>NC_136521.1:8724503-8802003 GCF_053919585.1 Euprymna scolopes | reverse complement strand
ATTTGTTGTTGGCGTTTTTTAGCGATATTAACAACTACGGAATGCTGATATTTTTTCCGCTACTCTAACGTTTTTTTTAACCTATAATCTTTTTATGTATATATATATATATATATATATATATATATATATATATCAAGCAAATATTAAATGCAACGGAGACACTTTGCTTTATGATACTTATTTTTAATTTTTCGATTTTCCGTATAATCTTTTTGTATCAAAATCAAAGATATTAATAAAAGTTCCGTAGTTATTGCTGTCACGAGCGCTTTCGATTCGTCCACGAATCATCATCAGGTGTCGAATATATATATATATATATATATATATATATATATATATATATATATATATATATATATATATAAGAGCAAGTAGTTAATAAAACATATTAAAAACACTTTGAAAAAGAGTTAAAAACATATTTAGTTTGAAAAGGGAAACACTAAATAAGTGGATAGTCCTTAATCCGCGGAGTTTCGAAGAAATACTTTCCTTCTCATCAGTGGATAGGATTTAGAAAAATGCGGGTTCGGATTTTGCTTGCAAAAGTATTTGATGAAACGACAAGTAAATCATTGATCTTACTTGGTAACAAATAGTGAAGGAGAGGGAATAGGGTGAATAAAAAGGTAATTTCACGTGAATGCCTAGTCAGATGAAGGGTAAAATATCCAATAACGGTAAAATCCAAAAAAGTTTGTTAAGTTTCCATTTCCACAAGTAAAATCTAAGGGAATCGCGTAATTGGAAGATGGTCCAAAGTAATCCAAATTCCAGAAATCCGTGGAATAATTCACAAATGGGAACAAGGAAAAGGGAATGAGTTTAAATGATTTTATTAAAAGGAAGATAAGATGTGCGTAGAAAAAAGAATTAAAAATGACTGTCAAGGCTGGCTAATTTGGGGAGAATATATATATATATATATATATATATATATATATATATATATATATATATATATATGAATGTATCTATAAAAATGAAAGTGTATGTGTATGTGTGTGTGTCCGTGTACATTTCCATACGCAATAACTCTGTCAATTTTTATATACCGGGTACTTAGATTTGGAAAATCTATGGGATCGGTTTTCGGCCAGAAATTTGGGTGTTAAGGGGTCAAAGTTCAACGACTTGATCATTGCAAACCCTACCAAACTCCTCCGACAATTTTGGGTCGAAACACTTGAAAATTTATATATTGGTTCCTTGGGCATGGATCTAACTTAATAACTTGAGTTCAGCCCCAAACAATAAATTTTAGGGGGCATAATAAGGGTCAAAGTTTTTAAAAAATTGCCGTTTTTTTTATTCTATTTATTTATTTATTTATTTATTTATTGCTCAGCATACACCTCCAAACACCCGGGCAACGCCGGGCTGAAATGCTAGTATATCTATAAAATTGAACGTGTATATGTGTCTGTGTGTCTGTGTACATTTTCATTCGCAATACTCTGTTAATTTTCAGTCTACATGCTCGAAATTTTATATACAGTTTTGCGAAAATATGAGTTTTGGGAAAATCTTTGTGATCGGTTTTCGGCCAAAAATTTTTTTGTTAAGGAGTCAAAGTTCAACGATTTGACCTTTGAGAACTCTACCAAACTCCTCCGACCTTTTTTGGTCTAAACACTTGGAAATTTAGATATAGGTTCCTTGGACATGGATCTTACTTAATAATGTAATTTCAGACCAAAACAATAAATTTTAAGGGGTCATAATAGGGGTCAAATTTAAAAAATTGACCTTTTATTTTTTTTTGCTCAGCATACACCTCCAAATATCCGGGCAACGCCGAGCACCCATGCTAGTATATCTATAAAAGTGGACGTGTCTGTGTGTCTGTGTGTCGGTGTGTCTGTCTGTGTGTCTGTGTACATTTCCCTACGCAATAACTCTGTCAATTTAAAGTCTACAGACTCGAAATTTGATATACAGACAACTGAGATTTGGGAAAATAGATGTGAGCGGATTTGGGTTAGACACTTGTAGATTAATGGGTCAAAATTCAACGATTTGACCTTTGAGAACTCTACCAAACTCCTCCGAAAATTTGGGGTCCAACCACTTGAAAATTTAGATATAGATTCCTTGGAGATGGATCTTACTTAATAATTTGATTTGAGCCCAAAACAATAAATTTTAAGGGGTCATAATAGGGGTCAAAATTTAAAAATTGACCTTTTTTTGTTTTGTTTTGTTTTGTTTTTTGTTTTTTTGCTCAGCATACACCTCCAAACACCCGGGAAACGCCTGTCACCCATGCTAGTATATCTATAAAAGTCAACATCTTTGTATATTTCCCTACGCAATAACTCTGTCAATTTTAAGTCTACAGACTCGAAATTTGATATACAGAGTACTGAGATTTGCGAAAATCTATGTGATCGGATTTGGGTCAGAAATTCGTCGATTAAAGGCTCAAAGTTCAACGATTTGACCTTTAAGAACTCTACCAAACTCCTCCGACAATTTGGGGTCTAAACACTTAAAATTTTAGATACAGGTTCCTTGGACATGGATCTAATTTAATAATTTGATTTGCGTCCAGCGTTCTGAACTTTTTAATATCGCTAAAAAAAAGCCAACCACAAATCTGAGCAATTTGGTTATCTATTTTACATTTCCCACATATATTTTATATTTCCCATATATATATATATATATATATATATATATATATATATATACTAGCAAAAATACCCGTCGTTGACTGGATTTAAAAACAGCCCTTAATATTTGAATGGGCTTTTCCGTTAAAGGAATTTTTTCCATTTTTGTTTCTCTTCAAAACTGCTCTATTGTCAAAGTGTCTTTATTCATAAAGTCTGAAGAAAAGTGTGTTATTTCATAAAGTCTGAAGAAAACTTTCAAACGATATAATGTTTGACATTGTTCGACTGGGCACGGAAACAATTGTAACGTAAAATGAAATACACTTTTTCTTGCCATCAACACCCTTTTTTCTTTCACTGTATATATATATATATATATATATATATATATATATATATATATATATATATATAACTACTTCATTTACTCGCATAAAATTAATATACGAAAGTATAAATTTATGCTTAAACTTTAAGTATTTACTTCAAAAGTGCTCAATACGTAGGTAGAGCTAGTTAGTAATTTATAGCCTGAGAAATCCTAGAGTGGATGAAACGCGGTATAGTCAGTGTAGCTTAATCGCCATATATATTTGATACATTACTATGTATACATATATATACATATATATATATATATATATATATATATATATATATATATATATATATATGCGTGTGTGAGTGAGTGTGTGTGCTCTTGTAAAAATCATTGAGCACTCTTTTCTCGGCTCTCTAATAGCACAAAACATCAAGAACACTATATATCAGACGAATCCCGGGCAGCATCTTATAGGGACAGCTAGTCTAACATAAAATACAACTTTTATTCCTATTCTTTGTCCTGACTTTTATCTTTTAAAAAATTATTGGCTTATCGAAAAGGTTCATCCAAAATCGATTTTTTTTTTATCGATTCCCACGTCAATTTGGAATCCATTATTGAATTGATCGAGCAAAGTCCAAAATGGCATTGTCAGGAATGACATTTTTTGAATACCAACAACAAAAAAAAAAAGAAGATAAAAGAACGAAAAAATGATTTTTGCAAAGTTCTCACCTGTCTGTCTGTCCGCCACAAGGAATTAAGTGGCATCCCTGACGTCTGTCTGCGAGACAGGATGAAATTAAGAATAAGATGAAAAAAATGAGAAACAAAAAGTTCCGTGTGCAGAAAAAATCGCGAGTTCAGAGGAAATAAAATTCCGCACTTTCGATTGGAGTACTCTCCAATACATAATTCATGAAGTAGAATAAAAACAATAAAGAAATCGCCGAAGATACGTCCATTTGATCTGCGCGTTTATTCATAAAAGTCCTATATCGTGCAAAATGTTACTAATTTCGTATTTTTTTTTAGGATGAGGATTGAAAATTTTGTATAGTTATATTAATCAGACCACTGTTCTCATCTCGTATGTTATTTTCACTACGTTTCAGTCGATGTAACCTCCGACCTTCTTCAGTTATATCCTGTCGAACTCATGAATCTTTCTTTTTTATTCGGTGATATTTCTGCCGACCAAGGGAATCTGCACAGGAGCTTAAATTGAACCTTATACTTAATTTACTGGGCTAGCATGCTCTCGGTTCGTCATCCCTAGCTGTGTAGAAATCTCAAGCACCCATTGGTTTATTAAATTGTTAGGTGAAAGTACAGATTTGTTAAAAGAGAAAAACTTGACTATATTAATAATGACTTTCTTAATGATACCGTCATTATTTCATCGCTGTTCGTAAACTGCAGAAGTTCTCTTTTGTTAATAAAATTGTTATTCTAGAAGAAATCTTTACTGGCATGCATAAAAAGAAAAAAATGGACGTCGTTTAGTCGCTATTGGCTCCTGGAATTTTTCAGATGAGGATTGATAGTTTTTATTATAAATTAATATAAATTAACTTGTCTGTATATCCAGTGTCACAAAAACAGCATTATTGTAAACATTAATGAATGAGAAACGAATTACCTCCCTTTATAGTCGCCGTTTATCAGTTAAAAATCATTAAAACCATTTCCTATGTAATATACATAATAATAAACATTTAATAAAAAAAACATGTCTGCCTGTTTACCGTTTTAAATTGGCTATTTTATTTATAATTTTAAAAAGTCACGTTGAGAGGAAACTGTTTTTTTATAGTTTCTTTTAAAAAATTAAAAATGTGCAAGTGAATTACCGTCTATTCAATTTATAATTTATATTAAAAGATATTCAGAAAAAAAAATGAAACAAAACAACGTGTTGTGTGTTGAATTTTTATTGATTTGCTAAAAATCTTAATTTTTTAAATCAATTAAAAAAAAAAGAATTTGCTAAAAAAATTTTTTTAAATTCGTCGTTATTTGTTTTAATTTTTATTAATTTTATTTTTTTTATGCGTTTTAAAACATTTTCAACTACCGTGGAATTTCCACGGGTCATATTATTTAGTACTAATCGTACTACAATTCTCATCTAGGGTGTTAGTCTCACAACGCCCGCCCGCAACTTTTTTATTTTAAACAGAAGCCTTTATTTAACCCCTAATATTATATGGAAGGACATCATCATCATTATCATCATCATCATCATCATGAAGTCCTCAATCGGTACAGCGATAAAAACAAGGCCGATAGCCATTAGTCGCATGCACTTGTGTAATGAATGAATACGTGAATGTAGGATTGACATGAAATTCTTAAAGATAAACTAAAATAACCGAAAAATGGGCTGAAATGACTTTAATAAATAAAAAGTAAATGACTTAGAATGATTTAATGAACTTAAGGATGAATTGAATGATCTTAAGAATGACTTGAATGCTTAACAAATAACTGGAATCCTTCAAAAACAACTTGAATTATCTGGAGAATGACTTGAATGGCTTTGAGACTGACTAGTTGTAAAGTGGGTGATCATTTTACATTAAATTAATATAGAAAAGTGATCCCCCACTTTATATCACAAAGTTACAACCATAAGTACAGCATGTAGTAAGAACAGATGGTATTTATTTGCTCCCCCACCGAGCAAATTAGGCACAAGACCGATTTTTAATGTGAGGAGTGAAGGGAGTGGGAAGGGAAAAAGGGGACCAGCTCCCGAGAGGTGGGAAATGGGAGCTGGTTAAAGGTCAGGCATGTGGGGTTGCCCCCACATCTGGTCTTTGCTAGTCATAGCTAGTCATAGCTTGCAGTATCTGCCGGAACAGATGGTATTTATTTGCTCCCCCACCGAGCAAATTAGGCACAAGGCCGATTTTTAATGTGAGGAGTGAAGGGGAAATGGGGACCAACTCCCCGGGGAGTAGGGGAGTTGGATAGTGACAATTGGTATGAAGAGTTGCCCCTACATTGACCAAGGTCTTATATGTGAGGTTGCCCACACATATGGTCTTTGCTTGTAGTATCTGCCGGAACAGATGGTATTTATTTGCTCCCCCACCGAGCAAATTAGGCACAAGGCCAATTTTTAATGTGAGGAGTGAAGGGGAGGGGAAGGGAAAAAGGGGACCAGCTCCCGAGAGGTGGGAAATGGGAGCTGGTTAATGGTCAGGCATGTGGGGTTGCCCCCACATCTGGTCTTTGCTAGTCATAGCTAGTCATAGCTAGTCATAGCTTGCAGTATCTGCCGGAACAGATGGTATTTATTTGCTCCCCCACTGAGCAAATTAGGCACAAGGCCGATTTTAATGTGAGGTAAAAACCAGCTCCCCTAAAAGTAGGCAAAAAGGGGGCACTCTGGTTACCAAAAATAATAATTGTCCCAGTATAGAGGGTTTCCCCTCCATTGACTGGTACAAATTATCTTAAGTGCAGCATCTGCCGGAACAGATGGTATTTATTTGCTCCCCCACCGAGCAAATTAGGCACAAGGCCAATTTTTAATGTGAGGAGTGAAGGGAGGGGGAAGGGAAAAAGGGGACCAGCTCCCGAGAGGTGGGAAATGGGAGCTGGTTAAAGGGCAGGCATGTGGGGTTGCCCCCACATCTGGTCTTTGCTAGTCATAGCTAGTCATAGCTAGTCATAGCTTGACGTATCTGCCGGAACAGATGGTATTTATTTGCTCCCCCACTGAGCAAATTAGGCACAAGGCCGTTTTTAATGTGAGGTAAAAACCAGCTCCCCTAAAAGTAGGCAAAAAGGGGGCACTCTGGTTACCAAAAATAATAATTGTCCCAGTATAGAGGGTTTCCCCTCCATTGACTGGCACAAATCATCTTAAGTGCAGCATCTGCCGGAACAGATGGTATTTATTTGCTCCCCCACCGAGCAAATTAGGCACAAGGCCAATTTTTAATGTGAGGAGTGAAGGGGAGGGGAAGGGAAAAAGGGGACCAGCTCCCGAGAGGTGGGAAATGGGAGCTGGTTAAAGGTCAGGCATGTGGGGTTGCCCCCACATCTGGTCTTTGCTAGTCATAGCTGCAGTATCTGCCGGAACAGATGGTATTTATTTGCTCCCCCACTGAGCAAATTAGGCACAAGGCCGTTTTTAATGTGAGGTAAAAACCAGCTCCCCAAAAAGGGGGCACTCTGGTTACCAAAAATAATAATTGTCCCAGTATAGAGGGTTTCCCCTCCATTGACTGGTACAAATTATCTTAAGTGCAGCATCTGCCGGAACAGATGGTATTTATTTGCTCCCCCACTGAGCAAATTAGGCACAAGGCCGTTTTTAATGTGAGGTAAAAACCAGCTCCCCTAAAAGTAGGCAAAAAGGGGGCACTCTGGTTACCAAAAATAATAATTGTCCCAGTATAGAGGGTTTCCCCTCCATTGACTGGTACAAATTATCTTAAGTGCAGTATCTGCCGGAACAGATACTACACTTTGATCTTGGCCAAAAGCTTAAAAGGCTAAGAACAACATCGCTTAATAACAGACCTTTGATCTTAACAAAAAAGGCCAAGCACAAAAGTGTTATGGACAAACCGACAGACCAACCAACCGACAGACCAACCGACCGAAAGACCAACCGACCGACAGACGGACAGACGGACCGACGGAGTGACTTATAAAGTCACTTGCACGCGACTAAAAACATAGCTATCCAGTGGAAAATACCACTCACCCAATAACTAAATGTAGATATAATACAATTGCTATTTATACAAATACAAAAAAAATGAAATATTAATAACGATTATAAGCATTATTAATATTTCAATATTTAAAATATTAATTTTTGATATTAATTTATAATATCTATATATATAAAAATGTAATTCTTGGTTCGTTCAAAGTCCATAGAACCATATTTCTACATTACCAATTTAATTTCAATTTTCAGAACATTTATGTGTAAAGTCAAGCAATGTTTGCATGTTATTAAAATTAATTAAGATCGTTAAGATCGCAAATTATAAAAAATATATTAAATAAATTTAATTAATTACAACATTTAACTATCTAATTAATAGATGGGTAAAAAAAAAATCCCTATCTTTTTAATTACATATATATATATATATATATATATATATATATATATATATATATATATATATTGTACTTTAACCTTATAATTGAATAAAAAAAAACATATCATAAAACTTACATTTCTTCATATCTTGGAAACTACTCGTTTGCCTTAATTATAAACGTTATTTTCGTTTTCAGCGACCCCGAAAACCGATAAAAGTGGTAATTTTAAAGGAATTTCCGAGGGTGGAGTAATTCTTCATATTTACCTTCTTTTTTTTTCCAATAACATAAGAAATTAAGAATTAGACAAATTTATTTTAGGTAGGCTTTTAAAAATAAAAAAATTGAGGTGAATAAATGGTGCTGGTGCACTTACCGATCCGCACTATTTTTTAAATCGTATTTCCAAGTTTAATTAAAGTTTTATGATATGTTTTTTTTTATTCAGTTGTAAGGTTAAAGTACAAATATATATATTTTTATATATATATATATATATATATATATATATATATATATATATATATATATATATATATATATTTGTACATCACTGCAACCTCTCTCCCACAGAAGAAACGTTGCGAGCGTGTCTTTGTTTTATCGTTATTTCCATGGCAGGTACTCGTCTGAGCTCCAATGCCTCGTCCCCCCCCTCGCCAATCTTTCACGAGAAACATCCGTCTGGCTGAAACTACTGTCAATAATTTTCCCCACTCTTTATCTGTGTCTAAATCCAAACGTAGATTCCATGAGCAAAGCTTCTTTCTTAGAACTGCACGCCAGTGGAACTCTCTGCCGCTTGCCTGTTTCCCACCTGACTACAACTCGGACGTCTTTTTTTTCTTTTATTTTTAATTACATTTTCACCCCAAACAAGGCAAATTGCCACTTTGGTGTAGGGGGCTACTATTAGGGGCAGCAACTACTGGGGCACTATGTTGGAATTTGGGCAGCAAGATGTCGGTTCACGTTGCATTTGAATTTCTGCATGTCAGTACAGTTGGGGAAGCAGGAACTTGGAATGGAATTCCAGAGTCTAGCGGTTCTGGGGAAAAAACTACTGGAGTAGAAAGATATTTTACATCTAGGGATCTCTACTGTGTGGGGGTGGGATTTAGCTGCCTGTCGGGTTTGTCGAGGGTGTCTACGTCGTGGGGGCACAAGTGTCTACAGTTCGTCAGAGCATTCGCCATTAAAATACTTGTAGAACAGGCAGAGGGATGCAACGTTTCGTCGATGGGCTAGAGGCTGAAGCTTAGATGCCAGTTCAGGGCCTATCAGATTGGCGACTCTTTTTTTAACCTTGTCTAGGAGCGAGAGACTAGTAGCAGATGCACCAGCCACAATGTGACAACAATACTCCATACATGGGCGAATGGTGGCCTTATAGAGGTGCAGGATACTTTCAGGTGTAAGTAGTTTTCTAGCACGGTAGAGAGAGCCTACCTTTTTCACAGCGGCCCTGGCAATGTTTTCAATATAATTGTTCCAACTCATGTTTCCAGTGAACGTTAGGCCAAGCAGTTTGAACGATGTACTCTCAGACAGGGAGTCATTGGCCATTGCTATTGGTCTTCAAGTCCAACATAAACAAACTCCTGACAAACCGTCCCTTTAAGTAAGACACTCTATCAAAACCCCCAATACTAATGATTACTACAATACTATCTCATTGATTACTGTACACGCAATAACCCTTATCCCTGAATGGCCTTCGGGCCTTGATAAGTGGTGACCCCCATGTAAAAAAAAAAATACTCAGCGTTGCCAGGTAAAAAAAAAAAGAAAAAAAAAACATATTGCCGGACGAAGTTGTTATGATTTTCCTGAAAGTTGACCATATTTTTTTTTTAAATTTATGGGCACATGCCTTTAAAATCTAACATGCGTTTACTCAAACGGCACACACACGCATCCATATTTTAATTAACGCATTGGTTACCTGCCCTTGTAATTCTCGTTTGTCCAACAGGTGATTTCTCTACTTCCGCCTCTCTCTCCCTCCCTCTCTCTCTCTCTCTCTCTCTCTCTCTCTCTCTCTCTATCTATCTATCTATCTATCTTTCTCTTTTTTGATTCGATCCTAGAGTGTGACTAGCATGCAAATTACGTCCACGCCTCAACAGGCGCTTACCTTTCTCAAGGTAAGGATGAATACTCGTTATGCCTTAACGACAAACCCGCTTAGCAATAAGATCTCACCCCTTCACTGTTGATGTCCCTAAATGCCAGAAAGTTTTCTATTCTAATAGTTTCTTCCCCAAACCAGCTAGACTTTGGAATTCCCTTCCTTCTGTCTGCTTCTCTGGCTGTACTGATATGCAGAAGTTTAAATGTAACATAAATAAATATCTTGTTAATCTTCCCTAGACATGGCCCCAAATAGTAGCCCCTTAGATCCGTAAGTTGTGAACATGAGTTACAAAAAAAAACGAAGTCTTATATACACAAAGAACATTCTAACTCCGTACGAACATATACACACACGCGTCAAATTCTTTAATTAATAATTATTATCTAATTAATTAATAATTGTCTCCGTGTAAATAAATATTCTCTGTATATATGTAAAACTGTTTTAGCTTGTTTTATTCAATGTTCTTAAATGCACTTCTGGCACATGGTTTATTATCGATTGGTTTTACAACATTGTCCAAAATACAAACGAGGGCCACACGTCACCTTCAAGTAATCGAACAAGCAACCTTCACAATAATCGACAGCATTCAGATAAACGGGATCCCTCCACGAGACTTGACCCCTTTACAAATTGGTAACCCCGATGTCCAACAAGAAATAGCTTAAAGGGAAATAATTCATAGGTAAAAAGAAAACTTACTTCCGTTCTTAAACGCAGCTGATGTTGGTTATACTAATAATTTATAATATAAATCTCACCTGTCTGTTTAAATGCATGTATGTATGTATGCATGTATGTATGTATGTATGTATGTATGTATGTATGTATGTATGTATGTTTGGGGTGGAGAGGGCTCCCATAAGCCGTGGTGAAGGCAACCTTTCTAAGAGAAGTAAATCTCTGATTTAAAAAACCATAAAGCGGGAGACCAGTACCCGCATTAAGCTGGTCTGCAGTTTAACTTGTTGCTGGCTATCTTGCTCTTGCTTGTTGCTGGATCTCAACATTTTGAACCGAGAGAGAGACAGCTGTCGTACAAAGCTAAGACTCTGTAACATCACCTGTGTATAGATATTCCATCAGGCATTTGTCTATAAAAATGGTCCTGTGGCGATGGAAAAGTTGTGACGCCTGGAGACTTGAAATGCTGGAAACATGTAATAATTGATCTCAATGACCGTCTTCAGTATCATGCCTGCGTGAGCGTGTGAATTCACCAGTAGGACTAAGAAAAAAAAAGTCATTTCTGGGCTCATCGACATTAAGTGTCTGAGGGAGTGACACTCGTCTGACAAGACTTTTTGCAATCATCATGTATGTATGTATGTCTCTCAAAAGCTTTCGACAGATGCGACGAATCTTCATGAGATCAGTATCATTTTGAAGCTAACCCTTTGGACGACAAATATCGAAAAATAGGACGGAAACATTTATTTCTTCATCCTTAACTGGGCACTTGTCTACAGGGAAGGGTCGTTTATTTCGCCAATATTTTCGAAAATCATTGCCTCTTTTCAATTATCTAGCCTTAATTTAACCTACGCCACTTCCGGTTTGGCGATGGAGGCAACAGCAAACACGTCACTTTTTTTCCACTTTCTCTTTCGCTTCACGGGTTCGAGCCTGCCTGCCTACTGCAACTGTTTTTTTCCAACACACACTTACAAACACCCGGACACCGCCGGGCACCCAGACTAGTTAAAACAAATTAACTTAAATGTAAATGTAAAATAAAAATAAATGAAATAAATCATCTTTGATATAAAATATTTTTAAATAGAATACTTTAAACAATTCTATTTCTAATGTCTATTAAAATTTAGAGCTGCCTATAAAAAAGATTTTCTTTAATTTATTATGAAAAATAGATTGGAGGTGGAAGGACCTGAACGCTCAACGTTTCGCCCGATTTATGCGGGCTTTTTCAAGAGGAATGGTCATTAATGTACTATGCAAATGAAATACTCTCTGGAATGGTAGTTCCTTTGTATAGTTTCCAATATAGTATGTATAGAAATCATTCAGGAATAAAGGTATATAGGAATTCGTATTCAGTATTAAAAGCTATTTGTGAAACAATGTATTTTTTGTATATAATAACCAAATTGTGAACAAAGAAACGGACAGGAATACGACTTTAGGTGATGATTAATAATTTGGATTGTTCGAGCGACTATTCTCATCTGCAATATTATTTTTACAGCGTTTCGGCCGATGCAACCACCAACCTTCTTCAGCTACATCTTTTAAGATGAAAATTGATCGTTTATATTATTGGGGTTATTCATCTTGGTTGTTATACTAACAACGTTTCAGTTGATGCAACATTCGATCTTCTGCAGCTTCTACTCGCCAAATTTGGTAATTTTAACGTCGGACTCGGGAATCTGAAGAGAATTTTCAAGGAATCCTTTTATTCGCCTTGTTGAAGCATTGAAATCAGAATAATTCCAAACTTATCAAAATTCTGACCAGAAAGCTGTTTGTTAAGCAAAGAATTCATTTTTCAGACTACTATATATATATATATATATATATATATATATATATTTACACGGTGGTCACCACTTATCAAGGCCCGGAAGCCACTCAGGGATAAGAGTTATTGCAAGTACATTACGTTAGTGTGGAGATTTGATGAAGTGTTTACTTAAGGGGGCGGTTCGTTAGGAATTTGTTAACGTTGGACTTGAAGACATCCAAGTTGTAGTCCGGTGGGAAGCAGGCAGACGGAACAGAGTTCCACAGGCGTGCAGTTCTAAGAAAGAAGCTTTGTTCATGGAATTCACGTTTTGATTTAGGCACAGATAAAGAGTGGGGGAGATTTTTCATAGTGGATTCAGCTAGACGGGTGTTTTTCGTGAAAGATTGGCAAGGGGGCACCAGAGATTGGAGTTCAGACGAACACCTGCCATGGAAATAACGATAAAACAAGGATAGGCTCGCAACGTCTCTTCTGTGGGAGAGAGGTTGCAGGGTAGAGAAAATAGTATCCCCCATTAAGCCACGAAGTCTATTTTGTACTCTGTCAAGGCAGGATAGGCTGTTTTTAGCAGCTCCTGCCCAGATATGGCAGCAGTATTCCATCCTTGGGGGTACTTGGCTTTTATATAGATAGAGAATTGCATCAGTAGTGAGATATCTTCTGGAGCGGTAGAAGGATCTATGTATAGTAAGTTATAAAATGTATATGGCGATGAAGCTACACTGAATATTCTGCGTTTCATCCACTCTAGGACTCTTCAGGCTTATGCGCGAATTGAGCACTTTTGAAGTAAATACTTAAAGTTTACGCATAAATCTATACTTTCGTATATTAATTTTATGTGAGTAAATTAAGTAGTTATATAATATATATATATGCATATATATATATGCATATATATATATATATATATATATGCATATATATATATATATGCATATATATATAGAGAGAGATATATATATGCATATATATATATATATATATAGGTAGATATATATATATATATATATATATATATATATATATATATATATATATATATATATATATATATATGCATATATAGACTCCTCCAGTGTTTCGCATCTGGACCATCTCGCATTGAGATAAAAATGCACATTCGTATAAATAATCATTGCTCGGGCCCTACGTACTGTTCATAACTTTATGTGCATATGTATATATTAAAAATGTGAATATGTTCGGTAATGCCTTTCTATATAATAGACTTCCTTAACTACCATAGAGAAAAGTTGGTAGAGACCGCAGATGTCAATTTTATTTTTAATTTTGACCCCAATTTTGACCGCTTAGCATTTATTGTTAAGGGCTGAAATTGAATTTAAATGTTTGACCCATGTCCAAGTAACCTACATCTAAAATTTAAAGTGTTTAGATGAAAATTGGCGGAGGAGTTTGGTAGAGTCTGAAAAGGTCAACTCTGTAAACATTGACCTCTTGCCAACCAAATTATCGCCCAAAAGCTTATTAAAAAGCTTGTTGCGTGTCTGAATACCCTTTATGTTAAATGTCAAATGTTTAGACTCAAAATTGGCTGTATAGTTTGCTAGAGACCGCATATCTTTTGAACTTTGACCCATTGGAAATCAAATTTTCAGCAAAAAAAACGATGAAAATTGGCGGAGGAGTTTGGTAGAGTCTGAAAAGGTCAACTCTGTAAACATTGACCTCTTGCCAACCAAATTATCGCCCAAAAGCTTATTAAAAAGTTTGTTGCGTGTCTGAATACCCTTTATGTTAAATGTCAAATGTTTAGACTCAAAATTGGCTGTATAGTTTGCTAGAGACTGCATATCTTTTGAACTTTGACCCATTGGAAATCAAATTTTCAGCAAAAAAGAACGATTAAAAAGCTTGCCGTATGTCTAAATAAACATTATGCAAAATTTCAAATGTTTAGACCAAAAATTCGATGAGTCATATTGTAGAAACCGCAGAGGTCAAATGTTTTTTTTTACTTTGACTACCATTTTAAACCCTTAGCATTTATTGTTTTGGGCTCAAATCAAATTAAAAAGTTTGATCCATGTCCCAAGGAATCTCCAACATAAATGTCAAGTGTTTAGACCCAAAATTGGCTGAGGAGTTTGGTAGAGTTCTTGAACTTTAACCCCTGTTGACAGCCAAATTTCTGTCCGAAACCCGATTAAAAGATTTTCCCAAATCTCACTACCCCCTTATGTCAAATTTTGAGCCTGTAGACGGAAAATTGACGGAGTTATTTGGTAAGAAAGTGTACACATACAGAAAGACAAACACATACTAGCATGGGTGCCCGACATTACCCGGGTGTTGAGCAAAGAAAAAGTGGTAGTAGGAAGGCAGGTTCGAACCCGTACCGCAAAGAAGGAAAAGGATGCGAAAAAAACATGACGTCTTTGCTGTTATGACCTTCGCCAAACCGGGAGTGACATAGGTTTAAATTAAAGCTAGACAATCGAAAAGAGACGATGACTTTCGAAAATATCAGCGAAAAAAAGCAACCCCTCCCTGTAGAAAAGTGGCCAGTGGAGGGTGAAGAAATTAATGTTTTTAGTCAATTTTTCAGTGTTTGTCGTCTGCAAAGTCGAGCTTCAAAACGATACAGATCTTGTGAAAATCCGTCACCTCTGTCGAAAGTTTTAGGCAGTCATGCGAACATACATACATAGATTTATATATTGGTAACTCAAACTTTCGACCCAAACCGATTAAAAAGCTTGCACTACCTCTGAATACCCTTTATGTAAAATTTCAAATGTTTAGACCAGAAATCGTCTGAGTAAAATGGTAGAGACGGCAGAGGTCAATTTTTTTTTAATTTGACCCCTATTATGACCCCTTAACATTTAGTGTTTTGGTCTCAAATCAAGTTATTAAGTTAGATCCATGTCCTAGGGACCTACATCTAAAATTTCAAGTGTTTAGACCCAAAATTGGCGGAGGAATTTTGAAAGATCTCAAATGTCAAATCGTTGAACTTTGACCCCTTAACAGGAAAATTTCTGTCCGTAACCTGATTAAAAGATTTTCTCAAATCTGAATACCTCGTATGTCAAATTGGGAATTTGCAGGCCGAAAATATACAGAATTATTTGGTAGAGAAATGTACACAGACAGAAACAAACACACACACACACACAAATATTTTCACTTTTATAGATATATAGATTGAATTCATTCAAAACGTATCACAAAAACAAAAACAACTAAAATATCATATATATATATATATATGTGTGTGTGTGTGTGTGTGTGTGTGTGTGTGTGTGTGTGTGTGTGCATATCCTCATATAATGATTAGAACACTCTGGCAGACGTTAAAAACGTTTCAAAATAAATGTTTAAATTTCAACCGCATTTCAACTGCATTTCTCGCGGTCAACAGTGGTTGAATGGATTTGGTCCTTGCTAATTGAGCCAGAGATGGCGTCGCCGGGTTCGACTCTATCAACCGGTGATAATCGTGACACCCTGTACTGATGATTCCCGAAAGGATGAAACACTAATATCCGTAGGTATTTAATAATTATTACAGGAAATAATTACATATTTATATATATATATATATATATAAATGTGTGTGTGTGTGTGTGTGTGTGTGTGTGTGTGTGTGTGTGTGTGTGTGTACTAGCAGGCCGCCCGGCATTGTCCGGTCGTAAAATACATGATATTTCGTATTTACTATTATATTATATTGGACACAAATATATTGCAATTATTTTAAAAGTTAAACAAAAAAAATGTCTCACGTGCCACCACCGAGAATCGAAACCAAACCGTTTAGCTTACGACTTACTTTTTCCTGAGCTATGAAGACATGTTTGCAGCAAGGCTTAAAATTAAATCATGAGCCAATAACTATTACGTTATGCATGCATATCCGTAATGCTTTCGTTCGACCTTCACCTGGAATATTCAATATTTTTAATTTTGACACTTTTGCACAGATTTTCCCCGGCTAAAACCCAAGTATTAAGTTCCACATGGGTTCGAATACCCTATATATGCATTTTCATGTCTGCCGACCAAAAATTGACAGCGGAGTTTGGTAGTCAACATTTTTTATAACAAATATATATATGCATACATAAATATATATATAGAAAGATGTTTGTGGTGATATCTGCCTGAAAATAATTGCGCATAATAGTTAACTGAAGATGATCATCCCATAAGAAAACCGAAAAAAAATTATTAGGAATTAATCAAAATGAATGTTTAAAAGAATATGCAAATTAGCTAGATCTTTACCTCGACTCATATGAAGCAAAGTTATATTTCTGTTTAAATAAATAAAAAAGGAGTTTGTAATATGAATTTCAATACACACAAAAAACAAATTTATAGGAGTATATATATATATATATATATATATATATATATAAAATTTTAGTCATTCAATGAATTTAAAAATTGATGACATTAAATGTTTAAACTTCAAATCCAAATATTTTTATTATTCTACGTAAGACAAAGAATACATTTGAAATATTATGACTCCTTATCCCATAGGATTTCTATGTCTACCATCTCTTCAGAGGAGAAAATATTAGCAAATAGTTATAATTGTTTACATCTTATTTGCTTAAGTCAGTGCGACATGGGAAATCACAATTAAAAATTGTTTAGGTATTTAAATGTCATAGAGTAAAGGAAGTTAATGAAAAGGATATAAAAATTCACATCCAAATTGCATGGTAAAATCCGAAGTGAATGTCCTTGATAGCAGTGTGGTAAAATGATCCAAACTGTATTTTGAGTAATCCACATCACAAGGTAATGGTCCGAAGTAGGCATATTCCTGGAGCAATTTTCTTTGTTTATATAATGGGTCCGGTAAAAAAAATCATATAGGTCCGGTGGATCTGTTTATTAATAAATATATACATTCATATATTTAATATTTTTTTATAATTATAGAACATGAGCTTCAAATTCCACTCCAAAATAATTTTAAATGGTTAATAGAATAAAAATAAAACCGCTTTCACTAGACAGGCCACGCAAAATAAGAGAAACTGAACTGTTAATAAAAATGAAAACTGAAAAAAGGAAAAAGAAAAATTAAAAATTAAAAAATAAAAAAATAAAAAATAAGAATAAAAATAAAATGAAAAATGAAAAGGATAAAATAAATAAAATAAAATAAAGGAAAAGAAAAAAGAAAAGAAAATGCTTACAGCGAATATAAGATAAAATAAGATAAAATGAAGGGGAAGGAAAGGAAATAGATTAATGAATAGGGAGAGATAGAGAAAAGGAAATAATAATGAAGAAATAGAGGGGGAGGAAGAGAGAGAGAGGGGAAGATAAATTAAGAAAACGAAGTCAATAAACCTTTATAAAATAAAGTTGCAGGCTGCGAAAATAGGTGAGAACGCGAAAGTAAGTCTAGACATATGCAGGAAAGACAAAGAAAGCAAATAAAAAAATAACGCATGTCAAATAGAAATTCCCGCTTAAATTAATTTAAATCAAGTCAACTCAAAATAATCTTATATATACGGTACTATTCTTGCTAATTTTAAATGTATCGATACTATCTTTTTAATGACAATATTAAACTGAAAATTTAGAACTATAATAATCTGTAGAAGTAATTTGCAAAACTAAATCTAGGCAAATTAATAAAGCGTGTTATAAATATTATAATACTAATGATAATAATTTACTGAAAAAATATCATAATATTAATAATAATAATACTTAACTAAAAAAAGATATAATAATAATAATAATAATAATAATAATAATAATAATAATAATAATAATAATAATAATAATCAAAGTAAAACTAAGAGAATAGGATAACGGAACTATGCCTATAAAAACAGGTTTACTATAGTACCACAAAGAAGATGCATTATTGAATATTATGTGTTCATATTCATAGGTGTGAATAGGGAAAATACCTTCCAACGGGGGATGCTTACTCTATTTGTGGGCGATAAAAAGAAAGAAGATTTATTATCTCCTTAATTAAGAGCTGTTAAAACAAGTTTGAAATAGTATTCGAACAAAATCCTAGGAGTGTAAATTATGTGCTGGGATTTAAAATATAGTATATAAATGCGTGTATGGTGAGTCTCTATATAAAATGAAAAGAAGAATGTATTAGGATATAGGTTAAATGAAATGCTCTAAAGCTTTTTTTTTTAATTCAGGATTAGCGTGACTTATTCTTGTCAGTGATATGTGTTTAGTGTTATGGTTTTACCCATTTACAGGTTTACAGAAAATCTATATTATTTAAATTTAAGTTGGCTTCATTAAAAATTTTCTTGTGTTTACATTAAGACACTAATTCGTTCTTGGCATTTATTATAGGTTTAGTGAAGGTGATAATGTTAACTGCTTCGGATATGCAAAGATTATTTGTCCCCTAGAGTGTATGATCTAGTTTATCCTGTATACTCCATCTAATTGAATAGGGATAATATAAGTAAGATAATGTAAAACTTATAATCACAGGTTTCCATGCCAGTTGATTGCTAGATAATTTGATTCTGAAGTATATATATATATGTATATATATATATGTATATATATATATATATATATATAATTTAAAGGAGATTAGAACAATAGTCTAAAGAGCTGAGTGTATTTCAATGTAACAGTGAAATTACTAGTTTAATTAATATACGGGAAAGAGAAAGTGCTCGTTGTAATTTAGATATATAATAAGCTCGATAGGTAAATATCCTAGAGCTAATTCAATATTAAGTAATGTGATTGATAATTTAAAATTTAAAAATCAAATTATAATTAAATTAAAAATCCGTTTCATAAGAACGAACAACAACAAAATAAATTATCTGTACGATCGTTTCGGAAAACAATGCTTTTTATTGTGGTAGACATCAAGTTACGTACAATAATTATTACATATAGTTTTTTAATAAGCAAGGTCTCCTCGTCAGCAAATTTTGAAGGGTTTTTATTAAATTTAAAAGATACCATAAATAAACCTAGCATTAAAAGTAAGGCAGATGTATCTGAAAAAAATTGAAATAAAAGGTCTGGATTTAAAATTTATAAGAAAATTAATATGGGTTAGAAATAGAAAAGAAATAGAGTAAAATATAGATTTGAATTTAAATTATAAGTTTGCTTTAAGTACAATTTAATTTTAATATATATATATAATTTTAATATATATATATATATATAATTTTAATATATGCATCTAAATTTAATATATGTATATAATTTTAATATATATGTATATAATTTTAATATATATATATGTGTATATAATTTTAATATATGCATATAATTTTAATATATGTATATAATTTTAATATATATGTATATAATTTTAATATATATGTGTATATAATTTTAATATATATATAATTTTAATATATATATATATATATAATTTTAATATATATATAATTTTAATATATGTATATAATTTTAATATATATGTATATAATTTTAATATATATATATATATATGTGTATATAATTTTAATATATATATAATTTTAATATATATATAATTTTAATATATATGTATATAATTTTAATATATATGTGTATATAATTTTAATATATATATATAATTTTAATATATATATATATATGTATATAATTGTAATATATATATAAGTTTAATATATATATATATAATTTTAATATATATATGCATATAATTTTAATATATATATGCATATAATTTTAATATATATATATAATTTTAATATATATATATATATAATTTTAATATGTATATATAATTTTAATATACATATATATGATTCTAATAAATATATATGTGCATATAATTTTAATATATATATAATTTTAATATATATGTATATAATTGTAATATATATATAATTTTAATAAATATATATAAGTTTAATATATATATGTATATATATATAATTTTAATATATATAATATATATATATAATTTTAGTACTTATATATACGTATATATATAATTATAATATGTATATATATATATATATATATATATATATATATATATATATATATATTATAAAGGGTAGTAGTATGATTGAGGCAGCAAAAGATATTGAAACAGCAGAAGAAAGATGGGGGGTACATTACAATTACCGGCAAGTGTCCATTCCGTCTTCGTGGTCATTACATGTCGCGATTGAAACGGAAGAGGCTCGAAGAGAAAGGAATTTTGCCGCTGGTGTAAAAGCGATCCAAAACGCTCGCCACTATTTGGATAATGGTCGCAGAAGGAAGTCCGGGAGTTGAGAGGCTGGAAAACGCTAGAGGGTGGGTGGAAGAGAAAGTAATAACCCTCCCCACCTCCTCCCATAATGCTGGCATCACCGCCACCACATCCAAAATTGTCTCATTAACAGGTGCTTATTTAATGGTGTCTTGTTTCCAACACCAGTGTGTGTTAGGTAGCTGGGGAGAGAGAGGGGGGGGAGAGATGGGTGAAAGCGAGAGGTTGAGGTAAGAGCGCTTGACAAAAGGGGACGCAATAAAGATGCGGTGTATGGGGATTGGATACAGAATTGCTTTCGAGATCCCCACCTGCTGTCTAAGTAAATGACCATCTCGGATGAAACGCAATCCGTTTCAGAACCATTCTTTTAGCCTCTAACTCCACATATGCAGTCACTACACAAAATGTATAAAGTGCCTTCAATAAGTTTCCAGACTGTTTTTGTATGGGCACTTTTATTGAAAAACTGTAGTCCTTTTCAAAGTAATCTCCTCCGGCTGCAATGCACTTGCTGTACCGTTCCAACAACTTCTGGAAGGCCACATAGAAGCAATCTCCTCCGGCTGCAATGCACTTGTATAATATAACCCTACTCCTCTTCTCCGGGGGCCGGGCCGTATCCGTCGCTATCCTGGTCCACTGGAGCATACTTGTGATGTACTTCTGGCCATGTTCGGCGCTCCCAGCTCACAGGACCATAGATGCAACCCAGCAGGGCTACATTCTTACTTGTCTAGTGGTGGACCCTTCAAGGGTTACCAGACTCTCACTGGTCACTGAAAATATCTTCTGCTGCTCAGGGCACGCGAAATGTGCATGACCCTAAGTCCGTGTGGCAACATTGTCGATTTCGGCCGTCACTCTGGCTTCGTGCTGGATCCAGTCTGTCTCCTTTTTCATCTGGCGTCAGGGCATACTTGAAATAAACTGCATCTTCATTTCAGGCCGGCAACCGAGAACAAGGAAAAACTCTGGGACATTTTTATATAACGAAACAAAATAATTATTCATAAATCGTTTTACATTTGTTTAGTTGAGTTCTTTGATTCAAGCTTCATGATGCAGGTTGTATACTAAAGTTCCACTTATCAATTTCCGAGCTAAGAACAAGAGCTCTCCAACTTAGCTCTTATGAGGGTTTCGCCCCCCAGGCGGGGTGAGAGCGATGTGGACGTCTCGATACCAGTCAGTAAAAAGGACTCTG
This sequence comes from Euprymna scolopes, assembly GCF_053919585.1. Classification (NCBI taxonomy): domain Eukaryota; kingdom Metazoa; phylum Mollusca; class Cephalopoda; order Sepiida; family Sepiolidae; genus Euprymna; species Euprymna scolopes. The sequence goes on along the minus strand of NC_136521.1, from coordinate 8,779,913 downwards.
CACTCTATTCTAAAAAAGACAATCGTTTTTATAAAATCAGAAATTCCTCCCTCCACCTTTTTGGAGTTATTCTTCTCTTTTCCATTCTCTTATTCTTGTTCTTCTCTTGTGAACTCATTATTTTATTCTTTTCATTTTCTCTTTCTTTTCTCTCTTCTTCGTCTTTCATGACCATATCTCTCCCTAGGTTCAATTTATTTATTTATCTGTCCAACTAACTTATCACTTGGCCCGATGGCCTGGCAGTTAAATACAACAGATGGACCCAACGACAACACCCCACAGACACCAAAGCAGACCTTTTGAACCCAAGTCATTGTACCTGTCTCACTCAATTAGTAGTTAAAATTCATTTTTTTACCAAATCCAACTAGAAAAACAATCTCTTGTTCCACGAATCATATTATCAGACTTTATATTTTCTTTTCTCATTGAAATATTTACTCTTTTCTGGTGGACAGGAATCTCATAAACATCTGTTTTTCCTCTCCCATCTTCTCTTCCTCTATTTGAAAAGCCAGGGATCTCGTCATACTTGTACCGTTCCCACAACTTTTGGAAGGCCACACAGAAGTTCTCTAGTGTAAGTGTGTCAATGACCCTCATCAAAACGACAGCCTCTAAGGTTTAACTTAAGCTTAGGGATTAACAAATAGTCTGGGGGGTACAGTTTGGACTATAGGGAGGGTGAAGAACTGTCTTAATGCTCGTCTTGATTAAATAATTTGTGAAAAGGATGGGGCACCCTTCGGACAAACTCAGCCCAAATCTTCCGCATCTTCAGTTCTTTGAAGGAAATATTTATCTATTATCTTGAAGAATATTTTATCAACTTGTGTTTATCCCTTCCTGATATAAGGCGGAGTAAACCATATTATATTTCGTTTTCTCTTATTTCTGATTCTATTATTCATATTAAATGTTAATTCATCATTATATTTGTCTTTTTTATGCTGTTTCATATTCTTTTGTGGTGATTGGATATATTTATATTGTGGGAATTAATAGCTATTAAGCTAGGGATTTGTTTGAAAACTTTAGGTGAATTATTAGATTGTTTATTGATATATAATGAGGTAATTAACTGTGCAGTTATTGCCTCTATAGACATACGACGGTCCTTATCGATGAAATTCTTTATTTGGCCAATCAATCTGGTGTTCTGACTTCCTAACTCTTCCCACACCTCTCATCATCCCTCGTAGATTACCAGCCTTCATTGAATATTCTGTAAAAACTGATACTCAGTTCATACAAGATGACCCAAAAGCAGTCCGAAGCATTCCATATGTTTCTGTTACATTTTATTGCATATCGTTCTTGTAAAGTGTCCTCGCATTCAGATTGCATTTTTGAAATTCAATAGCTGTGACAATCAGACTTTAGTAGAGTGCATTCCAATTCCTGCTGTAGCAGTCCTCTCATAATATGTATAGCAATAAGATACTGAATTAAAAAACAAAACAATTGTAAATGTCTCTACAAAAAAAGTCAGAAAACTTATTTAAGATACCTTGTACACGGTGGGCCAAAAGTCACTGGCCGATTTTAATTTTAAATGGACTGTTATCTGGCAATCGTCCGGACTAACGGACGCACTGCGCATGGATGGACGCACGGACGAACGCATGAACGCACTGACGCCACTGAAAACATGGGTCCCTCTCCAATAAATTGGGGACTAATAAATGTTTCCGTTCAAAATAACGTACAGATCACAGAATTCGACAAGATGCACATGAAGAAGGTCGGAAGTTGCATCGACCAAAACGTTATGAGAATAGTTCAAATAGTGCAAATTACTTATCTTCACAAATTATAATTTTCCAGATCACTGAAATTAAGAAATGGTGAACTTGGCCAATACCAAATTTGGAAATATTAGGCGCTCTATGTGCTCTTTGTCTATCTCGGCATTGTTTCGAGTCATTCTGAACTTACATATATTTGGAACGAAAATTAATAGTGTCGACTCAGGAGAGGTGTGGTTGCAGATTGCGTAACTCTTGCCACAAAAATTTCACGTGCAGGCACTATTCAGTTTGTATCTATAGTCTTAACAAGATATCTGCACACAAAAACATATATATGCACACAGAAACATATATATATATATATATATATATATATATATATATATATATATATATATATATATATACGATTTATTTTTTACCGGATAGCTGAAACAATAAAAAAAAGTCTGAGCAAGCTACAGACGGCCAAAAAAAACGGCCGGATAGCTGAAACAATAATGTAACTTAACAGAAAGATACGGTAATAAAAAATAAATCGTATATATATATATATATATATATATATATATATATACATATATATATATATATATATATATATATATATATATATATATATATATATATATAAGGGAAATTGTCAATCTGACTCTCTCTGTGTCTGTGTGTGTACATTTCCCTATCAAACTACTCTGTCAATTTTCAGTCTGACGTACGGGTATTGAGATTTCGGGAAATCTTTTCAATCGGTTTCGGGACAGAAATTTGGCTGTCAACAGGGGTCAAAGATTAATGATCTGACCTTTGAAAACTTTACGAAACTTCTCCGCCAAATTTGGGTCTAAACACGTGAAATTGAGGATGTAGGTTACTTGGACATGGATCAAACTTTATAATTTTATTTGAGCCCAAAACAATAAATGCTAAGAGGCCAAAATTGGGGTCAAAGATTTTTAAAAAATTGACCTCTGCGGTCCAAATTTCAATTTGGTCTAAATATTTGAAATTTTACATAAAGTATATTCAGGCATAAGGCAAGCTTTGTACGCGGTTTTTGGCCAACAATTTCGCTACCAAGGGGTAAAAGTTCAAAAGAGTTTACCTTGCTTGCCAATTACAGGTCTAAACATTTGAAATTTTACATAAAGATTGTTCACGCATGCAGCAAGCTTTATAATCAGTTTTTGGGCGAAAATTTAGCTACCAAGAAGTCAAAATTGAAAGATTGATCTTTGCAGCTCTACCAAACTCCTCCGCCAATTTTGGGTCTAAACACTTTAAATTTTAGATGTAGGTTACTTGGACATGAGTCAAGCATTTTAATATATATATATATATATATATATATATATGTATATATATATATATATAAATATATATATATATATAGTAAGTTAAAAAATATGTATGGCGATTAAGCTACACTGAATATTCCGCGTTTCATCCACTCTGGGACTCTTTAGGCTTAATATATATATATATATATATATATATATATATATATATATATATATATATATATATATATATACACACATAAAGTTATGAACATTACATAGGGCCCGAACAAAGCTGGGCTGATCTGCTAGTATATCTCTATAAAAGTGAAATTCTCTGTGTGTGTACATTTCCCTATCAAACTACTCTGTCAATTTTCTGCCTACACACTCGAGATTTGATATAAGAGGTATTGAGATTTAGGGAAATCTTTTGTATTGTTTTTATCCAGAAATTTGGTTGTCAAGGGGTCTAAGTTTAACGATGTATGTTGTCAACGAAATTTTCGCCAAAAAAATGATTAAAAAGCTGCGTGTCTGAATACCCTTTATGTAAAATTTCTAATGTTTAGACACAGAATTGGCTGAATAGTTTGCTAGAGACTGCAAACGTCAAATCTTTTGAACTTTGACTCTTTGTTAGTCAATTTATTGGCCAAAAACCGATAAAAAAGCTTGCCCAATCTTTGAATACATTTTATGCAAAATTTTAAATGTTTAGTAGTGGGCGTAGGGGCACAATTTCAAATGTTTGGTAGTGGACGTAGGGGCACAATTTCAAATGTTTGGTAGTGGACGTAGTGGCACAATTTTAAATATTTGGTAGTGGAGGTAGGGGCAAAATTTCAAATGTTCGGTAGTGGGCGTAGGGGCAAAATTTCAAATGTTTAGTAGTGGGCGTAGTGGCAAAATTTCAGATGTTTAGCAGTGGGCGTAGGGTATCAATTTCAAATGTTTGGTAGTGGGCGTATGGGCAAAATTTCAAATGTTTGGTAGTGGGCGTAGAGGCAAAATTTCAAGTGTTTGGTAGTGGGCGAAGGGGCAAAATTTCAGATGTTTGGTAGTGGGCGTATGGGCAAAATTTCAGATGTTTGGTAGTGGGCGTAGTGGCAAAATTTCAAATGTTTAGTAGTGGGCGTAGTGGCAAAATAGAGACTGCAAACGTCAAATCTTTTGAACTTTGTTAGTCAATTTATTGGCCAAAAACCGATAAAAAAGCTTGCCCAATCTTTGAATACATTTTATGCAAAATTTTAAATGTTTAGTAGTGGGCGTAGGGGCACAATTTCAAATGTTTGGTAGTGGATGTAGGGACACAATTTCAAATGTTTGGTAGTGGATGTAGGGGCACAATTCCAAATGTTTGGTAGTGGACGTTGTGGCACAATTTTAAATATTTGGTAGTGGAGGTAGTGGCAAAATTTCAAATGTTTAGTAGTGGGCGTAGGGGCAAAATATAAAATGTTCGGTAGTGGGCGTAGTGGCAAAATTTCAAATGTTCGGTAGTGGGCGTAGAGGCAAAATTTCAAATGTTTAGTAGTGGGCGTGGTGGCAAAATTTCAGATGTTTAGCAGTGGGCGTAGGGTATCAATTTCAAATGTTTGGTAGTGGGCGTAGGGTATCAATTTCAAATGTTTGGTAGTGGGCGTAGGGGCAAAATTTCGAATGTTCGGTAGTGGGCGTAGGGGCAAAATTTCGAATGTTTGGTAGTGGGCGTACTGGCAAAATTTCAAATGTTTAGTAGTGGGCGTAGTGGCAAAATTTCAAATGTTTGGCGTAGGGGTCAATATTTTGTAACTTTGACCGCAATTTTGATCCCTTAACATTTATTTTGGGGGCTCAAAATGAAGTTTGAGAGAATCATTTCCGAATTTTATTAGTAATGCTTATTTTGTTTGCATATCACGATTATTTACTTAGTAACACCATCTTGTTTTTTTCTGTCGCGATGACGTTATTAAGACTATTTTTTTGGTCTGCCACGATTGCGTCCGAAGTTTTATTTTTGTTAGTAGGTGCTACTATTTCTGTTGGGCTGTTATTATTACTTTATTAACGTCATTTTTGTTGGTCTGTAACGATTACGTAGGTAATACTATTTCTGTTGGTCTGTCATTATTATTTTATTAATGTCATTTTTGTTGCTTTGTTATTATTATTTTATTAATGTCGTTTTAGTTGGTCTGTCATTATTATTTTATTAATGTCATTTTTGTTAGTATGTAACGATTACGTAGGCAATACTATTTCTGTTGGTCTGTCATTATTACTTTATTAAGGTCGTTTTTGTTGGTCTGTACCGCAAACGTAGCCGTATCTTATAAATACTCAATATTGTTCCCATTGGCTTCTTGTCAGGAAATTATCAGTGAGCGTGAATTGTGGAGGCCATTATTGGCTGTCGTCTAGAGACGCGCCGCGTCCATTTTCCACGGAATGATTCCGCCGATTATTTGTAAATGTATCGAAGAATGGACAGATCTGATGCCAATCCTCTTGAGTGGTTCCTGACTTTTCCAAGAGACTGGCGCGTCTTCACAGCCAGCAGTGTCTCCTCTTTCTTCTTTATTCTTTTAATGGCAAAATAGTTATTTGGCTCGTGCGTGGGATGGCCTCAAGTCTATCCTGGGAATTATTAATAGTTGGAACTTATTCTCAAGGAGAGCTTCATGAATTAATCCTCTTAATGATCACTTAATAACACGGACGTGTATATATGCATATGTAAATCTAGAATGATAATGTCGTATTCCTGCCTGTTTGTCTGTTGGCAGTATACGTCATAGATGTCACCATATGTGACGTCATTACAGAGAACATCATATATGACGTCATTACAGAGAACATCAAATATGACATATTTCGTACTGGCAATACCGGGTATATAGAGCTAGCATACACAGTCCAAACACATGCACGCACACATACACACACATGCACAAAAACACACACATTCATATATATATATATATATATATATACTTATATATATATATATATATATATATATATATATACATACTAGCAGAAGTACCCATCGTTGTTGATTGGGTTCAAAAACAACCTACAAAAAATGGACTGTGATTGATGAATATATGATAGGTTATTAAAAGGAGGGGGGTGTAAAAAGATAGGTTTTGATACTCAAAAATTTTACCCTAAGCAAAATATGATGAAAGTAAAGATAATTTTCGCGAAAATATATTTTTATATCAATTCGTAGCCAAGAGTGACCAACAAAATGATGTTTCCTTACAAAGAGAAAATCTTATATATATAATAATATAAATATACAATAAATAAATGTAACCATAGTCAATAAAAGTTACTTTTATGGTAGAAAAGTTCATTGGTTTGTATTTTAAAGTAGTTTGTAATTTTTTTCTTTTTTAATTCACGAACCGGTTTTAAAAAACAATCAAAATGGCAACGACTTTGAAATGGAGAGCTCCGTATTCAATTCTGTGTTAACAATTTCAGAGAGTTCCGTCAACGTAAGGAATGTTTATAAACTGATTTTAATGTTTCCCGTTATTTTGTGCTTGAGGAGTATTCGATTATGGCATGTGTAGTTTATATAAAAATTCATTTAAGTAGTTATCGCCTCAAATTTCGTTTTAATTTCAGTTCGCTGAAATTATTTCAAGTAAAGAGCATTAAAAACTATTTAAAAACAAAAAAAAAACATGAACTGAACTTTTATTAACTATGGTAACATTTATTTCTTGTATATTTATTTTTTCGGATAGTCGTTTGTTGGGTTTTCTGCTAAACATTCTTATTAAATAATATCGACGAAATATCGAAAAACAAAGAAACAACAACAGTTTTGAAAAATAATGAAGCTTTACTTACTTTAGTAAAATAATCCAAAACAGCAAAATGGGATATTAAAAAAGTAAACACGTAATTACTTTAGTTTTTTAAAGCAAAGAATCGATATAAATATGAATAAGAAGATAATGGCGCCCTTTTCAAGCAGAACAACTTCGTTTCAGTTTTACAGAATTGAACGGTGTAGTATTGCGCCGTCGGATTAATGGTTGTACTATTGTAATGTAAAGAACACACAGAAACGGTTGTAATCAACTAAATTCCTTCTAGTACACTGACAAAAAAAAGCTTAAACAGATATATAAATAAATAAAAATAAAAAGGTTATGTAAATTTTTTTTAAAAACACGTAATCACGTGAGCAGGATTTTTTCTTTCTTCTGACACGATAACAAGTAACGTTCTTATTTTTTATTATTTATCTATTTTCGAAAGAGTGCCATGTGCAAGTGGAGAAAGAAGAAAACAGAGTTATGCAAAATTTGCGTCGAGAATTGTCTAAAGTTCCGACTTTTTTGTTTTTGCTTTAACTTTAATAAAAACGTGAATTTATGAGGAGAATTTGGGGGGGGGGCTTTAACTTTAATAAGAATGTGAATTTATGAGGTGAATTTATTCGACACAATATAATTCAACTAAAAAAATGAATAAAAGCTAACCTGAATTAAGATTAAAGTTAATGTGTTATTGTTTTAAAAAACTTGTTAAACTTTGTGACATATTTACATTCAATGGAGGTCAGGCGCGAACGAACACCCAATAATTTTATTATACCATATTTCTTCAAACTGAAACATAATTATCAAAGTATACTTACGCAAAAAGATATGAAAAGTCTTTATTAAAGGTTGTGCCATATTTCCATGGGGTACAGGCGCGAACGGAGGCGCCACAATTTTATTATACCATCCCTATTTTAGTTGAAACATACTTATCAAAGTATTCTTATGTACATCTATATCAAAAACCCTTGTAAACGTTTATTTTCATTTTTTATTACCATACTTTGGGGGCAGGCGCGAACACAGACCCCACAATTTTTATGAACCACGATTCTGCCAGATCAAACATACCCATTCCTGATCCTCGATGCATCTTCTATCATTATATGTAATCAGTATTTTTAAAATAGTCAACCATATAGGAGCCTATTCATGACCAGACGCACACACACACACACACACACACAGACGTTCAGCTTTATATACTAGCGGGGGTACCCGGCGTTGCCCGGGTGTTTGGAGGTGAGTGTTGGTGGGGGGGGGGCTTAGGGTTAGTTTCTGTTTTCCCCTCTACGCGGCGATCAAACAATAAAAAAAAACATTAAAAAAACTAACGTAAGCCAAACGAACGATGAAAACAGAAAAACGAGCACCTGAAAAATGGCTTAAATAAGCCTTTTTCGATATTAAAATTTAAAAAATCGGTGGGTACCCGGGTGGTTTTTGGTGTCGCTAAGAATAAGCGAAGTACAAAAAAAAAAGGCAAAAAACGAACGTTACCTGAAAAACGGCTTAAATAACACTGGTTCAATATTTAAATTCAAAAAATCGAAAAAAAAAAAAAAAAAAAAATCTCACACCACGATTCGAAATGATGAACCAAAGCTAACTGGGCTAACGCGACGTACATGAAATTTGTTCGGTTTTACAACTATTTAAAGTAAATCAGGTCACGATATCATCTGACGCATGTGTAGAATCGGTCATTGTCAAAAGAGGACCGTTTTGGGGCCCTGTCGAAAATTGTCGATTTCGGAGCGAAAAAGTTAACGTTTTGGGCCAATTTTTCGATATTTGTTGAGCAAAGGATAGAGCTTCGATGTGATACCCAGTTTGTGAATTTTCGTCGCGTCTGTCGAAAGTTTTTAGCAGACATCCAAACATACATACATACATAAATACATTTTTGCTTTTATATATATACTAGCGAGGGGTACCCGGCGTTGCCCGGGTGTTTGGAGGTGTGTGTGGGGGTTAAAAAAAGTAAGTATGAGAATCGAACCCGAACCCTTGAGACAAAGTTGTAAATTAAAGTGTGAAAAAAAAACGTGCGACGTTAACGATTGCCCCACCGCGAGATGCTAACGGAGACAAGTTTGAATTTATTTAATTACTTGGATTTGGCAGGTGCCCGTTTTAATGTCAAGTTTGATTGCGGGATAGTATAGTATTTCATTTACTGCGGGAACGCTTCCTAAGATGTTATAGGAAAAAGACTAACCCACATGCGGCGAGCGACAAATGTTGAATATTTATCTTCCCGAAATCGAGCAAATTAAATAGACAGGCGAGCTTCGTTGTTAACTCTGAGATATTACGATTTATATGTGATATAAAAAGTTTTAAAAAGTTGTGAATATTTATCTTCTCGAAAAAAGCCTTTTGTAAACATAAAGAAAAAGCGAACACACATACATACATACATACATACATACATTTTCGCTTTTATATTTATATTCTAAAAAAGGAGAGATATATAACATAATATTTGGAATCATGTCTCCCTTTGCTGTTATTTCAGATCATTTGAAACTATAGCAGTAGGTTTTTGTCTGTCTCCTCTCCATTAAGGCCAGAGGTTTTGGTGAAATATTATATATATATATATATATATATATATATATATATATATATATATATATATGTATATATATGTATATATATACTAGCAGGACCCGTTACCGGCGTTTCCCGGTGATAGCACAGACCCCTCCCGCGTACCGCGTAAAAAATTAAAGTACGGTTTTTGTTTTAGCTCAAGCACCAACCTTTTCATGTCAAGAACGGCATTCGGAATGGATACCCAAACCTAGCTATGTTAGGAACGGCTTTCAGAATAGACACCCTCTTTTATAAGCGTGGGCGTAGTTGGCAAGAAATTTGTCCGAAATGTAACGTACGTAATAATCAATAATCAAAAACAATTTTTTTAGCTTTGTGACCTATTTGCGTAAAAAAAAATTGTTATATGCTTACTTTAAATAAGAATACAGCAAGAAACACGGGGTTATGGGTGAAAGACAAAGGGATTTATTTACAAGTGAATACATGTGACATAAGAGTTACTCGACATATTTTCTTCCTGTCTTTTTCCCTTCTGTCTAGGTCACGTGAGAGGGGCAATATAGTTCATTTCACTGATGAAGGGATGTTAGGTTATTCCATTAAATCACAAAATATTCTCTCCACTAAGTTGCCATAGACGATTTACTGCTTCGTTTTTATCGTTCATCTGTTTAAGTGTTTTTTTTTTTAATTTTAAACGATAGTAATGTTTATATCTCCGCCTTGGAGTACCAGTGTTTTTCTTAGAAAGTCGCCCATTTTTTATTTGGACGTATTATTTATTTTTAAAAACAGATACACGTGTTATTTATTATTTTTAAAAACAGACACACGTATTATTTATTATTTTTAAAAACGGACACACGTGTTTCGGAGCCCTACTCCTCTTCAGCATAGCTCGACTGTTGGTAGGATTCGAACTTTGGACCTTATGTATTTACGTCCAGCGCCCTTATCCACTCCGTTATGTTGCCATAGACGATTTACTGCCTCGTTTTTATCGTTCATCTGTTTAAGTGGGTTTTTTAAAACAAAAATTTTTAACGATAGTAATGTTTATGTCTCCGCCTTGGAGTACCAGTGTTTTTCTTAGAAAGTCGCCCATTTTTTATTTGGACGTATTATTTATTTTTAAAAACAGATACACGTGTTATTAATTATTTTTAAAAACAGACACACGTATTATTTATTATTTTTAAAAACGGACACACGTGTTTCGGAGCCCTACTCCTCTTCAGCATAGCTTGACTGTTGGTAGGATTCGAACTTTGGACCTTATGTATTTACGTCCAGCGCTCTAATCCACTCCGCCATGTTGCCATAGACGATTTACTGCCTCGTTTTTATCTTTCATCTGTTTAAGTGGTTTTTGTTTTGATTTTTTTAAACGATACTTAATTTACTTAATTTAATTACATAAATTAATATACGAAAGTATAAATTTATGCGTAAACTTTAAGTATTTACTTACAAAAGTGCTCAATACCTAGGAGGAGCTGGGTAGTAAGTTATAAAATATATATGGCAATTAAGTTACACAGAATATTAATATAAGAATATTTCATCCACACTAGGATTCCTCAGGCTTATGCCTGATGAATCCTAGCGTGGATGAATATTCTGTGTAGCTTAATTGCCATATATATTTTATAACTTACTATTATATATAAATATATATATATATATATATATATTTGTAGTCATAATAACTTACTACTATATATGAATATGTATATATATGAATATGTATGTATATATATATATATATATATATATATATATATATATATATATATGACGCACTGTAATTAAGTATAACTTCCTACACTGATGAAGTGTCTTTATGTTTACAAATGATTATTAATATGTATTTGAACCGACAAAAAGTCACTTCAAACGCAGGTGTTAATCGTTATATTCGAGATATATATATATTTTTTCCTATAACAAGCTTAGCTTTAAATAACTCAGTTAGGTTATGGAAATAGTTTATAAAAAATTGATTACCTCGTAAACAATTGGACAGCTGGCTTTAGAATTTTATACACACACAAACACACACACACACACACACACACATATATATATATATATATATATATATATATATATATATATGATTGCTGAGATTAGTGAAATCCGACGATATGAAAAATAGAGGTTCTTCCACCTTTAATTTATTTTTCATATATATATATATATATATATATATATATATATATATATATATATATATTCAAGTAAACTCTATTTTTAAATTTACAGTAGAGTTAAATAATAATAACATTTTATTTCTTGATGTCCTTATTGACACGTCCAATAATACTTTTAATATTTCTGTATATAAGAACCAAGGAGCATAAAACCCAGCCTCCTGAACTTTAAAAGTGAGTGCCCACAAAGTTACAAAATAAAAAATTATTAAATCGCGCTAAAATGATATCATCCATAAAAAAAAGCATTACTCATTGAAATAAATAAACATTAAACAAGTACTCATCATATCGTTCGTAGATAATTGACGTCTGTTGACAGTAATTCTAAAAATAAATTTATTATCTGCTACAAGAAGTTTAGAACACTTGACCTTGTGGTAAGAAACAACTCCTCACCGGCTATAAAAACGTTGGAACAAACCAATGTAGTGTATAAATTCAAACGCTCTATGGGAGAATGTAACTCCGAAAATAATACATACATTGGGCAAACAACGGCAACTTTGTCCCGGCGAATAACCATACATCTAAATAATACTAGTTCCATATATAAACATTTGATAAAAGAACGTAACTGTCCCCTCCAATCATAGAAAGGCCCTCGTTGACAACATAAAAATTACACAAGAGGGAAATAATATTAAAAAAATAAAAATTCTGGAAGCGTCATGTATTAGAACCCTTCAAGCCACTATAAATGATATTGCATTTGAGAAAAGCAGTAACGTTCTAAAATGTCTTTGTTAACGGTGTCCACAAACTTGGTGATTTTAATACTCGAATTTTTAATCGCCCTTTATTTTTAATCGACTTTTCATCGATTCTATATATTTTAACTCATCGCCATTTACTGTATATTTTAGTTTTCATTTTTAATTCTCCTCGCTCATTCGGACTAGAGTACCACACCTAGTGGTACCCCCGCCACGAACACTAGAGTACCACCGGGTGTGGTACCCCCCGCCACAAACACTGGAGCACCACCGGATGTGGTTCCCACCGACCCAGACCCTACACCAGGGGCGTCCCCCATGATGCCAGGAGCAGAGGCCTGTTCCCTCTAGTGATGGCCCAGTGTCTTCGCTTGACCCGCCGATTCGGAACTAGGGGGACATTCGCTTAAAGAGGCATGTCAGTTTCCCCTAGACCTGCCAGCTGCTTAAGTCGAGCTCCAACACCGGACTGCCTGAAAGAGATCGAAATAGGAACAGTTACTTGGGTGCTTAAGGGACCACTCACCCAAAAGAAGGGTCGGTCCCTAGAGCGAACAATATACCCTTGAACTTGACCAACGAGAGTCAAGTGGGTAAACCTTTTGTAAAAGAGAAAGCCAGTATACTATCGGAACAGATGCTACACTTTGATCTTCGCCCAAAAGGCCCTAAGAAGTCTGCTCTTTTAGGTATTTATTTGCTTTCTTGGGAAAGCAAGTGTGAAACAAGGTTGTTTTTAATGGCGGGGAGGGGTGTGGACCAGCTCCCATAAAACAAGGACAAAAATGTGGGTAGTAACCACAAAAATAATGATTGTTTCTTATAGAGGGGTAACTTAAGTGAAACATCAGAACAGATACTACATTTTGATCTTGGTCCGAATGCCAAGAAGTCTGCTCTTTTAATAGTTAAAGTTAATTGTTATGAGTTTTTAATGGCTTTTATTGTAAAATATTTTAATATTACTTGTACAAATATCTTATATATTACAAATTGTACATATTGTAAATATCTTATATATTACAAATTGTACATACATATTGTAAATATCTTATATATTACAAATTGTACATACATATTGTAAATATCTTATATATTACAAATTGTACATACATATTGTAAATATCTTATATATTACAAATTGTACATACATATTGTAAAGATCTTATATATTACAACTTGTGTTGCGTGTTATTTAATCTGCCTTAAACATCAAGACGAGGTCGTAACCCTTCTCAGCCAAAACACAACTTCAAGAAGTCATCCTCGGAGAGTGGAGAAACAACCCAGAGAAAAGCCACACCGGATTCCAGCCATGCATCCACTCTTTGGAAAAGACTTCTAAGTAACAAATACGACACGTGGTACAATATGAGTTGATCACACTAGTGACCGACTCATAGTACCACAATGGTACCAGCTTCCTAGATTTTACCTCTTCGTATATTTTACTTTTGTGGATGGTGGGGGATTAGTGAAGTATCGGTACTGTGATGATAATACAATTTTCCCATGCATTATTGCCTCCTTTGGAAATGTACTGTAATTGTTACAGGAAAAAGGGCTGTCCTCTTTCCTGTAAATAAGAAAAACATTAGGTAAGTGGAAAATGAGACTAGGATAAGCCGAGACTCGAACCTTGTAAGCAAGGTTCAGAAATAGATTTAGAGTTGGAATGTTAGAATTTCTCTATTGCTAAATTTCATATAAAATAGTTTCGATATTGTTTGTATTGTAGAAAGAATTGTTCATTCTTTTATGAAAACTGAATTAAAAAGGTCAGTTACAAAGAATGAACAATACAAATTAAAAATATATTGAAAAAAATAGGTTAGGTTGAAAGAATACGTCAGTTAAGAATTCTTTGTTTGCAGAAGGGTGTTTTGGACAAACATGTGCTTAGCCATGTGAGTTGGTCACGTTTTGGAACCACACATCTGACGTCATAGCAAAAAGGGAATTTCTCAATTTAGGAGTTAGTTTTAGTCAGATCAAGGAGTCAAGCAGACAGGTTGGAGCAGTCAGCAAAAGCAGTCGGAAAAAGTTGACATGATTAGAGGAGGGTCCCTTTAGAAGCGAAAGGGGGAACATTTAACCATGTAGAAACGAACTTGAATTCCTGACGTCATCATCATTTCGACCGGTCAAATGAAATACAGAATCATCATCGATTTTTGTAACTGTTTGTTTTCGTGTCGTCATTCAACAATTGAAGGTAATGTGTTAATCATCTTAATATAAATTTTGTATAACGCCCTTCCAAGTAATGTGTCCCCCTCCGCCATCATAAGTAATCATTGTCCTCCTCCTGTGTTAAAAGAACTGATCACCCTCTCTCCTCGCTAATACATGTATGTCTTCTCCCCCCCCCTCATCCTTGTTATATTTTTTTTTACACAGTGGTCACCACACATATATATATGTCATCCATCTCTCTCCAATATGACTGTCTCCCTCATCGTTGATATGAACTCTGCGTCATCTTAAATATGCCCCCTACTACACAACGCGAAAAAAAAACATTTAAAACAAAATATTAATTTAATTCTTTAGTTTATGTTTCATGTTTTCTTTTGTTGTTTTTGTTGTTGTTGCATTTAGTCTACATTTTTTTTTTAAATTTTAATTACATTTTCAACCCAAACAAAGCATATTGCCACTTTGATGTTAGGCAGCAAGATGTCGGTTCACGTTACACTTGAACTTCTGCATGTCAGTACACGTGAGTTGGTCACGTTTTGAACCACACATCTGACGTCATAGCAAAAAGGGAATTCTCAATAATGATAGTAACGATTAGCAGATTAGAGGGTCGCCAGTCGAGCAGTTGAAGTAGAAAAGCTGAGTCTGCTAGTCAGAGAGAGAGAGAGAGAGAGAGATAGAGAGAGAGAGAGAGAGAGAGAAAGAAAGAGTTGGAGTCAGGATCCTTTGGAAGCGGAGGAAAGAACATTGAACCATGTAGAAACGAATTTGAATTCCTGACGTCATAATCATTTCGACCGGTCAAATGAAATAAAGATATTTGTAACTGTTTGTCTTCGTGTCGTCATTCAATTGAAGGTAATGTGTTAATTATCTTAATATGAACTTCCAATATAACGATCTTCCAAGTAATGTGTCCCCCTCCGCCATCATGTAATGATTGTCCCCCCTCTGATGTAAAAGAACAGTAATACACGTTCATACAATAAGGAATTCCCATCATCATCATCATCATCATCATCATCATCTCACTCTGTTATAAAAGTCTTTCTCATCATGGTCAATCCTATATTACATGTACCCGTTATATGTCCCCGTCATCTCTTGATATATGACCCCTAATATGGCCCCCCTATACAACATAATATTTGCTCTTTTGTTATGATACGTAAAAAACCATAACGCAGTGGTTCGAGTACTTAGAAACCTAATTGTAAAAGTGATATTGTTCTGAACGTTGAAGGTTCAATAATGGCTGACGGAACGAGAAATAAATAAAGTTCCATTTGAAATTCCAGCCAAATTCCTGAGTTTTGTACCATCCTTCTGGGTATTACCTCAATTTTTTAGGAGAGGAAAGTGTAGTATATGTTCGTTCGTCATGATGTCATTTTCACATCCATTGTTTGTTTCTGTAACATTGTCGTAAATATGTAGATTCCATCGCAATAAGAAAGGAAAGGGGGAAATTTTCATTTTAACAAACGTCATTTATTCTCGGTGTTTCTAACAACGTACTGTCTCTTGTTTTAAAAGCAGCTCATTTTTCGCATCGACACGTCTTTCCAAGATGCTCTCGTCACCCACGTGTCGCTTGCTGTTATTTTCTGCTTCTCGTGTCCCATCTTGAACATGCTTCTCTGGCCACGTATATTTGACATCACTTCGCGGACCGGTTTCGTCATTTGCATATGTTCGGCATGATGCGGCTGCTGCTGCTTCTGCTGCTGCTGCTGCTGTTGCTGCTAACAGTGCGAGCAATTCTGTTACATTCCTTTAGGAGACAGTGTATTATATTTTATTATGTCATAGTACTATCCTCCCAGGCATTATTCCCGCTCGATAACTGGAGCATAACACAAGCGGATCTACAAAAACAAGACTTAGATTTCTATTCTCTTATACTCCGAGGCATTGTCTCCACTAAAACACCAAAATGAAGAAAAGAAAAAAGAAAAGAAAACTTACGGACCAGACTTCCTACCCTGACGAGTAGGGCTATGACAACAGCATATTCTTTTTATTGTTTTGACTCTCGAGTATATATCCGACACATGTAGACTCAGTTAATCAACGGAGAACCATATCACTCTATATAAAAACATATAAGACATCAACAGATACACACTCGGGAATCAAAAGAGTAAAAAGAGTATACCCTCGTCCTAGCCCTACTGACGAGTCTATTTATTAGCGAAATATCTGCCCAAAATAAATAAATAGATAAATAAATGTTATCATTACGTTCGAAGATTTTTTAAAATTTTTCATTTAAAGTTTATTTAAAAATATAAGGCATCACTGAAAGAATACATAATGTAATTAAATCCTTCTTAAGTAAGAGAAAAATCCAAGTTGTCTTCGACGGTCGTACATCTAAATAATATGATATAAATGCAGGAGTACCTCAGGGGTCTATCCTTGGGCCTTTATTATTCCTGATATTCATAAATGACCTCTCTGATAAAATTGTTTCTGAGATGGGTATATTTGTTGATGACACCACTCTATAGCAGGTACGAGGAAGGGGAAAATAAATGAACACATATCTAAGGAAATGGCAAAAACACAAAAACTGTAGTGGAATGGGGACAAAAATGGTCACATTTAATGCTGCCAAGACTAAGCTTGTTTCCTTCAATAATTACAAGAAACCTTCTCTACCACCAATAGTAATGGCCAAGAACACATTACCTGAAAGTACTTTTTTTAAACTCCTCGGCCTAACGTTTACAGGGAACATGAACTGGAATAGATACATTGTGAGCATTGCCAAGGCTGCTCGAAAGAAGCTTGGCTCTCTCTACCGTGCTAAAAAATTACTTACACCTGAAAGTATCCTGTACCTCTATAAGGTCACCATTCGCCCATGTATGGAGTACTGTTGTCACATTTGGGCTGGTGCATCTGCTGCTTGTCTCTCATTCCTGGACAGAGTTCAAAAGAGAGTCGCCAATCTGATAGATGCTGAACTGTCATCTAGGCTTCAGCCTCTGTCCTATCGACGAAATGTTGCATCCCTCTGCCTGTTCTACAAGTACTTTAATGGTGAATGCTCTTACGAATTGCAAGAACTTGTATCTCCTCGACGTGACTACCCCGACAAATCCGACAAGCAACTAAGTCCCACCCGTTCATTATTCCAATAATTTTGTCCCCAGAACTGCTAGATTGTGGAATTCCCTTTCAGGATTCTACTTTCCCAACTCTACTGACATGCAGAAGATCAAGTGTAATGTGAACAAACATCTTGCTACTCATCTCCCTTCATAATGCCCCTACAAATTATGTTCCCTACTTCAAAGTGGCACTGTGCCTTGTTTGGGGTGAAAATTGATTTTAAAAAAATAAATAAATAAATAAAAAAGTGTGTGACCATCTTCTCATTTAAATTTCCAGTCGATAGCGAGAGCGTAACACACGTGGATCTACCGGAACAAGACATACATTTCTATTCTCTTCTACTCCGAGGCATTGTCTCCTCTATAACAGCAAAACTAAAGAAAAGAAAAAAAAAATACTGATCGGACTTCCTACCCTAATTAGCTTATCAGCGAAATATCGGCAAAAGATAAATAAATAAAAAATTGCTGATTTTATCATTACATTCGGCACTTTAAGGTTTTACAAAGTTTTTATTTAAAGTATATATATATATATATATATATATATATATATATATATATATATATATATATATATATATATATACAGTGATGATCATATTTATTGGCACGGTAAAATAAAAGTTAAATTTTGTCTAATAAATTCTAAAAAAGGGATTAAATTAAAGAAAATAACAAAGTATATTATGTATTTTTAACTGGCCTTTCCGATGCAGCAATCGGATTTTAGAAAAAAAGAAAGTGCTCAATACCGTTGTAGAGCAAATAAGCGTGTTATTTTTTATTACCGTACCTTCCCAAAGCACTTAACAACAAATAAAAATCAAATAGATAAACCAAATCATAGCATCCTAAGCGAACACCCAACAGGTCAAGACATACTTATCAAGAAATCATCTCACCAACGAAACGCCAACAACCTAAACCTTAGTACTCGAAATTCAAAGTAACCCCCCTCTTCTTACCCCTACATATCTCCCTGCCCCCTCCATGTATCCTTATATCCTTGACCACACAAGATATGAACCTCCCAGACCCCCCACAACCACCTAATGTTCTTGAACCCCAAAACTAAAACAATACCGACACACCAAGCACCCCCTTCCACCTTTCCCCGTTTCCCTTCTTCTTTTTCCGCTTTCCTCACATCCCTCCCCAACATCATTCACTCTTTCATTCCACCATAAACGAACATTTCTGTAAAAGTCTGAGGAGGCTACATGACGGCCAAAAAACGTAGCTGAAATAATAATGTAACTAAACAGAAAAATACGGTAATAAAAAATAAAACGTATGTATATATATATATATATATATATATATATATATATATATATATATATATATATATATATATATATATATATATATATATATATATTTAAAAGAGTGTAGCTATCAACAATTGTGGGGTTTTCACCCTTTTTTAATTTTGAATGTTTGTATGGGGTTCGTTAATGTGTATGTATTTCCCTCTAATATTATGTTGCAGACTCCACATCGTTGTTTGTTGCATTTTGTGACTCCTTTTGTTGTGTCTTGATTGAGTTTGGATGAACTAAGAATGCGTTTTAGGTTTTTGGGTTGGCGTTTGCTTTTTATTATTTTTTTTGTTTTTTGAGGAAGTTGTTTAGTTTGCTGATTGTGTATGAATGTGTGCTATGCATCAGAAAAAGAAAGTCATGAAACAACCATAAAAACCTTCACCAAATGGACCAAAAGCCCCCTCTTTGAACTTAACTCTGACTGGACACTACCAACACTTACTGTTGGGGACAAAATCTCTGAGACCACATCACTCTGAAAAGCACATTTAGTATCAGCAGATGTAAAAATAACATTTCAAACTTTCATTTTAAAAAAAAAACTTTTACAAATATATCTGAAGAGAGTGAAACGAAGCTTGAAACGCGTTATAAAAATATTTTAAAATAAAAATATGATAAAAGGCTGAAAAACACACAATTGTTGATGGCTACACTCTTTTAAATATATATTTTTTCTCTCGTTGGAACTACACAATCATCACTTTATATATATATATATATATATATATATATATATATATATATATATATATATATATATATATATATATATATGACTGGGTTCAAAAACAACCTACAGAAAATGTTTAATATTTTTTTTTCTTTCTTTCTTTTGTTTTCTCTTTCTTTATTTTTTTCTAAATTATTATTATTTTTTTTTTTTGAAAGTTTGGTTTCCTATTTTGTGAAAGTTTTCTTTCTTTTTCGCGTTTTTTTCTATTTTTATCTGCTTTTTGTATTTTTCTTTCTTTTTCTGAATTTTTTCTCAGTTTTTAACTTCTATTTACTTTTTAGTATTTTCTGTTTTTTTTTGTTATTTTTATTTTATTAAAACTATCGTTATATTCTTTTTACATATTCGGCCTTTTCTTTTTTTTTCCTTTCTTCTAATATTCAAACTTTGCTATCGGTTTTTTTCTATTTCCAATTTTCTTTTCTTTTATGTTTCAACATATATATATATATATATATATATATATATATATATATATACTAGCAAAAGTACCCGTCGTTGACTGGGTTCAAAAACAACCTACAGAAAATGGACTCTGATTTATGAAAGTATGAAAGGTTATGAAAAGGAAGGGTTATAAAGAGATAGCTTCGAATTCGGGGGTATCAAAAGTAAAGCAAAATATGATGAAAGTAAAAATAAAATAGATAAACCCCATAATTTATTATACCATACTTGTTCACACTGAAATACTTATCACAATATTCTGTGGATCTATATAAAAAAAAATTATTAAACTTTGTGACATATTTCCATTCTATGGAGGTCAGGCGCGAACGAACACCTCATAATTTTATTATACCATATTTCTTCAAAGTGAAACATAATTATCAAAATATACTTACGCAGATAGATATGAAAAATCTTTATTAAAGTTTGTGCCTATTTCCATTCTATGGAGGCCAGGCGCGAACGCAGACCCCACAATTTTATTATACCATCCCTATTTAAGATAAAAAAAAAATACTTATCAAAGTATTCTTATGTACATCTATATGAAAAACACTTGTAAATGTTCTTTTTTTAAAGTTTTTAAAGTTTTTTATTTTCATACTTTGTGGACCAGGCACGTATGCAGACCCCACAATTTTAATGAATCATCATTATGCCAGATCAAACATACCCATTCCTGTGTCTCGATACATCTTCTATCATTATATGTAATCAGTTTTCTTTTAAATAGTTAACCATATAGGAGCCTGTTCGTGACCACACACACACACACACACACACACACACACATTCAGCTTTATATTATATATATGTGTGTGTGTGTGTGTGTTGAGTATGAAGATCAATAATTCAAAAACAAAGTCATGAAACTGATTCATAATTCACAGTTACTAATCTTTATCCTCAATATTAATATAGCTCTAGGATACATATACCTATTGAACTTATTATATATCTACAGTACAATGGGCAATGTTCTTTTAAAGTATTAATACATTAAAATAAACGTTGCTCTTTAGACTCCAGGTCTAATTCCCTACATATATATATATATATATATATATATATATATATATATATATTTGCATCGAGGTTACCTGGGGAAGTCGGTCTGGTGGTATATCTGTGTTATATAATATTTCGAGAAAGCTCTCTTCGTCAGATATTTATTTGACTTTATTTCAAACGTGCTTAGTGATGAGACGATTCCATTATTTTTCCCGATTCCGATACAATTACCGATTCCATACTAAATTCCCGATTCCGAATTGGACTCTTTATAAACCTCTAAATATTTAACTATAAAATTGGTATTTTTTTTTCCTGATTACTGTAAAAGAACATCTTAAATGAACATATATTTTCTCAAACGTAAAAACACACTTGTGAGGGGCAGTGTAGATCTATAATTATTAGGTAATTTAAAAATCAATTAATATTTAATATTATATTATATTATTACTACCAGCAATTAAATTTTTCTTAACCAAAAATAAAAATGAGAAAAGATAATTAAAAGAATCGTTTTTGCATCGGAATATAGTTACACATTTTTCTGATTATGATACCAATTCCGATGCCACAGAAAGTTAGGATTTTTTTGATTCCCGATTCCGATAAATTGTCCCAACACTAATGTACATGTATATATATATATATATATATATATATATATATATATATATATATATATATATATATATACATATGTATAAGGAATGAAAAAATGTACCAGCGGTGGTTGACGTTATGTTTAAAGAAAAAATAGAAAAAACCGAATGAAATTATTAAAAAATCAACGTTTCGTCCTTGTCTCAGAGGACATCTTCAGGATAATTGAAATAAAAATGTGATAAAAGAAAAAGTCATAGATCGTGCGAAAAAAAAGACAGTTTTTTTTAAATCCAACCCATGTCGGGAAAGGACGAATATGTGTGCGCACACATATTCGTCCTTTCCCGACATGGGTTGGATTTAAAAAAAAAAAAAAAACTGTCTTTTTTTCGCACGATCTATGACTTTTTCGTTTTATCACATTTTTATTTCAATTATCCTGAAGATGTCCTCTGAGACAAGGACGAAACGTTGATTTTTTAATAATTTCATTCGGTTTTTTCTATTTTTTCTTTAAACATATATTGAAATGAAATAGATTACGAGTTTCAAATCCTACTGGAATGAAATATTCATATGAGACAATCCCAGCCAAATAAAATTGCTCAATATACAAGATTGAGCAAATAAAAATAGAGTTTATAATTTCACGATAGTTTTTTTTTATTATGCTTAATGTAAACATTGTATTCTTTGGTTCAAATATTAAATTTTATTTTGAAAATTGATTTCTTTAAATCGAAATTTGAACATATAAACTCTATTTTTATTATACATATGCATATACAGTGGCGGCAAAAAGAAAATTCGCACTTGTAATTTTTTCAAAAGCTGCAAATTTAAACTAAATTTAATGTAACTGTTTAAACAACCTATACCTCATTTAATTCGCCTTTTATTCCTTTATAATTTTACCTGTTCATATTTGACTTTTAATTAGAATTTAAATATCCACTAACAGGCAACAAAACATCTCTAATCGTAATTGTTGTTGTTCCGTCGGGTTATACAATGTAACATTTAATCCATATGCGACGAATTTCTCTTAGTGATGGTCAGGAACTCATTAATCTCCACCTTTCTGGTTTATCCAATCAAGAAATCGGCCGCAGATTTAAATGTGATGAGAAAACGGTACAAAAGACTGTCTAAAAGCACCAAAACACCGGCAGTGTTCATGATGATCCTAAATCTGGTCGTACTAGAGTTACTTCTAACGAGTAAGACAATGCTATCAAGATCCGCAGCCTAAGAAACAAATTTGAAACGGTTCCACAAATCCAACAACATCGGAAAAATGTGTGCCTGTTTTCCGGTGCCAAAACTGAGTCTATTTTTTTATTGTTTTTGTTTGTTTATGGCTTAAAACTTAATTTTTCATGATTTTTAATGATAAAATGAAAAATATTTATTGGTTTTAAAGAACCAGTTAAAACAAAAATCTATCACTTTCATAATTTAACAAATTTTATGTACATATTTCATGGGTTTTGCGGTTGCCAAAACAACTCTTATACTTAGAAGTTTAAAAGAATTCGTATCAGAACCGGTAAGTGTATTGGAATTGGGAATTTAGAACAGACACGGTAACTGTATCGGAATCTGGAGAAATATTGGAATTGTCCCATCACTCTCTCTCTCTCTCTCTCTCTCTCTCTCTATATATATATATATATATATATATATATATATATATATATATATATATATATATATATATATATATATATATATATATATATATATATATATATATATATATATATGGTTGTCACAAAATCAAAACATCAAGTAAGAGTTTGATAGCAATAAATAGTGTATTTCATCGCTGGTTACAATTGTTTGTTTTTTTTTACTTGGCCTTTGGGACAAGATAAAAGTGTAGTATCTGTTCTTCAGGTGCTGCACTTCTATTTCTTGTTCTCTTTCTCTTCACGACTGAGACAATTTTTATTTTTGTACCTTTTCTCCACGTTAAAAAACGACCCTGGTGTCTAACTCTGTCCCGTGGGGAGGCATAGTAAATAGGTACAATTGTTTCAAGACTATTCGAACAAACATTATGTCGTTTGAAAATGTTCACAAGAACAGCCTTTCGTCAGACGTATTGAATAAAAAAAACACTTTAACAATGAACAGTATGGGGTCACTTTTCCTTATATGGAAAAACATCCTTCCAAAGTTATTTTTGTTTTGTTTTTTTAACTTTGGAAGGATGAGATGTAGAAAAAAAAACTTTGGAAGGAAATATTTTTTCCCATGTTTTTCCATATAAGGAACATGGACTCAGCAAGCATTTATTGTAGAGCTTGGAAAATACTAGGGCTAGCTCAGCTGAGCATTTATTGTAGAGCTTGGAAAGTACGCTTTTCTTAATATAGAAGGGATGAGATCAGGTACACCGCCGTGGAAGTGTATACATTTTTTATGATAGCTCAGACATCATTAACGTTCTGTCCCCATCTGGCATCAGTTGAAATGAATGGCTCTCGTCTTGAGGAGGCCTCTAGTTTTGACAAGCTTTTGGGCTTGACCTTTACCCCTGATCTTAAATGGAACAGGTACATCAAATCTGTTGCCAAGGTCACTGGAAAAATGGAGGGATCCTTCTATCGATCCCGTAGATATCCCACTGCTGATGCAATTCTCTATTTATATAAGCGCCAGGTACGCCCAAGGATGGAATACTGTTGCCACATCTGGGCAGGAGCTGCTAGAAAGGACTTGTCCTGCCTTGATAGGGTTCAAAATAGATTCGTAGCCGCGTAGGAGATGTCCTTTTCTCTTCCCTGCAACCTATGTCTCACAGAAGAGATGTTGCGAGTTTGTCTGTGATGTATCGTTATTTTCATGGAAAGTGTTCGACTGAGCTTCAATCTATGGTCCCCCCTCGCCAAACTTTCACAAGAAACACTCGTCTAGCTGAAAACACTATCAATAATTCTCCCCACTTTTTATCTGTGCCTAACCCTAAACGTAGATTCCATAAACAAAGTTTCTTTCTTAGAACTGCACGCCTGTGGAACTGTCTTCCGTTTTCCTGCTTTCAAGCGGTTCATCAAGAACTTGTTTACATTAGACTTGAAGACAACCATATTGTAATATGGTTGTCTTCAAGTCTAACGTAAACAAGTTCTTGATGAACCGTTCCACTTGTTAACAAATTTCCCGAATTTCCATTACTAACGATTACTAAATTGTCCAATTTCTACTGTGCACTCTTTAACCCTTATCCTCAAGTGGCCTCCTGGCCTTGATAAGTGGTGATACCTATGCGTGGCTTCAGTTCAGATAGGGAAAATAGGATCTAAGGTCGAGTTGGATTTCCGCCTTCTCCGTTGCCGTGCATTTAGGCGTATCTTAGGACCTGGCAACGCCGAACGGCCTGCTAGTCCACTGATAAAAACACATTGTAAATAATGGTTTCGCTGAAATGACTTGGCAATTTGCGAAAACAAACGAAAAATAAATGATTGCCTATTTTCGCGAAATTAATACAAACATTACTGACGTAATTGTATAAACTGCCTTCCAAGTATGTCTTCTGAAAGCGAATAAAAAGTGACACGTATGGTCATCCATAGATTTTTTTTGTTTTTACTGGCTTTGCCTTTTTTTTTTATCTCCAATCTTTCTCACAAAGGCTTTGTTATGTATTCCTAGTTCTTCTCTTTCGAGTTTTATTTTATTTTGTATTATTTTGTTCGTTCCCCCGCATCAAGAATTCAAAGCAGGCGATCTGTATTTTACACCAAGGCCGGCACCAAATCAAAGATTTGCATTCGATTATTTGATCAACGCATTCAATTGTTTTTTTGGCTTTTTGATTTCCGCCATTTTGTTTTTTCGTCTTTTTCTTCCAAATCTCGCGCATTCGCGTTGGTGACGTTAATTTCTTTTCTCTGGTCGTGATTTCGTTTTGAAATCAATTGATTTTCATTGTTAGCTGACATTTTTAGTATTATTTTTAACATAGTGGTTAATTTTCAGGTTTTGCTTTCTGCCTGTTTAATTCTCTTTTTCCTCCTTTCCTTGATAATTCTTTTGTTTTCTTTTCCATATTTTTTCTTTTTGTCTTTTTTGTTGTTGTATTGTCAATATTCCTTTATTTGTTTCTTCCTTTGATATGTTGCTTAATATTTTGTTTTGTTTTTTTGTTTTTTTCTTTTGTTTTCTCTTTCTTTATTTTTTTCTAAATTATTTATTTTTTTTTTTGTTTTCTTTGAAAGTTTGGTTTCCTATTTTGTGAAAGTTTTCTTTCTTTTTCGCGTTTTTTCTATTTTTATCTACTTTTTGTATTTTTCTTTCTTTTTCTGAATTTTTTCTCAGTTTTTAACTTCTATTTACTTTTTAGTATTTTCTGTTTTTTATTTTTGTTTTTTTTTTTATTTTATTAAAACTTTCGTTATATTCTTTTTACATTTTCGGCCTTTTCTTTTTTTCCTTTCTTCTAATATTCAAACTTTGCTATCGGTTTTTTTCTATTTCCAATTTTCTTTTCTTTTATGTTTCAACATATATATATATATATATATATATATATATATATATATATATATATATATATATATATACTAGCAAAAGTATCCGTCGTTGACTGGGTTCAAAAACAGCCTACAGAAAATTAACTCAGATTTATGAAAGTATGATAGGTTATGAAAAGGAAGGGCTATAAAGAGATAGCTTCGGATTTGGGGGTATTAAAACCAAAGCAAAATATGATGAAAGTAAAAATAAAATAGATAAACCCCATAATTTATTATACCATACTTGTTCACACTGAAACACTTATCACAATATTCTGTGGATCTATATTAAAAAAAAACCTTGTTAAACTTTGTGACATATTTCTATTCTATGGAGGTCAGGTGTGAATGAACACCCCATAATTTTATTATACCATATTTCTTCAAACTGAAATATAATTATCAATGTATACTTACGCAGATAGATATGAAAAGTGTTTATTAAAGTTTGTGCCTATTTCCATACTATGGAGGCCAGGCGCGAACGCAGACCCCACAATTTTATTATACCATCCCTATTTAAGTTAAAACATACTTATCAAAGTATTCTTATGTACATCTATATCAAAAACACTTGTAAACGTTTTTTTTTAATTTTTAATTTTTTATTTCCATACTTTGTGGACCAGGCGCGAACGCAGACCCCACAATTTTAATGAACCACCGTTTCCTGTGTCTTGATACATTTTCTATCGTTATATGTAATCAGTTTTTTTAAATAGTCAACCATATAGGAGCCTATTCGTGACCAGACACACACACACACACACACACACACACACACGGAACTTTATATTATATATATATATACAGGGTGTTCGTAAAGTTACTATACAGTCTTACAAGTTACTATACAGACACCCTGTAATATATTAACAGTACAGTAAGATATTGTATCAAAATATTTATTCGTAACAAAAGAAATAACATCTTTCTGTTTATAAAAATCTCAGAAAATACACGTGTTACATCCGAAAAAACTGTAACAATCAAGGCAAACTATGACAAATATTCCTGTGAGTTTTCTGTTTTCCAATATTGCTTCAAAATAAATTTGCGCTCTTCCAAAGTTAGCTTGCGTGGCATGCTTGATTAAATAAACTTGTAAAAAAATAAATATTAACTATTAATACAAATATAATACAATAAAACAATAAGACTGTATAGTAACTTAACGGACACCCTGTATATATATATATATATATATATATATATATATATATATATATATATATATATATATATATTCATCCACATACAGTACTGTTTTGCTGTTTCCCAGCTCATCAGTGTGGCTAGACAAGCTGAATTTGTTTATATAAAGATCATCGTTTCATACATTAATGGTAATTTGTAAATCACTTCCCAATATATATATACCGTATATTTCGGCGTATAAGACGACCCTTAAAGTTAAAAAATCATCTTTAAAAAACAATATTCCATAAAATACAAGGTGTTGCAATCTCTAGCCTAGGATAAGCCAACATGGTTTCGTGATTTAGTCGTCTTATACAACCGATACATTATCAATTTATTAAAATTTACTTCAATTTTGTACCTCGTCTTATTTGACGGTCGCCTTATACGCCGAAATAGACGCTATGTATATGACTTGAGAAATTCTTCGAAGAACAAGGTTTCGTATCAAATAAAATCGATCCTTATTTAGAAATTAAGAGCTATTACTCCAGACCTAATACAAACGGCTAAGTGAAAAATGAAACATATAATAAAAATAGCCAATAATACCTACCTGACTCGTTTTTTTTATGCATTTAAGTAGTTTTAATGCTCTTTAGTTGATATCAACATTTCATTTTTTATGAGTCGATATGAATTGTTAGGAATAAAACCTTGTTTCGAAATTCGAGGTTTTCATGTTCCATGAATCTCCACAGATTTGAGTGGCTTAAACAGTATTTCGACAGCTGAATATGTTAAGAATTAAATATTCGTTTAAAATGATGTTTTGTAAGAAAAAGAAACATTGTAGTCGAAATTTTTCTTTGCTTATGAAAGGCGTTTTATTGGGTGGGGAGATATGAGACGCCATGTTAGTTTAATGCTCGACTATAATATTCGAATAATCTCAGAATTGATTGTACCTATTTACTATGCATCCCCACGGGACAGAGTTAGACACCAGGGTCGTTTTTTAACGTGGAGAAAAGGTACAAAAATAAAAAATTGTCTCAGTCGTGAAGGACTGATCCTCCACCGAAAGAGAACAAGAAATGGAAGTGCAGCATCTGAAGAACAGATGGTATTTATTTGCTCCCCCACTGAGCAAATTAGGCACAAGGCCGTTTTTAATGTGAGGTAAAAACCAGCTCCCCTAAAAGTAGGCAAAAAGGAGGCACTCTGGTTACCAAAAATAATAATTGTCCCAGTATAGAGGGTTTCCCCTCCATTGACTGGTACAAATTATCTTAAGTGCAGTATCTGCCGGAACAGATACTACACTTTGATCTTGGCCAAAAGTCCAACGAATTAAAAGATAATTTCCGAATATATGGAGCGATTCGAATTTCATGAGAAAGTTGCTTTCGTGAAAGGTAATAGTAACGAATAAGAAAATGAAATAATGGTGGGTTCATATATATATATATATATATATATATATATATATATATATATATATATATCTGTGTGTGCGTGTGTGTGTGTGTGTATATATAAAGAGAGAGATAGAGACAAAGACAGAGACAGAGAGAGAGAGAAAGAGTAAAATGATTCATAATTTATAATTAAAAATCGGCCTTATAATTTAGCGAAAGTTCTCTACTCAAAAATGGGGTGACTTATGTAGCCATCCATAATGATAGTTTTCGCTTTATCGCAGTTAAAACAAAATCAATAAATTGTACGATCGTTTCGGAAACGATGTTTTTATTGGGATAGACACTACGTCTTGAACAATAATTTTATTATTTGATTTTATAAAACAAAGTCTCCTCATCAGCAAAAAGAGTCGGCGGGGGTTCAAAAACACCAAAAATAAAGCTAACATTTTTTAAGTAAGGCATATATATCTGGAAAATATTTAACACATAAAGAAAAACAGTTACTTATTTTCATGTGGATAAACAAAGTAAAATAAAATAAAAATAAAAATAAAAAGAGCAAGATATTTTAGTCAATTTATGTAAACAACATTATCATAAGTCGCTACAATAAATTTACTGTTTCAGTCTTAAAAGATATCGTCAGGCGACAATAAATCTTTAATCTTACTCGAAACCATTCGTTTAATAAGAATGAAAACCGAATTGAAAAACGTAGAAAAACGTTTCTTACTTTTTTCTGAAACAGTAAATTTATTGTAGCGACTTATGGTAATGTTATTTTCCTAAATTGAAAAAAATCTAATATATAAAAGGGTATATGTCTGTCTGTTTTCATATTTTCAAACTCTATCTCCTTCGAAATTAAAAGTCGTAGAGCGGCGCTAGGGGCCTCAAATGATTGAATTTTTTACGGACCATTCTTTTATGGGTCTTTAGCCTGTTAAAAAAAAAGGTTTTAAGGAGTAAAAATTGGGTCAAAATTGAAAAAAATCGTTATACATTTTGTACATTCATCTTAGTTTATTTTTTATTTTTTATTTTTAATCCGTTCATAAGCGCGTCATGTTGGTACAGTAGTAACATCACAAGCTTTGAATACTGTAGTTTTGATTGTGGTTTCGATTTTAGCTGATGGCACTCAAATACTTTTTTTTTTTTACTTTAGAAATCACGACTCTATACATACGAAATCTGGACAAATTAAAATATCATATTATAGCGTATTTTACGCCCGAGCAAAGCCGGGCGCCACATTGCCTGTCTAGCCGCACTGATGAGCTGTGAAACAGCGAAACAGTACTGTATGTGGATGGCTATAATGCTCCTCATCTTGAGTTGAGCATATTGAGAAGTGATACACGAATTACCATTAGCGTATAAAACGATGCTCTTTGTGTAAACAAATCGAGCTTAGGTATTTCGGACGATGTCAAAACATCGTTAATTCACGACTCGCACAGATGACGCCGATTAGCGTAATTGTTGGGAGTCTTGACTGTCGTTAGAGGCGGTCGGGTTTCAATCCTAGCTTGAGGTAGTTGCCTGTTAGCCGCACTGATGAGCTGTGAAACAGCGAAACAGTAGTGTATGTGGATGACTATATATATATATATATATATATATATATATATATATATATATATATATATATAATTATTCACAGATATTCTGTTTCGCTGTATCACAGCTCTTCAGAGCGACTAGACTAGTGCCCAACCAAGCTCTGGAATTGAACCTACAACCATCTAGTATTCGGCGGTTCTACTCCCTAAGCTACGAGATCGATATTTGAAAATCATATCTACATGCCTTCTTTAACCATTGAGCGTCACTTTCAAAGTGCACTATATCTTTATTTACAAAGAGCTTTGCATTTCGCAGGCCTTATAATTTAGCGAAAGTTCTCTACTCAAAAATGGGGTAACTTATGTAGCCATCCATAATGATAGTTTTCGCTTTATCGCAGTTACTAAGTGTGGCTAGCCCAGCACTAATCCCAAGTCAGACTTGATCACCAATGCTTTTAATTAACCATTGGCCGAGAACAAAAGAGATGAGGGTCAGTATTGGAAAACATCATCCGATTATCAATGCTTCTATACATTCAAAAGTTTAATTTCTGAATATGTATGTATATGTGTGTATATGTGTGACCTTTTCGCCGAATGAACTCTTTTTCTGGGTCAACGGCCAACTAGCACCGTGTATATTTGTGTGTGTGTGTGTGTGTGTGTGTGTGTGTGTGTGTGTGTGTGTGTGTGTGTGTGTGTGTGTATTGGGGTGGAGAGGGCTCCCGTAAGCCGTGGTGAAGGCAACCTTTCTAGGAGAAGCAAATCTCTGATTTAAAAAACCATAAAGCGGAAGACCATTACCCGCATTAAGCTGGTCTGCAGTTTAATTTGTTGCTGGCTATCTTGCTCTTGCTTGTTGCTGGATCTCAACATTTTGAACCGAGAGAGAGACTTAGCTGTCGTACAAAGCTAAGACTCTGTAACATCATATTTGTATAGATACTCCCTCAGGCATTTGGGCTCATGGATTTTAAATGTCTGAGGGAGTGGCACTCGTCTGACAAGACGTTGCAATCATAATCATCATCATGTGTGACCTAATTTGTATGACAAGCCGAGATGCGTACGTTTGCGTATACGGTAAAAAAGACTTGATGTTTTGAATCCATACATTTATTGAATGTCGGTTAATATAAGGACGACAGAATATTCTTTTCATTGGTTTGACTCTTGAGTATATATCCAATAATATCTTATATGTGTTAATATAGACTGATGTTGTTCCCGGATGATTAGCTGAGTTTAACTGTGTCGGATATATACTCGAGAGTCAAAAGAATGTAAAGAACATGCTGTTGTCACAGTTATTATACATACTGTCTCAATGTTCATATTTTAAGCTTTTCAAAATTATCATTTCTAATGTCCTTGTGCCTGACTTTGCGAATGTAGATAATGACAATAATCAAGTTAAGAGCAAAAGGTCTTACTAGTATCTTTCGCGGCCACCGGCACCCCAGTCCCTAATTTCCGAAAGGAGGACCCGATCCTTGATATCCTGTCCTCCTGGTTTCCAAAAGTCGAGAAAAGACGAGACGGTGTATGGTGATCGCAAGAAGACAAATTAGATTGTGTCCTTTCGAAACGCACATTCTTCATTTTTCTGCCATTACGGCCGACGCTGTCATCTCTCTTATCGCGGCTGGCGCATAAGACACTTTAACGACGACCGGATCTTTCTCGACTTCCTTCCGGTGTAGACGACCGATCGCTTTTTACCTCCGGCTGACAGATGTGCGTGTGCGAGCGGCGAATGTTGAGGATGGGGGGTATCAATTGCAAGATCGATGACACCTCCGTTCAGTCTGATGATGATTTAGACAGATCGAAGACGAACGGCAGTAATCAATTTTATATTGTATCCTTAGATCGGTATCTGATAAGATTAAGCAACAAAAAAATGAAAATGATATACATTTACATAATTAAACCTGCCGGGGGCGCGCCCGGCGTTGCCCGGGCGTTATATACGCTTAAATATGATATTTTAATTTATCCAGATTTCGTATATACTAGACTACCCGTGACCCGTTTGGTCAGTACGTTATATTAGCTATGGAATTCATGTATGAGCGTGACACTTGTGAGTAAAGAAAATAGGTTTTTTTGACATAACAGAAACATTTCTATGAAAGTATATTAAAATGAAAAATCACGGACGGATCACTCAAACATGAAAAAACAGTCCTCCCTATTCGTGTAAAGTTACCTATTTTTCCGAATAATTGCTCAAAAATCGAAAATTAAACATGATTTTCCTACGAATACAACGTCGACGAAAGTCATTTAGCATCAAAAACGCATATGAACCTACCGATGAGAAATATAAGAATAAAAAACCCATATGGAATCCTTCAACCAAGTTATAGAAACTTAAAATCTAAAAAAAAAATAATAATTAATAAAACCTGAGACAAAAAAATAAAACGTAAATAAATAAAATCTGCAAAAGAAGTGATTTGTGTTTATTTGTTTATGTTGTTATGGGTTAATGTTTATGCGCGCATGCGCAAGTAGATATGGAAAACCGGAAGGTGGGTTATATCACTCGTTACAAGGTCATTTGAGTTTTGTAATTGTATAGATTATTATAGAGTCGTGATTTCAAAAGTAAAAAGTATTTGGGAGCACTCAGCTAGAATAGAAAGCAAAACTGTAGCATTCAAAGCTGGTGACGTTACCACTGTACCAACATGACACGTATAGGAACTGATTAACAATTAAAAATTATAAATAAAATAAAGTGAATGTACAAAATGTATAATGATTTTTTTCAAGTTTGACCGATTTTTGACCCCCTTAAAAACTAAAGACCCATAAAAGAATGGTCAATAACAAATCCTATCATTCGCGGCCCCTAATGCCGCTTTGCGACTTTTAGTTTCAGGAAAGATAGAGTTTCAAAATATGGAGATAGACAGACATATATATTATTATTATTATTATTATTATTATTATTATTATTATTGTTATTATTA
Source organism: Euprymna scolopes (assembly GCF_053919585.1). Classification (NCBI taxonomy): domain Eukaryota; kingdom Metazoa; phylum Mollusca; class Cephalopoda; order Sepiida; family Sepiolidae; genus Euprymna; species Euprymna scolopes. The sequence goes on along the minus strand of NC_136521.1, from coordinate 8,746,449 downwards.
TTGTTATTATTATTGTTATTATTATTATTGTTATTATTATCATTATCATTATTGTTATTGTTATTATTGTTATTATTATTGTTATTATAATTATTGTTATTATTGTTGTTATTATTATTATTGTTATTATTGTTATTATAATTATTGTTATGATTATTATTGTTATTAATATTATTATTGTTGTTATTATTATTATTGTTGTTGTTGTTATTATTATTATTGTTATTATTATTATTGTTATTAATATTATTATTCTTGTTGTTATTATTATTATTATTATTGTTGTTGTTATTATTATTATAATTGTTATTATTATTGTTATTATTATTATTGTTATCATTATTATTATTATAGTTATTATTATATTATCATTATTGTTGTTGTTGTTATTATTGTTATTATTATTATAGTTATTATTATATTATCATTATTGTTGTTGTTGTTATTATTGTTATTATTATTATCTTTATTATTGTTATTATTATTATTATTATCATTATTATTATTATTGTTATTATTGTTATCATTATTATTACTATTACTATTATTATTACTATTATTATTATCATTATTATTATTACTATTATTATTACTATTACTATTATTACTATTATTATTATTATTATTATTATTATTATTATTATTATTATTATTATTATTGGCTCAGAAGGAGCTTTCGCACAGGTCATAAAGGAGAACAACCACTGACGTTCCCTGGAAGCTGAGTGACAACCACTCTCCGCAGATTTTCAGTACTCTCCACCACTTTCAATAATATTTGCAAATGAATTTGCATTATCTCAACGGCCGCTTATTATTGATTTCTCGCTAGCAGCAGCCATTGGTGTCCAAAGAAGTTTGAGTGGCAATAAGCCTCCGCAAGGTACCAATCCTCTTGGCATTTGTTCAGCGGCGATCTGTTCAGCGCTGTCTCCTTAGTCTTTCCTTTGTCCTTTTTTATTATTACTAGCGGGTGTACCCGGCGTTGCCCGGGTGTTTGTAGGTGTGTGTGGTGTTAAATAAAAAAGAACCCGGGGGTAGGATCGAACCCGAAACCCTGAGGCGAAGTTTGAAAATACAATCGGCCAGCCAGAATGAGTTACTGAAAGATGTTTGAATTTATTGAAGTAAGAACCATCTGGTTCTTACTTAAATAAATTCAATGGCAGATGCGCGCATGGAAGTCGTCGAGCGTTACGACGATGACGACGACAATGTCAATGACCAGGTTTGTTTGTTATAAGCGAAGTAAAAAAAAAGAAAACAACGTTAACACTTAAGCGGGAAAAAAAACAAAAAAAAACTAACGTAAGGTAAACGAACAATGAAAACAGAAAACGAACACGTGAAAAATGGCTTAAATAAGCCTGTTTCGATATTAAAATTTAAAAAATCGGTGGGTACCCAGGTGATTTAGGGTTTGTGGTCGGGGGTGGATAAGCAAAGTAAAAAAAAAAAAAACAGAAAAACGAACGTTACGTGAAAAATGGCTCAAATAACACTGGTTCAATATTTAAATTTAAAAAAGCGAAAAAAACAAAGAAGACATTTCACACTACGATTTGAACTCAAAACGTTTAGATAATGGACCAACGCGCTAATCAACTGACCTAACGCGACGTACATGAATTTTTTTCAGTTTTTCAACTATTTAAAGTAAATCAGGTCATGACGTCATCTGACGAATGCGTAGAACCGGTCGAGAGGGCCGTTTTTGTTGACCCCCGCCCCTGTCGAAAATTGTCGATTTCGGGGTAAAAAATGAACGCTTTTAACCAATTTTTCGATATTTTTTGTGCGAAGGATGGAGCTTCGATATGATACCAAGTTTGTGAATTTTTGTTGTGTCTGTCGAAAGTTTTTAGCAGACGCACAAATATACACACATACATACATTTTCGCTTTTATATACATAGATCATTATTATTATTATTATTATTATTATTATTATTGTTATTATTATTATTATTATTATTATTATTATTATTGGCTCACATGGAGCTTTCACACAAGTCAACAAACGATCTGATTGGAAACCTGTGGTGTTATCTGGAGGCTCAGCGACAACAAGTCTCCTCAGACGTCCAGTTCTCTCCACCTCCTTCGATAACATTTGCAAATGAATTTGCATCATCGCAATAGCCTCTAACCATTGATTTCTCACCGGCAGTGGCCATTGGTTTATACTGGAATTTGAGTTGCACTAAGCCTCCCCAAAGTCCCAGTTCTCTTTGCGCTTGTCCAGCCGAGGTCTGGCTGGCGCTCTATCCTCGGTCTTTCAGTCCTTCTTGACCCTTCTCAGCTCTTTAGTGTCAGTTTTTATTGGGAGGAGCGGTGGTGAAACTTTGGGGGGATGCATGATGGGGGTGTAGAACTTGCAGATATGCAGTTTTGGTGTTCTTCATTCCCCGTAAGGCTTATTCGTTATATTGTCTTCTTGTATTATTCTCCGCATTCAATGGTTTTCCTTAATATTTCAGTCGTTTTCATTATCGTTAGTCGTTGTACTTTTGCAGTTATTCCTCTGATTCCAATTTCTGACATTCTTTTTTCGAGGTTTTTCGGAATTGTTCCTAGTGCTCCTACTATTATCGGTACTATTTTGATTCTCTTCATCATCCAAATCCCTTTTAACTCTCTGGCTAGCTCTGTGTATTTGCTTCGTTTCTCCTTTTCTTTCATACTCACCCTGTGGTCAGCTGGGATAGCAAAGTCTACGATTTGACAAGATTTTTCTTTCTTGTTAATTATTACGACATCTGGTCTTCTTGCTTGGATCGGTTTGTTTGTCTGTATGTCCATGTCCCATAGCATTTTATGGTTCTCGTTTTCGAGTGCTGTTGCGGGCTTATGCTTGTACCATTTGTCTGTACGCTCAAAATGCAGTCGTTTGCACAAATCTTAGTGCACCGCTCTTCCCACTTGGTCATGCGTGTTTTTGTATTCCTTTTGGGCCAGTTTGCAGCATTCACTTACTATATGGTTTATTGTTTCGTCTCTTTGTCCACCGAGTCTGCATTTGCTGTTTTCTTGTGTTTTATCGATCCTTGCTTTGATATGGTTGATTCTTATCGAGTTATCTTGTGCTGCAGATTCAGTTTCTCGGTTTATATGTCCTTTTCGCATCCATGTCCAGGTGTTTTCGTTACCATAATTATCCTTTCAGTGTTTTGCATTATGTATTTTTCTAGCCTTTTTTTCGTGTCCTTCACACAGTCTTCTATACAGACCAGTCCTCTCTCGCCGTCTTTCCTTTTCACGTACATTATTATTATTATTATTATTATTATTATTATTATTATTATTTTTTTTTTTTTTTTTTTTTTTTTTTAATTATTATTATTGCTATTATTATTATTATTGTTATTATTATTGTTATTATTATTATTATTATTATTGTTGTTATGATTATTATTATTATTATTTTTGTTATTATTATTATTATTGTTATTATTATTATTATTTTCATCATTATTATTATTATTGTTATTATTGTTATTATTATTATTGTTATTATTATTGTTATTATTATTATTATTATTATTATTATTATATATAAGTCACTTTTTGTTTGTGAGAGAGTTCCTTATTAATAGGTTCCGAAACGGCTGAGCCAATATTTTGCAAATTTCGCACAAAGGTAATTTATATGTCTGGTATTGTTCGTAGATATGTTTTGTGCAGAAATTCATCCGAAAAAATCTGATCCTAAAATAGTTTTTTTTCTGATAAAAAAGAAGAATTTTACAGGGGAATATTTTACGGTACACCGGACAAGGGAGATAAAAAAAATCTCAGCAAATCATTTCTTCTTAGACAAAACAGATTTCTTGTCATCTGGAGATATAGCTGAGTGGTAGAGCAGTCGACTACAGATCGAATTATCCCCTGTTCTCACCTGAGTGTAGCTCACCATTAAAAAATTTTTTTTTCTTATTGATGAGTTGAGTCTTTTTTTTTTAAGAAGAAATTATTTGCTGAGAATTTATTATCTCCTGTAGCCGGTGAAATGTAAAGTATTATCCTGTAAAAATTCTTCTTTATTCGATAAGAAAGAAAGACTATTTTTAAGATTTTTGATACTCATCGGATGAATTTCTGTATAAAACTTATCTAAGAACACTGCCAGACATATAAATTAGCTTTGTGTGAAATTAGGAAAAGATTGGCTCAGCATTTTCGAAACCTATGAGGAAGGATCTCACGCACAAAGTGTTTCGCAAATTTAGCTGTGTGCGTGAAAAATGGTTTACAATTTCATTCCATAATTCATATAAGAGTGAAGATTTTTATACATTGTAGAGAGTACTACATTTACTCTGGAATACTCTACTTACCAATCAGACTAATCTCATGGACTTTTTGCAAGAAAGTCACAAGTATAACTTGATTGTTTGCCGGGGAGAATTACTTGACGTTTCTTGAACTGTTGTTGCGTTCGTAGAACTGCAACAAGCTCCCCTGGGGGAAAAAACGATATGCACGTTCATTGCTAATATATCGCATGGACTTTCATTGCTGTTATCTATCTATCTATCTATCTATCTATCCTCCTATAAATTCTTTTTTTCTTTTGTTTGTATCGATATTCATATTAAAAACCCTCTTTTCTATTTATTAATGTATTTATTTGTTTCCCCGCCAAAGCAAATTAGGCACAAGGCCGTTTTTAATGTGGGGCAAAAACTCGGGTTACCAAAAATAATAATTGTCCCAGTTTAGAGGGTTTCCCCTCCATTGACTGGTACAAATTATCTTAAGCGCAGCATCTGCAGAACAGGGTATTTATTTGCTCCCCCACTGAGCAAATTAGGCACAAGGCCGATTTTTAATGTGAAGAGTGAAGGGGAAATGGGGACCAACTCCACGGTGAGTAGAGGAGCTGGATAATGACAATTGGTATGAAGGGTTGCCCCTACATTGACCAAGATCTTATATGTTGTGTTGCCACCCCCCATATGGTCTTTGCTTGCAGTATCTGCCGGAACAGATACTACACTTTGATCCCAGCCCGAAGGCCAAGATATTTATTTGCTCCCCCACCGAGCAAATTAGGACAAGGCCGATTTTTAATGTGAGGAGTGAAGGGGAAATAGGGACCAACTCCCCAGGGAGTAGGATAGCTGGATAGTGACAATTGGCATGAAGGTTTGCCCCTGCATTGACCAAGGTCTTACATGTGTTGCCCCCCCCATATGGTCTTTGCTTGCAGTATCTGCTGGAACAGATACTACACTTTGTTCCCGGCCCGAAGGCCGAGAACAACAGAAAAAGGCAAGGTATATATTTGCTCCCTCACCGAGCAAATTAGGCACAAGGCCGATTTTTAATGTGAGGAGTGAAGGGGAAATAGGGACCAACTCCCCGGGGAGTAGGATAGCTGGATAGTGACAATTGGCATGAAGGTTTGCCCCTGCATTGACCAAGGTCTTATCTGTGGAGTTTCCCCCACGTAGGGTCTTTGCTCACAGTATCTGCCGAAACAGATTCTACACTTTCATCCCAGCCTAAAGGCAAAGAACAACAGAAAAGAGGCTTGCCTTTTTTCTATTCATTTGAAAAGAAAATACAATTTTCTTATATATGGGTTATGAAATTGCATTCATCTGCAAAAAATCTAACTAATTTGCATATTCTTTTAAACATTCATTTTAATTAATTTCCTTTTAGTTTTTTCGGTTTTCTTATGGGATGGTCATCTTTAGTTAACTATTACGGCCTTTTGGCTGAGATCAAAGTGTAGTATCTGTTCCGGCAGATACTACACTTAAGATAATTTGTACCAGTCAATGGAGGGGAAACCCTCTATACTGGGACAATTATTATTTTTGGTAACCAGAGTGCCCCCTTTTTGCCTACTTTTAGGGGAGCTGGTTTTTACCTCACATTAAAAACGGCCTTGTGCCTAATTTGCTCAGTGGGGGAGCAAATAAATACCATCTTTAGTTAACTATTAACGTGTAATTATATTCATGCAGATATTCTACATGATTTATACTTGCGTAATATTTGTGTAAAAACTTTACATTAAACACAAAATTGTTTCTAGAAATATATATGTATGCGTATATATTTTTGTTTAATCCATCTATATATATATATATAAGTTAACGTGTCTGTTTGTATGTACATTTCCCTGCGCAATAACTCTATCAATTTAAAGTCTACAGACTCGACATTTGATATACAGTGTACTGAGGTTTGGGAAAATCTTTGTGGTCGGTTTTCGGCCAGAAATTTCTTGGCTGTTAAGGGGTCAAAGTTCAACGATTTAACCTTTAGAACTCTACCAAACTCCTCCGCCAATTTTGAGTCTAAACGCTCGACATTTTAGATGTAGGTTACTTGGACATGGATCAAACTTTTTAATTTTATTTGAGCCTAAAACAATAAATGTGAAGGTATCAAAATTGAGGTCAAAGTTTTAAAACAATTGACCTCTGCGGTCTCTACCAAATTACTCAGCCAATTTTTGGTCTAAACATTTGAAATTTTAGATAAAGTGTATTCAGACATAGAGCAAGCTTTTTAATCGGTTTTTGGTCGAAAATTTGGCTGCCAAAGAGTCAAAGTTCAAAATATTTGACCTTTGCGGAGTTTAGCAAACTATTCAACCAATTTTGGGTCTAAACATTTGAAATTTTATATAAAGGATATTCAGACATGCAACAAGCTTTTTAATCAGTTTTAGGAAAAGAATTTGGTTGGTAAGAGGTCAAAGCTTACAGAGCTGAACTTTGCAGACTCTACCAAAATCCTCTGAAAATTTTGGGTCTAAATTCTAGAAATTTTAGACATTTTTACATCTAAAAAACAGAATAAATAAATATTTGAAGTGATGAAAGATTTGAAAAAAAAAAGTTTTTTACAAAATTGTTGGATTCGACATTAAATAATCCGAAAAGTGGTAATATGCAGTTAAAAACAGCCAAACCATAGAAAACACCATAAGTAAATATTTGAAGATATAAAAAATTTTAAAAGTAAAATCATTTTTTACAAATGTAATGAATTGGACATTATATACGCCGAAGAGGGTTGATATGCCTAAAACAATATTTAAAAAAAAACACCATGAATAACTATTTGAAGATATAAAAAATTTGATGAATATTTTTTTTCCCCAAAATAATGGATTCGGTATTAAATAATCTGAAGAGGATTGATATCCCGTAAAACAAAATTTTAAAAAAAACATTATGAATAACTATTTGAAGATATAAAAAGTTGGACGAATATTTTTTCTCCAAAATAATAGATTCGGTATTAAATAATCCGAAGAGGATTGATATCCCGTAAAACAAAGCAAAGCTGTTGCAAAGGTCTCTGGAAAAATGGTGGGATCGTTCTACCGCTCCGGTAGATATCTCACTGCTGATACGGTTCTCTATCTATATGAAAGCCAAGTCCGTCCAGGAATGTAGTGTTGTTGCCATATCTGGGCAGGGGCTGCTAGAGGCAGCTTGTCCTGCCTAGACAGAGTACAAAATGGATTCGTGGCTTGGTGGGGGGGGGCTTTTCTCTTCCCTGCAACCTCTTTTCCACGGAAGGAACGTTGCGAGCCTGTCTTTGTTTTATCGTTATTTCCATGGCAAGTGCTCGTCTGAGCTCCAATCTCTGTTCCCCCCCTCGCCAATCTTTCACGAAAAACACCCGTATAGCTGAAACCACTGTCGATAATTTTGCCCACTCTTTGACTGTGCCTATGTCAGAGCGTAGATTCCATGAATAGGGCTTCTTTCTTGGAACTGCGCGCCGGTGGAACTCCCTTCCGTTTGCCTGCTTCCCAGCTGACTACAATTCGTTTGTCTTCAAGTCCAACATAAACAAATGCTTGATGAACCGCCCCCCCTTAGGTAATCCAATCTACCAAATCTCCATTACTATCGATTACTACGATATTATGCCATTGATTACTGTACACTCAATAACCCTTATCCTCGAATGGCCTCTTAGCCTTGATAAGCGGTGACTCCTATGTAAAAAAAAACAAAAAAAACAACTAGACCAAATACCATGAATAAATATTTCAAGATATAAATTATTTGATGAATAAATGTTTTTCCCAAGAAAAAGTAATGAATTGGGATTAAATAATCCGATGAGTGTTGATATGTTTTGTTTTTACAAAACAACCAAACCAAACACCATGATTAAATATTTGAAGATATAAAGAACTTGAAGCATAATTTTTTTTTCACGGAATTACTTAATTCATTACAAAACCGGAAAACGGTTGATATGCCGTAAAATAAAATAACCAAACCGATTGACAGACGGCGTACAATAGTAATTGCCAAATTTATTACGAAATAAACTCCTCGCTATAATAGATGAATCGAAGCAATCAGTTGTATAATTCTTGTAAAGAAATATTTCCCTTCTCTTTCGTTTCTGAGATTTGGCAATTCTATGACATTTGACCTCAATCAGGAAATGTAATCATTTTGAGGTTATAGCAATTCCCAAAACGTAAGGGTCCTTTGCGCACCACAACGTCAATTGTGTCAGGAAAATTGTCACCCTTTTCTTTACTGTGTTTGCCAATGGAATTGGGTGCGTACATGTTGGAGTAGGGGGGGGGGTGAGAAAGAGAAAGAGAGAGAGAGAAAGGGAGAGAGAGAGTGAGAGTATGTGCGTATGTAGAGGAAAAGAGTGAAGAGGAAGAAAAATAGAGAGAAGAGAAATAATACTAGAAATAAGGAAAAGAAATAAAGAGGGCCAACACAGAGAAAAGGTCGAAGAGAGAAAAATAGAAAAAAAAAAGAACAAGGGTGTGTAATGGTAGATTGATAGATAGATAGATAGATAGATAGATAGATAGATAGATAGATAGGGAGAGAGGGGGGATACGAACGTTCGCGTCACATTTCTGGAGCGAGAGAAAGTATAGAGGAAGAGGAGGAAGAAGAAAAGAGTGAGACGAGAATTAATAGTAGAAAAAAATCAGAGAGAAAAAAAATCGAAAATAGAACAGAATGAAGGGATCACGAAACGGAAAGGGTAAAAAAGAGAAAGATAGAAAGAAAAAAGGGATGAGTGGGGACTGATAGATAGATAGATAGATAGATAGATAGATAGATATAGAGACATAGACGCAGATAGTTAGATAGAAAGAGAAATGTAGATAGATAGATAGATAGATAGATAGATAGATAGATAGATAGTTGATGGCTGGCTGGCTGGATGGATGGATAGATAGATAGATAGGTAGATAAATAGATAGCTAGATAGCTAGATAGATAGACAGATGGATAGTTATATATATATATATATATATATATATATATATATATATATATATATAGAGAGAGAGAGAGAGAGAGAGAGAGATAGATGAGGGTGCTGGAGGTAAACGTTTTATCTGGGCTGACGTTAACCGCCTGATAGTCAGGGACCCGAACCTTGGATTAACCACTAAGGAGGCTGTCCTATCAGCGGGTGCAAAGTACTGGGGCTGCTGTATTGCCATTTGGTGAATGGATGGATTCTGGACCATGCAGTAGTCTCTGGTGGGGCCTCTCGATGCCATACTAGTGTGTAATTGTTACGGCTTTACCTTATCATGTGCCACAAAAAAAAAAAAATTCCCGTCTTTTCTCTCTTACTTTCCCTCTCTGTCCTGCTCTAACCAAGTATGCTGACCTGTTCCACAAATCCCAAAATCCTCAACATGAAATATCTCCAAAAACAATAACACGAATAAACCTAGAACCCCACCCTCCAACGTAGATCCCTACTACCATGTCTCCTTCTCCAACGTAAGGGGTCTATGTTCCAACCTTCCAGAGGTTGAAACCCAATTACAGGAGACGAAACTGGACATATTTTTCTAAGCGAAACTGGAATAGGGCCGACCACCTCCCTAGATGAGTTCATAATTAACGGATACTCTAGCTGGACATGGAGTATGTGCCTACATTAAAGATGGCTTCCCGTGTGGCAGGGATATCTCCAGAGAAGACCTTGATTTACCTTTTATGTGCTTCCGGGTTGCACTTGCTTACACCACCCCATTTATATTTGCACTCTATCGCCCCCACAACAGCGGAGTTACTATCTTTAAGAGTATATCAAAGAAAATTGACCACATCCTGTCTGCTCATCCCGCGGCTAACATTCACATTTGTGGTGACTTCAATGTCCATAATGTGGAATGGCTGACCCACTCAAATAAGACTGATGATAAGGGGAGGTTCTGTTATGATTTTGCCATTGCCTGTGACCTCACTCAGATTGTTCGCGAGCCCACCCGTGTGCCCGATACTACAGGTCAATATGCAAGCCTTCTAGACCTTTTTCTCTCCACTTCCCCTGAGCTAAGCTCATGTTCCATTCTATCTCCTCTGTGATCCTCCGACCACTCCGTTGTATAAGTTAAGATAAAAATGAAATATAAGTCTATGGCGGACTGGGATATTTTCTGTACATTTATATCTGACCTAACTCTCCATTCCATGTTTAAAAAGGATGTGTCCTCTCTAGTATCAGACCTGACCGAATGGTTACTTGTAGGCATAGACCAATTCATACCATCCAAAAAATTCCAACAAAACCCTAACAGCCAGCCATGGTTCTTCTCTGAATGTGCTGCTGCCATCGCACACAGAAATCACTTTTTCCATAACTACGAACGTAATAGATGCACTGAGACTAAAACTGCTTTCACGACCACCAGCAACCACTGTAAAAGAGTAATAAAAAATGCAAGAGAGCTATATGCTCAATCTGTTAAATCCAAAGTAGCTGATCAGTGGCTTGGTTCGCACCAGTTCTGGAAAATAGCAAATAGGATCCTGAACAGAAGTGTGCGTTCTATCCCAACCATTATCAATGGACTAGAGTTCATCTCGTCAGCATCCAACAAGGCCAAACTATTTGCCAAGAACTTTGCAGCAAATTCTACCCTATGCGACGAAGGCCATCAACTCCCCGTATTTCCTCCTATAACACACAACACGCTAGGTAACATACAAATATCTGTGTGTGAGGTCGCCAAGCTAATCAAGAACCTTGATTCCAGTAAAGCAACTGGCCCTGACGGTATTCCAATTATAGTGTTAAAAAGCTACAACCAGAACTTGCTTCCATACTTACCAAACTGTTTAAGCGTTGCCTTAAGGAGAAGTGCTTCCCAACACCCTGGAAAACCTCATCAGTATGCCCTGTATTTAAGAATTCAGGTGATACGTCATCTCCCTCACAATACGGACCAATAAGTCTCCTGTGTGTCATGAGTAAGTTGCTGGAATCCATATTAGAGAAGTAGTCAACCACCTCAGCCGAAATAACCTATTAGTGACACGCAATATGGTTTCCGTTCTGCTAGATCTACAGCAGACGAGCTAATGGTTATATCTCATAGGATTAGCGAATCTCTCGCCAAAAGGCTTCATTTCTAGGGCAATTACTCTTGACATATCAAAGGCCTTCGATAAGGTATGGCATAAAGGCCTACTTCAGAAGATTTCCAGCTACGGTATAACTGGAAATGTTTTCTCAATCATTAAATCATTTCTCTCTGATAGGTTCATAAGAGAAGTGGTTGATGGGCAGAAATCAGAGGCCCACAGTATTAATGCTGGAGTCCCTCAGGGGTCCATACTGGGCGAACTCTCTTCCTGATCTACATCAATGATCTCCCAAAACACATACTAAAATCTTTCCTTAACATCTATGCTGATGACACTACTATCTATGGCAACACATGAAAGGCTGTAAATGAAAAAGTTCTCTCTGATTCTCTCTCCTCAGATCTTGAGCGCATGGGGGAAAGGCGGCTGGTTACCTTTAATGCATCTAAAACCAAGCTCCTATCATTGCATCATAAACGCTCTGAACCCCATCTGGCATCAATTGAAATGGATGGCTCTCATCTAGGGGAGGCCCTATGTTTTGATAAGCTTCTGGGTTTGACCTTTACTCCTGATCTGAAATGGAACACATACATCAAGTCTGTGGCCAAGGTCGCTGGAAAATGGTGGGATCCTTCTATCGCTCCAGAAGATATCTCACTGCTGATGCATTTCTCTATCTATATAAAAGCCAAGTATGGAGTACTGCTGCCACATCTGGGTAGGAGCTGCTAAAACAGCCTATCCTGCCTTGACAGAGTACAAAATAGACTTTGTGACTTGGTGAGAGATGCCCTTTTCTCTTCTCTGCAACCTCTCTTCCACAGAAGAGACGTTGCGAGCCTGTCTCTGTTTTATCGTTATTTCCATAGCAAGTGCTCGTCTGAGCTCCATTCTCTGGTCCCCCCTCGCCAATCTTTCACGAAAAACACCCGACTAGCTGAAACTAGTGTCAATAATTTTCCTCACTCTTTATTCGTGTCTAAATCAACCACCCCTTAAGTAAGACACTTTATCAAATCTCCAATACTAACTATTACTACGATACTATCCCATTGATTACTGTGCATACAATAGCCCTTATCCCCGAGTGGCTTATGGGCATTGATAAGTGGTGACCTCCATGTAAAAAAAGATAGATAGATAGATACAGAGACAGATGGATAGATATAGAGACATAGATATAGAGACGTAAATAGATAGATAGAAAAGAGAAATATAGATAGATATATAGATAGATAGATAGATACAGATAGAAAGAGAAATATATATATATAGAGAGAGAGAGATAGAGAGATATAGAGATAGAGATAGATAGATAGATAGATAGATGGATGGATGGATGGATGGATGGATGGATGGACAGATAAATAGATAGATAGATAGATAGAAGGAAATAAAATAGATAGATAGATAGATAGATAGATAGATAGATAGATAGATGGATGGATGGATGGATGGATGGATGGATGGATGGATGGACAGATAAATAGATAGATAGATAGATAGATAGATAGATAGATAGATAGATAGATAGATAGATGGATGGATGGACAGATAGATAGATCGATAGATAGATAGATAGAAGGAAATAAGATAGATAGATAGATAGATAGATAGATAGAAGGAAATAAAATAGATAGATAGATAGATAGAAGGAAATAAAATAGATAGATAGATAGATGGAAATAAAATAGATAGATAGATAGATAGATAGATAGAAGGAAATAAAATAGATAGATAGATAGATAGATAGAAGGAAATAAAATAGATAGATAGATAGATGGAAATAAAATAGATAGATAGATAGATAGATAGAAGGAAATAAAATAGATAGATAGATAGATAGATGGATGGATGGATGGATGGACAGATAGATAGATAGATAGATAGATAGATAGATAGATAGATAGATAGATAGATAGAGGGATGGATGGACAGATAGATAGATAGATAGATAGATAGATAGATAGATAGATGGATTAGTGGATGGATGGATGGATAGATAGGTACATAGATACGTAGATACATAGATAGATGGAGAGAGAGAGCGAGAGAGAGAAAGAAAGAGAGGGAGAGAATACGAACGTTCGCGTCACATTTCTGGAAAGAGAGAAAATAGAGAGAAAAAAAAACAGAAATATATCGAGAAAGAGAAAGGGTCAAAACAAGAAAGATAGCAAGAAAAAGGCAAGAATGGGTACTGATAGATAGATAGATAGATAGATAGATAGATAGATAGATAGATAGATAAAAAGAGAAAAGAGAAAAATAAAGAGAGGGGAAGGAACGGGGGAGAGAGAGAAAATACGACGATTCGCGTCAAAGTTCTGGCGAATTTAATTGGTTGCAATTCAAACGTAATTCTTCTCGTCGAAGAGATTTTCGGCTCGTCAAAAGGGTTTTCAGAAAAAAAACCTCGCGTTGTCACAATACACGCGAGAATTACAGTATTGTTCGATCGGCGAAGCAATCACAACATTCGCCACTTTATCTTGACCAATGCCTTCCCATTTATTGCCACCACGTGTCCGATTAATCCAGTTGACGAGCATGGTGGATTTATGATCGACTAGCAAGGAGACCCGACGTTGTCCAAAATCCAAAGAATATCCCACGTTTTCAATACTGTGATCAAAATCCGTGCAGTTGCCCTTTTTTTTAAACCAAATATATGGATTGCCTGCTTTATTCAGGGACCCATTGCGGTTCACCGGAAGAAAGTTTCACATTCCTATCCGCAGTGACTTGTTCCACAATACCTTGAGGATTACGTTACACTGTAGAGAACCTATTATTGATTTACAATGAGTTATGTTTCTTACAAAAGGAGTAGAAATAGCTACGGACACAGACGGAAAAAGAGAAATATGCAGACACAGCTGAAAAGTGCGGGGGGGATAGAAATTTTTAAACTAATGTTTTTCACACATTATTTCACTTCTATTTAAAATGTATATAGTCCCGAGCATTGCCGCATAGCCCTGTTATTGGGTTGATGTTAACCCGACTGATAGTTAGGGACCTGAATCTTTGATTAGCCACCATATCAGCAGGCGCAAAGTAAGAAGGCTGCTGCATTGCCCTCTATTAAAATGATTCTGAACTGTGCAGTAGCTTCTAGTGGGGCCTCTCCATGCCGTATTATTGGACAATATACGGATTTTCTTTTGCAAAAACCATTTACCGCTCGATACCATATTATTAGGTATTAACAGGGAAACGGCGAATCTATGCTAGTCAACGATTATTATAATCTTTATAACATTTGTAAGACTAGAATGTTTTTATAGCTTGTTTTTCTTCTTTTTTTGTCTTTTCAGCAACTTTATTTACTGATGCTTCCCCATTCGAAAGATGCAACACTCGTCTAGCCAAAACCACTATTAATAATTCCCTCCAATACGGGTCATCTCCAGATAAGATCTAAAATTATGTGTAGCACTTGCTCACAGCATCGCGTACATATGTGTGTCCTCTGTCGCCCTCACTATACCAGAGTTACTGTTATTGAGGGTATCTCTGTGAGAATTGACCACGTCCTGTCTACTAATCGCTCGGCTGACATTCAGGTCAGACAGATGATGAGGAGAGGTTCTGTGATGATTTCCTCTTTTTTTTTATCTGTCTCCTGAATAAGTTTGTAGAATCTGTGATAAAGAGAGTAGTCAAAAACCACAGCAAAACAAAACCTTTTTTTACAAGGTAGTCACCACTTATCAAGGCCCGGAAGACACTCGGGGATAAGGGTTATTGCGTGTACAGTAATTAATGGGATAGTATCGTAGTAATCGTTAGTATTGGATATTTGATAATGTGTCTCACTTAAGGGGGCGGTTCATCAGGAATTTGTTTATGCTGGACTTGAAGACATCCAGGTTGTATTGTTCTTGATACGTGAAAGGCCTTTGTTGAGGTATGACATAAAGGTCTGCTTCACAAGATTCCTAGCAAGGAAATAGTTGGACATGTCCAATCAACTATTATACCCTTTCTCCCTGATAGGCTTATAGGAGTAGTCAATGAGCTAAAATCAGAAGTTCATAGTATCACCACTGACGTCTCTTAGGGTTCCATCCTGGACCCAACTTCCTTCCTGATCTCCATCAATAATCTCCGAAATTACATTCCTAGATCTTTCATAGAAATCTCTGCAGACAGCACTACCATATACGTTAACGCTTCATAAGAGAGCAATGACTAAAATCTCTCTCTCTCTCTCTCTCTCTCTCTCTCTCTCTCTTCTGACGTTGAGTACGTAGTGTAATGGAAAAAAAAAACGTGGCTGGTTATTTTTAACGCATCTAAAACCACGCTTCTCTTTTTCTATCACCAACGCTCTGACCGTTATCTGAAACGAACCGCCCTCGTCTTGGGAAATCATGAAGACTAACTCCTGACATGAAACTGAACACATACGCAAAATCGGTTGCCAAGATAAACTTCATCTTATTAAAGAATCTACTGTTGATTTTATACGCTGGGCCCTTCTGCTTTTTACCTTAACTGTCTCATGCGTCCAACGACGTGAGAGTTCCATAGCGTAAGTCTAAGAATAAAACTCGGATCCTTGGCAGCTGTCTAATGGTAATGGTTAATCCCAGCGTCGTTTAACAGTGATCTAACGAGCATCAGTGTGTCATTGCAAGTCAGAAACGCGGGTGCTACCTGATCAGGCTGTCTGAAGATATTGGCTTCCTGAGACGAAATGCACCTAACATTGATGCTTTTTTGTTTTTCTACTTCCTTTTGTAAAACTTAATTATGTTCTGCCAAACCGAAACCAAAAACAACAACCCACTTTTTCTCCCCTTTTTCTATCTTCCCATTTCCCCTTTCTCTTTCTATCTCCCCCCCATGCACTTCCTGATTGGTTTCCTAACTTAAAATGTACCAAGCATTAATACTGTAACCCTTTTCCCTCTCCTGTTGCAAAACTCATTCAAGTTCTGCAGGACAGGGAACAAAAACGTTAAAATCCACTATAAAACAACAAAACCAAACACTACAAACTAGCGATTGAAGATACAAAAAACTTGAAGAATAAAAACCTGCTACAAAATAGCCGGTTGCAACATGAATACTATTTTCAAAATAACTGGATTTGTCATTAAATAACCCCAAAAGGGTTGATATGCCGTAAAACAAAACAACCAAAACATTCTCTTGTCTATCGTCATATTTCCTTTATCTCTATATTTACTCTTCGTCTTTCTTCTTCTGTCTGTCTCTCTGTCTCTCTATCTCTATCTCTCTCTCTCTCTCTTTCTCTCTTGTACTTTACCTTCATCTTCAGTAACAACAGTAAAGTATTATTACACAAAGAATTCCATTATACACAAATACAGGGTTGAACGATAAAATTGTCGCCCTAAAAACAGCTTTTTCTTAAACATTTCTATTGACAAAACTAATTCAGATAACTTAACTATGGAGTAAAATGAAATCTATCTAATGTAGAAACCTTCAGCCTCAATCATCGCCTCGATACGGATCCGGAACTGGGAGCATGCCTTTTCCACGGGGCAGGGAACAAAAAGCGATAAATCCACTATAAAACAACCAAACCAAACACTACAAACTAGTGATTGAAGATACAAAAATCTTGAAGAATAAAAACGTTCTACAAAATAATCGGATGCAACATGAATACTATTTCCAAAATAACTGGATTTGACATTAAATAAACCAAAAAGGGTTGATATGCCGTAAAAGAAAACAACCAAACCAAACTAATCATCTCTTTAGATGACAATATAGATTTAAGCAATACCATTCAATTGCAGATATGTTAACGATCATACGTTGAGTAGGACTAGGAAGCCAGAGCTGAAGCCCTTGGTATTATCCAAAGCCTTTGAAAATGTCTAGCATAAGGGCTTTTAATGAGAATTGTATCATACGGTATTACTGGACGAATCCTTAAAACAATTGGATTCTTCAAGGCAAAGGGACAATATAGCTTGTCCTTGATAGACGTACAGCTAAACAGAATGATATTAATGAGGGGTTGCCTCATGGGTCGATCCTTTGACCCCTATTATTTCTAATAATTGTAAATGATCTCTCTGATAACATTGTGTCTGAGATGGGTATATTGCCTATGATACAACGCTCTATAATAGACACGAGGAGAAATCGGGTGTACACATATTTAAGGCAATGGCAGAATCTTTAGAAAACTACCTTCAGTCCATAATGTAATGGTGCCGTAAATGGATGTTAACAGCTGATGCTACTAAGACTTATCTTCTTTCTTTAAACAATTACAAGAAACCTTCTCACGAATCGATAGCCATAGAAAAATAATACACTGCCTACGAGCTCTTCTTTCAATCTCATCGGCTTAACATTCACATACAACATTATTATTATTATTATTATTATTATTACTATGATTACTACTACTACTACTACTACTACTACTGCTATAAATCAGTGATTGAAAATACAAAGAGTTTGAAGAATAAAAAATCTTCTACAAAATAATCGGATGCAACATGAATGCTATTTCCAAAATAATCCGAAAGGGGGTTGATATGCCGTAAAACAAAACAACTAAACCAAGTCAGAAATATGTATTTCACGCGACACTGATACCATCACCACCATTTCCACAGACATGAAGTCAGGTTGTCTCATAGTCTTAACCCCCCCTCCCCGCAATACACTTATATTTCTTTACAGGAGTGAAACACAGAGTGTTCCGTGTAGCTTAATTGCCATGAATATATTTAATGTACCTTACTACCAAACTGTGCTCACATATGGACCACTCTTGAAGTACATACTGAAAATATTATCGCCTTTGTTCTACTCTGAGAGATAGTGGATACCCACCTCCTATAAGGGTAGTTCCACATTTTTTTTTTTTTTTTTTTTACACGGTGGTCACCACTTATCAAGGCCCGGAAACCACTCGGGGATAAGGGTTATTGCAAGTACAGTACGTTAGTGTGGAGATTTAATGAAGCGTTTACTTAAGAGGGACGTTCATTAGGAATTTGTTAACGTTGGACTTAAAGACATCCAAGTTGTAGTCAGGTGGGAAGCAGGCAGAGGAAACAGAGTTCCACCTCGTGCACGCAGGTAATTGTTAAGCAAGTGTTGCGCAATTCTTACCCAAACATCTCCTGAAACAACACTGATTAATTCCAGTGGCAGGGGAAAATGTAGCCTGACTGAAAAAAAAAAATACTGAGATAAGCAGAGAGCACTTACAGCACTTGGTATTTACAAATGGCCACGCATTTAGTATTAAAGAGGCTCAGCGTTGATCAACTTCGGTGATCAAATGGAAAACGGTGAGTTCACGTGATTATACCGTATATGAAAATCTATATAAAAATATATTATATCTCCTTATAATCTTATTATATGTCGACACATAATATATATATATATATATATATATATACTAGCGATTCAACCCGGCTTTGTACGGGCCCTATGTACTGTTCATAACTTTATATGCATATGTATATATATTAAAAAGTTTGACTGATGTCCAGGTAACCTACATCTAAAAGTTCAAGTGTTTAGACCAAAAATTGGCAGAGGAGTTTGGTAGAGTCTGCAAAGGTCAGCTCTGTAAACTTTGACCTCTTGGCGGCCAATTTTTCGCCCAAACACTGATTAAAAAGCTTGCTGTATATCTGAATACCTGCTATGTAAAATTTCGAATGTTTTGACCCAAAATTGGCTGAATAGTTTACTAGAGACCACAAAGGTCAAATCTTTTGAACTTGGGCCCTTGGTAGGCAAATTCTCGGCCAAAAACCGATTAAAAGGCTTGCCCTATGTCTGAATACACTTTCTGTAAAATTTCAAATGTTTAGACCAAAAGTTGGTTGTGTAATTTGGTAGAGATCGCAGAGATCAATTATTTTTTATTCGACCCTAATTTTGACCCTTTTTTTACTGTTTGGGCACAAATAAAAATTAAAATCTTTGATCAATAACCATATAACCTACATCTAAAATTCCAAGTGTTTAGATCTAAAATTGGCGGAGGAGTTTGTTAGAGATTTCACACGTGAAATCGATTACTTTTGACACGTTGACAGCCGAATGGATTTGGTCCTTCCTTGGAGATGACTTCGTTGCCGGGTTCGACAAGCGTTAATCGTGAGACCCTGTACTGATGATTCTCGACAGGACTAAACACTACTGTCCGTAGATATTTAATAATTATTATAATAAATAATTAGGTATATAATCTAGATTTATAATCAGTGTCACTCTACAGATTTTAAAGTTAGTGAAAAATGCGTTAATGGAACGTGAATCAATATTGAAAGATTTGAAAATAAACAAACGTGTTTTTTTTTTCCTGGGTTGTTTGTTTATGAATGACGAAAAAAAAAAAAGGCTCATCAAATGGATGAAAACAAAACAAGGCTAGAAATTGGAAAACTGAATTATGTGAGTGCGAAAAACGTCATCGAAACAAACACCCTGCGGTTTTGTTTTTGTTATGTTGAAACGGTTGCGCTTGGCCGCGGGATTTGAAAATTCGTGTAGTTTTTTTTCTCTTTTTTTTATCCGTGTTAGAAACGTTGACTGAAATTTAAATTTTTAAATAAATAAAATACGTTTAAAGCCAAATTAACACCGCAAGTTACATCATTTAACTTTCTTCAAATTAACATCATGGCGAGGAAAAAGAGAAAAAAAATATATAAAAGACTGACGATGGAGTTTTACTCCGAAATATTATTCAATTTTCACCCCAAATAAGGCACCCTGCCTCTTTGGAGTAAGGGGCTACTATCGAGGACATAAGATGCAGGGATAATATGAAGGGAGTTGAGTAGCAAGATGTCGGTTCACTTTACACTTGAACTTCTGCATGTCGTTACAGTTGGGAAAGCAGAATTCGCGAAGGGAGTTCCAAAGTCTAGCAGTTCTGGAAAATACAATATAGGAGTAGAAGTCTTTCTTACATCTAGAGATTTCTAGTGTGAAGGGGTGGGATTTGGTTGCTTGTCGGGTTTGTCGGGGGTATTCACGTGGAGGGGGTGCAAATGCTTGTAGTTTGTCAGAGCATTCACCATTAAAGTACTGGTAGAACAGGCAGAGGAATGCAACATTTCGTCGATGAGACAGAGGCTGGAGCCTAGATGGCAGTTTAGAACCTATCAGGTTGAGGATTCTCTTTTGAACTCTGTCCAGAAGTGAGAGACAAGTAGCAGATGCACCAGTCCAAATGTGACAACAATACTCCATACATGGGCGAATGGTGGCCTTATAGAGGTATAGGATACTTTTGGGCGTAAGTAGCTTTCTGATCCTGGATATGACCTTAAACTATATACGATGGTGAGGCCCCAGCTTGCAGGCCTTAGGGAGTGTGGATCCACGCTTTAATTGCCATGCTTCCCGGTCCACTCTGACCCGGAGTGGTAGTACCTGTTAGGGTGCCAACTATGGGTTAAATAGAATCCAACTTAAAAAAACAAATATGCTCCATTAAAAAATCGTTCCTTAAAATCACCAGATTCGGCATTAAATAACCTGAAAAAGGTTGATGTGCCGTAAAACAAAAACAACCAACATATATATATATATATATATATATATATATATATATATATATATATATACACACACACAGGGAGTAGTCGAAACAGGAAGAGAAAAAGAATTGTCGTTTTTGTTGTGTGTTCCGAGAACGTTGCAAGCTGTTGGATTTATTTGCTTCCCCACTGAGCAAATTAGGCACAAGGCCGTTTTTTAATGTGGAGATAGGGGAGGGGGAGGGAAAGGGGGGACCAGCTCCCGAGAGGTGGGAAATGGGAGCTGGATTAGTAACTGTTGGTATGAAGGGTTGCCCCTTCAGTGACCAAGGTCAGATATGTGGGGTTACCCCCACATATGGTCTTTGCTAGTCATAGCTTGCAGCATCTGTCGGATAGATACTACACTTTGATCTTGACGCCCGGTCCCCGGAGGGATTTGGGGCTGTTGAGAACGTTGCAAGCTGAAGAAGAAAAACCTTTTTTTTTTTTTTTTTTTGCATGAACATTTAACGGCATTTGGCAGTTAAAAGGAAAATTTTATGTTAGCGAGTTAAGTTCAATGCTTAAACAAGAAGATGTAGAATGTTTAAAACAGGCTAACAGGGTGGTAAAAAAAGGCAACGAAAGAGAAATGTCATATAGATATTCCAGACTTGGGGAACCTTGAACACCTAACAATTGTTGCATATAGTTATGCTCCTATTTACAATGTCTCCCCACGGGACAGAGTTAGATACCAGGGTCGTTTTTTAACGTGGAGAAAAGGAACAAAAAGTAAAAATTGTCTCAGTCGTGACGGACATCTCCTCCACTGACAGAAACCAAGAAATTGAAGTGCAACATCTGAAGAACAGATACTACACTGTGATCTTTCTTTTGGCAATTTTACAGATGGAGGTTCACAAGGAGGCTATATAGGGTTTTTTTACGGAGAGAATATTTTATTCGACTCCTCACTAACTACCGAGTATATACAACAATGACCGCTTCCCCACTTCCGACCGGAAACCGCCTCACTCGTAAGAAGAGTTTCTTCAGGGGAGATCACTCACACAGATTAACACTTTAATT
>NC_136521.1:8697003-8719503 GCF_053919585.1 Euprymna scolopes | reverse complement strand
GTGGGGGAGCAAATAAATACCATCTGTTCCGGCAGATGCTGCACTTAAGATAATTTGTACCAGGCAATGGAGGGGAAACCCTCTATACTGGGACAATTATTATTTTTGGTAACCAGAGTGCCCCCTTTTTGCCTACTTTTAGGGGAGCTGGTTTTTACCTCACATTAAAAACGGCCTTGTGCCTAATTTGCTCAGTGGGGGAGCAAATAAATACCATCTGTTCCGGCAGATGCTGCACTTAAGATAATTTGTACCAGGCAATGGAGGGGAAACCCTCTATACTGGGACAATTATTATTTTTGGTAACCAGAGTGCCCCCTTTTTGCCTACTTTTAGGGGAGCTGGTTTTTACCTCACATTAAAAACGGCCTTGTGCCTAATTTGCTCAGTGGGGGAGCAAATAAATACCATCTGTTCCGGCAGATGCTGCACTTAAGATAATTTGTACCAGGCAATGGAGGGGAAACCCTCTATACTGGGACAATTATTATTTTTGGTAACCAGAGTGCCCCCTTTTTGCCTACTTTTAGGGGAGCTGGTTTTTACCTCACATTAAAAACGGCCTTGTGCCTAATTTGCTCAGTGGGGGAGCAAATAAATACCATCTGTTCCGGCAGATGCTGCACTTAAGATAATTTGTACCAGGCAATGGAGGGGAAACCCTCTATACTGGGACAATTATTATTTTTGGTAACCAGAGTGCCCCCTTTTTGCCTACTTTTAGGGGAGCTGGTTTTTACCTCACATTAAAAACGGCCTTGTGCCTAATTTGCTCAGTGGGGGAGCAAATAAATACCATCTGTTCCAAGAAGCCGACAAAGATATTGGCTAAAGTCGGTCCCAGGGCAGAGCCCATCGATATCCCGTCAACCTGGCGATACATAACGTTGTTAAAACTGAAAGAAGCGGACTTAGTTCGACAAATACCGCCTCAAGAAACGGAGGGGGGTCCGGGTTCCTCTATATAAAAAATCAGCACAAATTATTAATGACCTCGTCAAGAGGGACATTTGTAAATGAATTATTAGTCGCGTGCAAGTGACTCTATAAGTCACTCCGTCGGTCCGTCGGTCCATGGGTCGGTCGGTCGGTCAGTCTGTCCGTAACACTTTTGTGCTTGGCCTTTTTGGTTAAGATCAAAGGTCTGTTGTTATTGTACCATTTTATTGTTATCTTTTTTGTTTTTACACGTCAATAAAAAATGTTTTAAAAACTGGGAGTTAAGTAGGACGTCCCCAATATGAAAGGGTGAATGCGGTATTATGGTGAAAGAAGATACTAGCTGAGAGAAACTTTTGACTTTGTTTAGTTCTGAAGTGACAAGGATGACCAACGACCCCCAAAATTCCCCCCTTTTGAGTTGGCCATGTGCCTAAGTTTTTTGTTCATCGTTGATTTTGACTGTATTTTTTAACATGAATAAAAGATTTAATATCTGAAAGTATAGTATCTGTTCTGATACATACACCGTGCGAGGCAGTGCTGTTCTGGCGACACATTCTCGTGCCCGGAACACCTGACGAGCTTGTTGGGTAGCGTTCTGTCCGCACCCCCACTTTGTCTGTCTTTCTCTGGTCTACCCCCCTCACGGGGGGATCCGAGCTGATAATTTACGACCTTCCCGCGAGGGAGGGTTGGAAACACCTTCTCTCTTCCCTTTCCCTCCGCTAACTTCCCACTCCCTCTCTCAATTCTATCTCCCCTCTTGCCGCCTTTTGGCGCCAAAGTCGGCTCCGCACTTTGGACGCTGAGTCCACGTCACTTTTTTCAGTGATTTTTTTTTTTAAAAGAGGGAACCAAAACGGACACCCCCAGCCCGGGGGCCACCAATATGGATGCCCTCAGCCAGGGGCCCACCAATATGGATACCCCCAGCCAGGGGGCTACTGCTCCCCAAGAGGACGACTCCCCAACAGGAGAAAAAACAACCATTGACGGGGTGTACCGCCCGGATATGACAGCATTTGACGCTCCCCAGGAGGGGGGAAATTTAACAAAAGCTTCCCCCGAGGGCGACTCCCCCCAAAGGGGGGCAAAACCAAAATCGGCCGTAGCATCTCACTCCAACCATAAAAAGGAGGAGGTGCCAGAGCAAAAGGACAATAAAGGAGCCAGCGCTCCCCAGGAGGGCTGCTCTCCCAAAAGGGGAGCAGATCAAGAAAATGAGGGGGCATACCGCCTGGACCACACAAACGAGGAAGGGGCAGATGACCTCAAAGTAAACAAAAAAGATCATGCTCCCCAAGAGGCCGACTCCCCAAAACGGGAAGCTGCTCCCGAAAAAGACACTAAAAAGGGAGCCACCCAAAAATGCGACACTCCCACAAAAGGACAGACCAAGAAATCTGGGGAGGCAGGAAGCATCGCCAATAAACAGGCAGGGGCGACCTCCATAAAAGACCAAAAAACGGTCTAACCCCACCAAAGACCCCATACCAACACCAACACCACCAAGAGGATCTGCGTGGGGGAAGACCATAGAAAAACAACTGTCCCCTCAAGAGTATAGAGACCTGTACCTGACAAAGTACAGACAATACATAGAGGTGGCAGATATAAAACCCATACCAGGTGCCTGGGAGGCGATTGAGGGCAGAGTCCTGTCCTTTGCCATTTCCGATATACCGGAAAACCGGCTTCTAGGGATGAAGTAGGAAGACATGGCGGGGCTCCTCCACAAACTTAACATCCCAGTACTATACCTGTGCCAGAGGAGCTTTGCCATGTGGGACATCCTCCTACCCACCAAGGATGATGCAGAGAGACTCTCCCTCCAAGAAATAAAGCATGGGAGAGTCAAACTAATACCCGAATACCAGGGCAAGAGAAGGACTCGGGTGTAGGTATTTAATGTGCCAACCCAAATACCTGTGGAAGTGTTAGGATGCCTATTCAGCCAGTACGATGAGGTGGAACAGGTGACCCCAGTACGGTCAAAAACTGGGACTCACCTGGGCTGCTACACAATAGCAATGAGGCTGAAGAGGAAGGGTGTTCGAGCGATACCACCGCTGCTGACATACAAAGATGCCAGCATAATGGTAGTGGTGGAGGGCCGTCGTCCACACTGCTGGTTCTGCCAAAAGCAGGGCCACCTGGCTAAGAGCTGCCGCCAAAGGGTAACCCCTAATCAAACAACCCAAAAGGCGATCACAACCCCTGAGACAGCGCCCGCGCCAAAACAGGCGGCAACAACCCTTGCAACTGCAGCACCAACTCCAGCTCCAAGGAAAACCCAAACCACCCAGGAGGCCAAGGGGGAAGAAAGGAGCACGGTTGTGAGACAAAAACGGAAGCACATAATCACACCACCAGCCCAAAAATCGAGGCAGCAGTCTCTGCAAATGCAGCAACAACAACAGCCACTGCAGCCAATGCCACGGAAACAACTGCAGCAACAACAACTACCACATCAGCAAAAGCAGCAAGTGCAGCAGAAGCAGCAGCAGCAACGACACCAGCGAGAGCATCAGCAGCAAAAACAGCTGCAGCAGCAACTAGAGGAGCAGACACAACCAACGGTCCCCACACCAATCGAGATGGAGATCAAGCGGAGAAAAGACTGCTCCTCTGAGGATGAATCCGCAAGTGAGAGGGAGAGGAACTCAACCTCATCTCTCTCCGGTTCATTCGAAAGAATAAAAAAGAAAAACAAAAGTGAACATACACCACCCCTAACAACAAAATCCACTTTCACTCCCAAACCACACACTGCACCAACACCAGACACCGCACCAACACCAGACACCACACCAACAACAAACATGGCACCAGTGCCAACACCAGGCACCACACAAACACCCGTCCCCACATCAATACAAACTGAGCCACCACCTCAAAAAAAAAAGGAAAAGAATAAACCGAGAGGGGGGAGAGACTCCTCTGCCTCTCGCAGACCAACCAGATTAAAAGTCCTTGCCCCTGAGGAACTATGTTATGTAGACCACATACATTTTTCATCGGCAGAGGAAAAACTTAAAATCTCTGCTCGATTACAAACAGATAGATGGGAAAGATGTAAATATCCCCTCAAATTTCCCGGACGCCCCACTCCTAATAACTTTTGCCAGAACTGCAGAGGCCTGCAAGACCAACTTGTGGACAAGGCTGCAGGCCGCTGAAGGGGCGTTTCCGGGAATCGAACTGGTGAAAAAAAATGCCCCTTCTCTTGACGAACCGTCAAAACAATGCAAGGGAAGTGTCCCAGTGTTGGTCCATCCGTCACTCTATAGGGTCATAAAATTAATTTATCCTTTGGACGTCGTCGAGAGAAGGTCAGGATATGAAAACCCTGACCACCTTGAGCATGGCACATAACGTCGGCATCCTCTCCCCAGCTGACTTCATAGTTGAGTGTGACACACCCTAAGGTAGGTACCATGGCTTTGAATTTGGCTAGTTTGAATGCGAGGGGCTTGAGATCATCGGGCTGGGCGGCTAGCCTCCAGCACGACTCTTGTCCCTGGGAGTGGATGTGGCTGCGATTCAGGAGACGCATTTCGTTGTGGACTGTCAGGTGCTGGCCCGAGATTTTGAGGTTTTCTCAGCATATGGCAGCCCGTGGAGGAAGGGAGTTTTCGTGCTGGTTAAACGTACCCTGTCGGCAACGGTCGATGTTGTCCATAGAGATACGGTGGGCAGGCTAGTTGTGGCCGATGTTGCCGTAAAAGATTCTGTGATTCGGGTGATCGCGGTTCATGCGCCCAGCACCGCTCGTGAGAGGGTCTCATTCTTCAGTCAGCTTGACACGTTTGTAGATTGTCAGAATCAGGTAGTGCTAATGGGAGATTGGAACACATCTTAGACCCCGAGATAGATAAGGTAGGAGGCGATGCTAGAGGATCGGAGAGGTGCGAATCCAGCCTGGCTGATCTGATGGCTAGATGCGGTCTGGTCGATAGGTTTCGGGTCGAGCATTCAGGGCGGGAGATGTGGGCGTGGACCAATAGTGTTTCCTCCTATCCAAACACTTACTTGGACAGGATGTTAGTTAGGAGAGGCGAAGTAGACTTCTTATCTTGTCCCACGTCCACTTGGCTAGGCCAGATGGATCATAAACTTGTTATGGCCTGGCTGAAGCTAGGAAATAGGCCTAAGTTAGTGGCTCACTGGAAGTTAAACACTTCCCTTCTGGAGATACAAGACTTCCAAAAGAAGCTAATAGAATTAATTAAAAAAGCACTAGTGGGGGCGGTTACCGGGAGTAAGTGGTGGGTAGGTCTAAAAGCCAAAATTAGAACCTTCTCCATCAAGTATGCTCAGCACCTCGCACTAGATAAGGCCAAGACGAAGAAGAAGCTAGAGCAGAAACTAGCCCGGGCTATGGGGGAGGGTTATAGGGTTAGTCAGGAACTAGCTAAGCAGGACCTTCTGCATGAGAATAGCAAGCGTTATGAAGGTCAAGTAGTCAGAGCTAGGCTTAGAAAGGTAGGCAATGAACCAATCAACTCCAACACTGACGCGCGTCGTGAAATTTCTAGGCATGGATCGGACAAGTACATTGCAAAGGTAAGACATCCAGATGGACGCACCCTTGAATCGACTCGGGAGATCTGCGAGGGGTGTCAAGAACATTTTGAGGAGCATTTTACGCAGCAGCCCGATCTTCCGGTCCTTGAGTTTAGTGACTATTTGGCCGACTCTCCCCGCCTCAAGGCGGCTAGAGAGGCTAGTTGCGAGGGCCAGGTGACGAAGCAGGTCAACTGTGACAGATCGCCGGAACTCAATGGTCTGCCATACGAACTGTATTTGAGGCTGTCGCCCATGTTTCTGCCTCTTCTGACAGATGTGTTCAACCATTGGTTTGCTCAGGGATCCATCCCGGGGCAAGTCACCAAGGGAGTGATCACATTGCTGAGGAAAGGTGACGGGCATGGTGGGGAAGAGTTAGATCGATTACAGGCCCGTAACTCTGCTAAACACAGAGTTGAAGATTTTGGCCATGGTCCTGTCGAATCGGCTGCAGGTTGTTATCGGCGAGTTGGTTGAGCCTGAACAGAACTACGCTGTGAAGGGGAGATCGATTCAGAACAACTTGCACCTGATCGGCACGATCCTAGAGGGAGGGATAGATGACGACACGGAAGCTGCGTTGATCAACTTAGATCAGTCCAAACTTTTGATAGGGTCGACCATCGTTTGTTGGCATCTGTCTTAGAGGCCGCTGGTTTTAAACCAACTTCTGCAAGTGTATCTCCATAATGTATCGACAGCCCACAGCCGTCGTGCAAGTCAATGGAAAGCACTCGAAACCCTTTGTTATCTCTCGGTTGGTTCGTCAGGGTGTCCGCTGTCGCCCCTGCTCTATGTCCTCTCTTTGGAGCCCCTTCTCTGCAAGCTGAGATGTGGGGAGACAAATTCGGCCCTGCGCGGAATTGCAATACCTGGTGACTCAGCCGCCAAGGTATCCGCCTTCGCTGATGATATCACAGTCTTTGTGTCGAGCTTCAGAGACATCGAGATTGTGTCGGAGGCGCTCACTCAGTATGAAAGCATTACAGGGACCCAGATAAACCGCAGCAAGTCGCTAAGACTGCGGTCAGGCACCTGGAGTGGCAACACCAACCTCCCGGCGCCCTTCAGCTGGACAGATGGCCCGGTTCGGATCCTCAGTGTGTGGTTTGGACCGGGTCTCCAGCTTGACAAAAATTGGTTGGAGGTACGGTCAAAGGTGGAGGCTGCAATCAATTCGTGGCTTCCTAGGAAACTTTACTTAAAGGGTAGAGCTGAGGCGTGCGCCACTTACGTCTTTCCTCTCATCCTTTACCGACTGGCCGTACTTCCCCTGCCTGCACAACACCTAACAGCTCTTGTCGAACTCTTGTCCTCGCTTCTTTGGGACAGAGGAAGACACTGGATGAGCAGACAGGTCTGTATTCAACGTCCGTGTGAGGGAGGCTTGGGAATGCCGGACTTGAAGTGTCATCGAGACGCTGAGAGGCTAGCCTTCCTGAGCCACTATATGCAAGATGACCAACCGTGGCACCCTGTGGTTACTGCCGCATTCCCTGACCTTGTTCTTGACCCTTCTATTGAGAGCCGTCGCAGGCCGCGGGGAAAATCTGCCTACATGAAAGAGTGCTGAGCCGCGCTAAAACGACTACCAAGGTCCAGCGACCTTGTGACTGCTACCCGTAGGAAACTCCACAGGGATCTAGTGAAGGGGGCCGCTGACGGACTGCTATGTGCACGTTTGGGTTGGCAGCAGAGTGAGATCCGCTCTGCATAGAGCTGGGTGCCAGGTTCGAGTCATCTGAACAATTCGGAGTTCTCTCTGACCTGGCGATTGGCCCGAAATGCACTTCCACTCAACAACGTACAATGCAGTTCCGGGTTTTTGGAGTCGCCTGATTGTCCCCGTTGTGAGACAACAGCCGTAAAAACGACTGAACATGCTTTCTTCGATTGCCGCGAACTCCGCCGGTACTGGTCGTATGTCAGTGAGGTGACGGCTCGCATCGATCCTGAGCATCCTCGCCCAATTACCGTATCCAATGTCGTGGACAATGTGAGGCCACCATGGGACCGGGAAAGACAAATGGTCTACATTACAATTCTGGCCGTGGCGTGAATGGTGATTTGGATGTCAGGTCTGCAAGGTTGCCGGGGGCTGTTGTCTTTTTCTGATCAGGATCTGATCGCTTTCTTTAAACACCAACTATGGGTCAAGATCAGATGTGATAGAAGAAGGCTGCATTGCGCGGCATTTGACAGAAGATGGATACAGGTAGCAAGTTTGTGTGTACGAAGAGGAGCCAAATTTGAATACGTGTTCCCCGCCTAGGTGTGGAACACGCAGTTCCGTAAAGTAAAATTTAACAAATAGCCTCTCAGCTAGCTGAGTTTGTGTTCCATCCCTCCCTGATTAGGAAGCCTCCAAGATCCCCGCCCCCTCTTTCTTGCAATTTTTGTTTTTTAAATTTCACTCATCTTGGAGAGAAAGAAATACAAACTAACCCCCATTCCTTACCCACAAAATTTTCTTTTCTCCATTCACCCCCATCTAGAGGGCATCCCCACTTAGAGACTGACCCGCAGAAGCCAGGTTCCTTTTACAAACCTAGTGGAACGGGCAGTCTATCAACTAGACGGGTTGGGAGGGTCCTACTAATCGCCCCTTCCCCCCCGCCCTCGACACAAATGAATTATTGTACCATTTTATTATCTTTTTTTGTTTTTACACATCAATAAAAAATGTTTTAAAAATTGGGAGTTAAGTAGGATGTCCCCCAGTATGAAAGGGTGAATGCGGTATTATGGTGAAAGATACTAGCTGGGAGAAACTTTTGATTTTGTTTAGTTCTGGAGTGACAAGGATGACCAACGACCCCCACAATTCCCCCTTTTGAGTTGGCAATGTGCCTAAGTTTTTTGTTCATTGTTGATTTTCAATGTATTTTTAACATGAATAAAGGATTTAATATCTCAAAGTGTAGTATCTGTTCCGGCAGATACTGCAAGCAAAGACCATATGTGGGGGCGACCCCACATATAAGACCTTGGTCAATGTAGGGGACACCCTTCATACCAATTGTCACTATCCAGCTTCCCTACTCCCCGGGGAGTTGGTCCCCATTTCCCCTTCACATCTCACTTTAAAAATCGGCCTTGTGCCTTATTTGCTCGGTGTGGGAGCAAATAAATACCCTTTTCTTGGCCTTTTGGCCAAGATCAAAGTGTAGTATCTGTTCTTACTACATGCTGTACTTATTGTGATATAAAGTGGGGGATCACTCTTCTGTATTAATTTAATGTAAAATCATCACCCACTTTAAAACCAGTCAGTCTCAAAGCCATTCAAGTGATTCTCCAGATCATTCAAGTTGTTTTTGAAGGATTCCAGTTATTTTTTTAAGCATTCAAGTCATTATTAAGGTCATTCAATTCATCCTTACGTTCATTAAAGTCATTAAAGTCATTTACTTTTTATTTATTTAAGTCATTTCAGCACATTTTTCGGTCATTTTAGTTTATCTTTAAGAATTCCATATCAATTCTACATTCACGCATTCATTCATTACACGAGAGCACG
This sequence comes from Euprymna scolopes, assembly GCF_053919585.1. Taxonomy (NCBI): domain Eukaryota; kingdom Metazoa; phylum Mollusca; class Cephalopoda; order Sepiida; family Sepiolidae; genus Euprymna; species Euprymna scolopes. Next base: position 8,710,472 of record NC_136521.1, on the reverse strand, counting down.
CGACTAATGGCTATCGGCCTTGTTAATGTCAAAAGAGACTAGGTAACAAGAATTACTAGTAAAAGGCAAGTCCTTCATTGCCGAAGCAAAATGAAAAGAGGCAGGAGTGCATTAAGTTGAATCGAAAGAACAGACTGGTTCAAGAGTTTCAACGAACCATTTGGCCAAATTGTGCTGCGCCGAGCCTACCATCGACAAGATTGGTCTCAATGGAAGATGCGGCTTGTGAACTTTAGGAAAACCATAAATTCTGAGATGCTGTGAGTCTACCGGTCGTATAGTATTATATACCTCCTTGGACAAAAACCTTCGTTCATGCCATCGGAGTAGCTTGTTTTGGATTTTGGTCTCAGTGGAAACAGTATCGTCCTGGGAGCCTAAACAAACAAATTCACTATTGCTGTTTAAACAGAAAGCATTTTTGCAACATATTCTTGGTGGTCGAGAATAACTATGCCTGCGCCTTTGTCTGGGCGGGAAATGTAAATGTCAGAATTGCATTTTAATTGCTTTTGGTGCAATAAAATGATTTCTTTGCCAAATAAAATGGCGAGAGGAAATATTACACTGACTAAATTTATTGGCAAGTTCTGTCAAACGAGACTTAACTTGATTCAAATTGTCACCGGAAGCGTGACTTTTTATTTGAGAGAATAAAATCTCAAATTCACTAAAAGTTTCAGTAACATCAATCTTGCGAGGGGGGACACAAAATTCGAGACAAATGTGTCAACGTCAGACAATTTAAATTTCGAAAAAATAAATATGTGCTTATCAGAAAATGAAGGCTCACCAAATTTATTTTTAATAAGAAAGTTTTAAAAATTCGTAAACTTTAGATTGTTAGAGTTACGGCATTATTATTATTATAGCATCTTTAACTGAAAGTAGCTTAGAGAATCGTAATTTATCGAAATGCGATAAGGTTTTCCATGCAGAAGACCAGACCACGTGATGTTTATTCCGTAAGCTCACAAGCAAATCAGAGTAAAAGGTAACTTCGTCTGTAAGAAAGGCAAAAGTAAGGTTCCAAGAAGCCCTACATTTAATCTTAGAAATACGTCTGGAGATATAAAACGGGGAAACATAATTGGATATGCAACTTCAAAGGGACTTGATTTTACATTTGAGGGAAGTGATCTATATGTATTTGAGGGAAATGATACATATATATATATATGTATATATATATATATATATATATATATATATATATATATATGAGGGAAGTGATATATATATATATGAGGGAAGTGATATATATATATATATATATATATATATATATATATATATATAAGTGAGAATATGTGTAAGAGAATACTTCTCAACCTATATACTCAACGAACTTTTGATTTACGGACTTGCAATTTGATATATAAGATATTCAGACATGTGTAAACCTTTAAATCTGTTTACCCCCCGGAAAAGGACTGTATAGGGGTAAAAATTAAAAATTGGTCATCGGAGTTGTACCTGTTTGTGAACTGTTTCATGAATGCGCATGCGTAAATCGTTTACATGACAAATTACTTATACAAAGTTATATCAATCTATCTATCTATTTATATATATATATATATATATATATATATATATATATATATATATATATAAGCCTTGCTGTTTGCTTGTAAATAAGCGTTTTGAACACTATAAAATATAATATTTGTTTAAAATAGACATTTGTCCAGGTTATTTGCGGGCATCGCTCCCGTGGGTCGATGGGTAGAACTGCCGACTGTCAACACAATGGTTCTAGGTTCGATCCTCGGCTTGAGAAAGGTACTAGTCGAGCAGCACTGATTTATATATATATATATACATACATATGTATATATATATATATATATATATATACATACATATGTATATATATATATATACATACATATATATATACATACATATATATATACATACATATGTATATATATATATATATATATACATACATATGTATATATAAGCGAGATAAGACACAGGTTAAAAATCAGGTGACATTCTTATATATGTGTGTGTGTGTATATATATATGCATATACTTTTATTTAGACAAACATCGTTCCTGATTTTCAGCAATGATCTCTCATATAACATTCTAAGATCTACCATTTCTGGCAACACTTCAAAGGCTTTTAAATAGAGAAGTAGCCAACCACCTAATTAATACGTAAAGTCCTTAGTGGCATACAATATGTTTCTGTTCTGCTAGATCGACAACATATGTTTCATAGCATTAGCGAATCTTTTGACGGAGGTTCCTTTCTGGGAAAATTGCTCTTGACATATCAAAGGTCTTTGGCATAAAGGTCTACTCCACAAGATCTCCAGCTATGGTGTAGTTGGAAATGTCTTCTCAATTATTAAATCATTTCTCTCTGATAGATTCATAAGAGTAGTGGTTGACGAGCATAAATCAGAAGCTCGCAGTATTAATGCTGGAGTCCCTCAGGGGTCAATCCTGGGCCCAACTCTCTTCCTGATCTACATCAATTATCTCCCAAATCACATCCTAAGATCATTCGTAGACATTTATGCTTACGTCTAAATAACATTATAGACGATTTTAAGGTGAATACGCTGTTATTACCGTTTTAACAAATAACCAGCCGTATATATATATATATATATATATATATATATATATATATATATATATATATATATATATATATATGAGCAAACAGTTAATAAAATATGTTAAAAAATACTTTGAAATCAGTTAAAAACCTATTTAATCTGAAAAGGAAACACTAGATAAATGGATAATTCTTAATCCGCGGAGTTTCGAAGAAATACTCTCCTTCTCATCAGAGGGTAGGAATTAGCAAAATGCGGGATCGGATTTTGCATGCAGAAGTATTCGATGAAACAACAAGTAAGTCAAAGATCTTACTTGAAAACAAAATCTGTTAAGCAGAGGGAATATGGTGAAGAAAAAGGTGATTACGCACGAATGAATAGTCTGGTGGAAGATAAAAAATCCAGTGACGGTAAAATCCAAATGTAAAACTTCAAGAAAGTTAAAAATAAATTTCCATCTGTTCAAGTAAAATCCAAAGACATCCCGTAATTGGAAGAAGATGGTCAATAATAATCCAAAGAAATATATATATATATATATATATATATATATATATATATATATATATATATATATATATATATATATATATAAGCCACTTTGTGTGTGTGAGAGTTCCTTTCTCAGACGTTCCGAATGGGCTGAGCCTATCATTTTCAAATTTCATACAAAGCTAATATATATGTCTGGCAGTGTTCTTAGATATGTTTTGTGCAGAAATCCATCCAGTAAATATCGAAAATCGAAAAAAATCCGATCTTAAAAGTATTTTTTTTCTTTCTTAAAACGCAAAGAATTTTTACAAGGGAAATGTTTTACGTTACACCGGCTGGGGGAAAAACGATCTTAAAAAGTAGTCTTTCTCTCTTATAGATCAACAGGGAGAATTTCTACAGGGGAATATTTTACGTTACACCGGCCGAGGAAAACGATAAAATCTCAGCAGCTCATTTGTTCTAAAAGAAACAGATACATTGTCATGTGAAGATATAACTTAATCGTAGAGCATTCGACTACAATTCGAACGATCCCCTGTTCAAGCCTGATGTACCTCACCATTTTTTTTTATTTATTATTATAATGAGTTCAAAACTAAACATTAATCAGAAGTGATGTTTCCAGGGCATTCATCGTCAAACCAAAATATCAGCTGAACTGATATTGTAAACAAATACGGACAGAAATTTGATGAACGAAATTGTCATTATTATTTATTTATTTTTTTTTTTTTTTCGAATTTATCAACTGGGAAAATCATTTCTATTTATTACATATAATAATTAAAAGACAATTGATTCTATAAAATACATACGCAATACAATATAAAGCTGAGTGTGTGTGTGTGTGTGTGTGTGTGTGTGTGTGTGTGTGTGTGTGTGTGTGTGTGTGTGTGTGGTCACGAATAGGCTCCTATATGGTTGACTATTTTAAAAAACTGATTACATATAATGATAGAAGATGTATCGAGACACAGGAATGGGTATGTTTGATCTGGCAAAACGGTGGTTCATTAAAATTGTGGGGTCTGCGTTCGCGCCTCGTCCACAAAGTATGGAAATAAATTTAAAAAGTAAAAAAAAAACTTTACAAGTGTTTTTGATATAGATGTACATAAGAATACTTTGATAAGTATGTTTTAACTTAAATAGGGATGGTATAATAAAATTGTGGGGTCTGCGTTCGCGCCTGCCCTCCATAGAATGGAAATAGGCACACACTTTAATAAAGACTTTTCATATCTATCTGCGTAAGTATACTTTGATAATTATGTTTCAGTTTGAAAAAATATGGTATAATAAAATTATGGAGTGTTCGTTCGCACCTGACCTCCATAGAATGGAAATATGTCACAAAGTTTAACAAGGTTTTTTAATATAGATCCACAGAATATTGTGATAAGTGTTTCAGTGTGAACAGGTATGGTATGATAAATTATGGGGTTTATCTATTTTATTTTTACTTTCATCATATTTAGCTTTGGTTTTTATACCCCCAAATTCGAAGCTATCTCTTTACACCCCTTCCTTTTCATAACCTATCATACTTTTATAAATCAGAGTCCGTTTTCTGTTAGCTGTTTTTGAACCCAGTCAACGACGGGTACTTTTGCTAGTATAATATATTTATAATATATACAAAGGCGGCAAAAATGGTCTACACTTGTAATTTTTTTTTAAACTGCTAATTTAAGCTAAATTTAATGTAACTGAACAATGCTAATTTAAGCTAAATTTAATGTAACTGAACAAACTATACCTCAGTTGCTTCGCCTTTTATTCTTCTATAATTTTACCTGTTCATATTTGACTTTTAATTGAAATATTCTAGTGTTCACGTCAATTTAAAAAAAAATAACTTCAAATTAAGGAGGCAAAAAGAAAGTCCGCACAATGGAAAATTGTTATTTAAATGTAACTTTAGAACATTAATGCAACACAAATACAACATGAACACAATGGAATAGTTCATATTTAGTAGCAATTTGACAGTCTGCAATCTTTTGAGAATTCCTTGAATTAGACTGCAGCAATACTCCTGGGAAAGGGCATCGCACTTTTCTTTGATTTTTGTCCAAAGTTCTACCAAATTTAAAAATGTATTATTGCGTATCTATTGCTTGATGACATGCCATACGTTTTTGATAAGATTGGTATCCGGAGATTGTGCAGGCCAATCCAAACACGGAATATAATTCTCTTCCAGGAACCTCTTGACATTGCAAGAAGTGTGAATGGGAGCATTATTCTGCACGGATATGGGATTATCATCCAAATTTCAACCAAAATAGGGTAGAAAATGCTCAGTCAACATATTAGTGTACTTGGTCGAATTAATTCGACCTTGCAAGCGAACTATAGGCCCTGGACCATTGGTACTAATAATGCCCCACACCAAAACTGAACCTCCACCACCTTGCAGCGTTGAAACTGAGCACCTAGAATTAAATTATTCGTCTTTGTTCCGACGGACATACTGCCTACCATCACTGCCCAGCCTATTGAACTTGCTTTCGTCGCTAAAAAGCCATTTTGACCAATATGAATAGTCATCATCTTCATTGCATCTGACGAAGTCCAGACGGTGTTTCTGTTCTTTACAGAAATTATTGGCTTGCGTCTTGCAACATATCCTTGCAACTTATATTCCTTTAATCTGTTCTTGACAGTAGAAATAGATCACTTTTTAACAAGATTGCACTGTTGTTGGATTTGAGGAGCCGTTTCAAATCTGTTTTTTAGGCTGCGGATCTTGGTGGTATTATCTTCCCTGTAAGAAGTAACTTTAGTACGACCAGATTTAAAGGCATCACGAACACTGCCGGTGTTTTGGTGCTTTTGCACAGACTTTCGTACCGTTTTCTCATCACATTTTAATCTCCGGGCAGTTTCTCGATTGGATAAACCAGAAAGGTGGAGATTAATGAGCTCCTGACGATCACTAAGAGAAAGTCGCGGCATATGGACTAAATGTTACGTTGTATAACCTGGAACCACAACAATTACGATTAGATATGCTTTGTTAACTGTTGGTGGATATTTTAAACTGATTTAGGGGCGAAAATTTAAACTGGTTTAAAACGAATTTGTTGCTGCGGACTTTCCTTTTGCTTACTCCATTTGAAGTTATTTTTTTTAAATTGACGTGAACATTAGAATATTTTTGAAAAAATTACAGGTGCGGACTTTCTATTTACTGGCACTGTATATAATATATACATATATATATATATATATATATATATGTGTGTGTGTATGTGTGTGTGTGTATAATATATATGTATATAATATATATATGTATATAATACACACACACACACATACATATATATATATATATATATATATATATATATATATATATATATATATATGAAGATGTATAAAAAAAGAATACGTAGAGTTACTAACTTGTCTTCATTCGTTTTCTATTGGTGATGTGCAGGAATACAAAATATAAAGAAATAAAACAGTATTTTCGACCGATCTTTTAGTCTTCATCTTTAAGTGAAAATAAAGTGTGTGCACGGGGGACGAGAAGAAAGGAAGAAAGCAGGAGAAAAGACGGCTAATGAGAAGGTTCCACATCATTCCTAAATGCATATACATATAAGTACGCGCGCACGCACACACACACACACACACACACACACACACACACACACATATATATATATATATATATATATATATATATATATGTTTGTTCAAATGGAAATTCAATTAACTTTCTTGAAATTATATACTTGGATTTTACCGTAACTGGATTATTTATCTTCCACCAGACTATCCATTCATGTGTAATCACCTTTTTCTTCACCATATTCCCTCTGCTTAACTTATTTTGTTTTCAAGTAAGATCTTTGACTTACTTGTTGTTTCATCAAATACTTTTGCATGCAAAATCTGATGAGAAGGAAAGTATTTCTTCGAAACTCCGCGGATTAAGGACTATCCACTCATCTAGTGTTTCCTTTTCAGATTAAATATGTTTTTAAGTCATTTCAAAGTGTTTTAAACATGTTTTATTAACTGTTTGATCGTATATATATATATATATATATATATATATATATATATATATATATATATAAAGAGAGAGAGAGATAGAGGAGGGAGAAACCAGTACAAAAACGAGAGTACAAATAATACCTCTTCTAACTATACAATATTTCTTCAGTTTCACAAGGCGATAAAACTGTGTGGTGACCTCCAGAACAGAAGAGGTCAATGACGGAAAAGATGCAACATTGTTCGACAGATGTGAGAGCGATGAAGACGCGAAAAACGATGGAGTGAGGGGGGGGGGCAATTATTCGACTGGTCCAACCATAAGGTTGGACACTGGCGGATATTAGATGACCGGAAGTGTGATGACGTCAATGCAAAACGGATGTCAGTTCCCAACGAGATCACGAGAGTGGATTTAATAGATCGGAGTCAAAGAAAATTGGGGTATGGTCCATTAGCCAGAAGGTCGGACTACGAAAATCGCGAGGGGGGGGGACATAACTAAATGACTTTGACATTCCTCCCATATATGTATATAAAATATTATATATATATATATATATATATATAGTCATCCACATACAGTACTGTTTCGCTGTTTCACAGCTCATCAGTGCGGCTAGACAGGCAACTACCTCAAGCCAGGATTGAAACCCGACCGTTTGTACGGCAGTCAAGGCTCCTAACCATTACGCTATTGGCGGCTGCTTGAACGAGTAGTGAGTTTAACGATATTTTTAATATCGTCTGAAATACCTCCGCTCGATTTGTTTACACAAAGAGCGTCGCTTATATGCTAATGGTAATTCGTGTTTCACTTCTCAATATGCTCAACTCAAGGTGAGGAGCACTATAGTCATCCACATACAGTACTGTTTCGCTGTTTCACAGCTCATCAGTGCGGCTAGACATATATATATATATATATATATATATATATATATATATATATATATATATATATATATATGTAATGGTTGACTGTCGTACGGGCGGTCAGGTTTCGATCTAGCTTGAGGTACTTGCCTGTCTAGCTGCACTGATGAGCTGTGATACAACGAAACAGTACTGTATGTGGATGACTATAATGCTCCTTATCTTGAGTTGAGCATATTGGGAAGTGATACATGAATTACCATTAGCATATTTAGCGACGCTCTTTATGTAAACTAATCGAGCTCAGGTATTCGGACAATGTAACAACATCGTTAATTCACTACCCGCACAGCAACAGCCGATTAACGTTATGGTTAGAAGCCTTGACTGTCGTATGAGCGGTCAGGCTTCGATCCTGGCTTGAGGTAGTTGCCTGTCTAGCCCCACTGATAAGTTGTGATACAGCGAAACAGTACTGTATGTTGATGACTATATATATATGTGTATGTGTATGTGTGTGTGCGTGTGTATGTACTAGCAGGCCGCCTGGCATTGCCCATTCATAAAATACACTTAAATATGGTATTTTCATTAATGCATATTTCGTATTTATTCTTATACTCGACGTTGTTTAGAGGTGTGTGTTGAGCGCAAAATAAAAAGTTTTAGTAGGCAGTCCGGCTCGAACCCATGACGTGAAGGCAGAAAAGAAAGTGAAAGAAAATCTAATGTCTTATCCCTACTTCATGATAGGACCAGAAGTTCAGAACGTTAAAATTAGGCAATGTCAATCCAACCGATACGATGACTTGTAAAAATTCAACCTCTCCTTGTAGAAAACTGCCCAGTTGAGGGTGAAGGAATTAATGTTTTTTGCCAATTTTCGATATTTGTCGTCCGAGAGGTCGATGTTCAAAATAATACCGATTTCTTGAAAATCTGTAGAAATTTTTAGGCAGACATACAAACATATATGCATACATACATGATGATTGCAACGTCTGCCACTCCCTCGGACACTTAAAATCCATGAGCCCAAATGCCTGAGTGAGTATTTATACAAAGATGATGTTACAGAGTCTTAGCTTTGTACGACAGCTAAATCTCTCTCTCGGTTAAAAATGTTGAGATCCAGCACCAAGCAAGAGCAAGATAGCCAGCAACAAATTAAACAGCAGACCAGCTTAATGCGGGTACTGGTCTCCCGCTTTATGGTTTTTGTAAATCAGTGATTTGCTTCTTTTAGAAAGGTTGCGTTCACCACGGCTTACGGGAGCCCTCTTCACCCCAACACATATAAAGATACACACAAATATACACGGTGCTAGTTGGCTGTTTACCCCGAAAAATATACATACATACATACATACATTTAAACAGGCACGTGAGATTTATTTTATAGACCCAATATTGGACGCAATACATAGTAATGATTCGAAACCAAAACGTTTAGCTTACAATTTACTTTTTCCTTTGATGTTAATACCTGTACAATGAAGATATTTACTACAAAGCTAAAACTTAAAACATCAACGAATTGCTATTAAAATTCATAATGCCACTGTTCGACCATCATTTTTTGAATTTTTACACTTTTGCACCGATTTTTCCCGGCTAAAACCAAATATAAAATTTCGCATTGGTCCGAATACCCTATGTATGGAGTTTCATGTTTGTAAACCAAAAATTGACAGAAGAGTTTGTTAGGCAAACATTTTTAAATGCATATATATATACTCATACATAAAATATATATAGAAAGAGGTTTGTGTTTACTGTAATCTTTTACGCAAATATTACGCAAGTATAAATCATGTAGAATATCTGCATGAATATAATTAATAGTTAACTAAAAATGATCATCACATAAGAAAACCAAAAAATTAATAGGGAATTAAAATGAATGCTTAAACGAATATGTAAATTATCTAGATCTTTTGAAGATGAATGCAATTCAACGACCCATATATAACAAAGTTGTATTTGCTTTTTAAATAAATCGAAAAGAAAGGGTTTTTAACATGAATATCAATACACAAAAACACCCAAATTTCTAAGTATATATTAGTGATGGGACGATTCCAATATTTTTCCTGATTCCGTACTAAATTTCCGATTCCGATACAATTACCGATTCCAATTCTCTAAATATTTAACTATTAAAGTGTTATTTTGTCCATCGATTACGGTAAAAAAAAAAAAAAAAAAATCTTAAATGGGCTTATATTTTCTCAAGCGTAAAAACACACTGGTCAGGGGAGGATCTAGAGATTTTAGTCTCACTGGAAGTTTAAATCAATAAATATTTATGATTTTATTATTACTACAAGAAGTGGAAGAAGTTTCTTAAACAAAAATCAAATAAAAATAAATAATTTAAGGAATCGGTTTCGGCATCAGAAAATAGGCTCAACGTTTTCAATACTGATTGCGATACCCCAAAAGGCTCCGATTTTTCCGATTCCCAATTCCGATTAATTGTCCCAACACTAGTATACATAATACATACATACAAACATATATATATATATATATATATATATATATATATATATATATATATATATATATATATTGTTTAAAATATAATTATCTACTGAAACGTGTTTCTTCATCTACGACTCGTCAGAGTGGCGTAATCTAGCGAGATTAGATTCAGCCATTCTGATGAGTCGTAGACGACGAAACATGTTTTAGTATATGACTATATTTTAAACATATAAATATATAAAAAAAAAATATATGCAGCTCCCTAATTTGGGGGTACCACATTAGTAAAAGGGAAAATTATTCCCAACTCGCATTTAGGTAAAAAATGCACTTTCGTATAAATAATTGAACCCATTCACAAAGTATCGCAAAACAAAAACACATAAATAACATCCATATATTTATATACATATATAAAAATAATTATTATTTAATTATTTTTCATTATCAAGCTCCTTTAAGGATACTTAAGGATGGCCATTTTCTGGGAAGTGTAATCTAGCGTTTATGTAATGTTCACGACTACCTGTCGTTCGAACACTCTGGATTGTATAATGTCTGCGTCTGAATAGAACTATTATTAGTTCTTTATTCTCTTCATTGTTGTGGCAATTGTTTTGTGGCCCGGCATAGAGGTTCAGCAGATGGAATCAAATATGATTTCGCGGCTGGATTCGAATCTCCTGCACAAAAGGAATTGTCATCCTACACTGATGATTGCATAAGCATGTCTGTAGGTATACAAGGATAATTATTATATATATATATATATATATATGTATATAAAATAAATTAAAATTCTTTTAATTTTCTTGAAGTTTTACATTTGGATTTTACCGTCACTGGATTTTTTATCTTCCACCAGACTATCCATTCATGTGTAATCACCTTTTTCTTTACCATATTCCCTCTGCTTAACTTATTTTGTTTTCAAGTAAGATCTTTGACTTACTTGTTGTTTCATCAAATACTTTTGCATGCAAAATCCGATCCCGCATTTTATATTTAACTTTATCATTTTTTTTTCCCTCTCTCTCTTCCCTGATCTTTCTTATTTATATTTATGTCTCGGAAGTAGAGTGAAAAGCACATCTTATTTTTCTTTTATTAATATTATTGGAATCTTTTCTTTATTCCTTGTACACGTTTTTGTGAATTATTCCATGGATTTCTGCCTTTGGATTATTATGGACCATCTTCTTCCAAATATGGGATTTCCTGTGAGTTTACTTGTACAAATGGAAATTCTTTTAACTTCTTGAAGTTTTACATTTGGATTTTACCGTCACTGGATTTTTTATTTTCCACCAGACTATCCATTCATGTGTAATCACCTTTTTCTTCACTATATTCCCTCTGCTTCACTTTTTTTAATCTTTGACTTACTTGTTGTTTCATCAAATACTTCTCCATACAAAATCCGATTCCGCATTTTGCTAATTCCTACCCTCTGATGAGAAGGAAAGTATTTCTTCGAAACTCCGCGGATTAAGGACTATCCACTCATCTAGTGTTTCCTTTTCAGATTAAATATGTTTTTAAGTCATTTCAAAGTGTTTTTTAACATATTTTATTAACTGTTTGCTCATATATATATATATATATATATATATATATATATATATATATATTCAGGTCTGAGATGTTCAAAAGTCAGGACTAATGAAAACAATGAGGTTGTTAGATAGTGCTCAATAATAAGAGCAAAATATTTTTTTATTATTTGAGGGTAAGCAGTTACATATGGTCGCTACAAAAAAAATCTTTTATGATCTTTTTATGTTTTTTTTCTTTTTTGAAGAGTTTTTTTCTTTTTTCTTTTTTTTTTTCAATTTCTTTCAATTCTTTTTCTATTTTTCTTTGTGGCGTCGATAGGTTCCAGGTCGCCTGAGGAATTCTCATTAACTGAGACAGATCGCTATTTGTAGCGACCATATGTAACTGTTTAGCCTCAAATAATAAAATATATAAAATATATATAAGAGCCAGATACATCCAAGGATGGAATACTGTTGCCACATATGGGCAGGAGCTGCTAGAAAAGACTTGTCCTGCCTTGATGGGATTCAAAATAGACTTCGTGGCCTGGTGGGAGATGTCCTTTTCTCTTCGCTGCAACCTCTATCTCACAGAAGAGATGTTGCGAGTTTGTCTCTGATATATCGTTATTTTCATGGAAAGTGTTCGACTGAGCTTCAATCTATGGTCCCCCCTCGCCAAACTTTCACAAGAAACACTAGACTAGCTGAAAACATTATCAATAATTTTCCCCACTCTTTATCTGTGCCTAAACCTAAACATAGATTCCATGATCAAAGCTTCTTTCTTAGAACTGCACGCCTGTGGAATTGTCTTCCGTTTTCCTGCTTTCCAGCTGTCTATAATACGGTTGTCTTCAAGTCCAACGTAAACAAGTTTCTGATGTGCCGTTCCATTTAAGTTAACAAATTTACCGAACTTCCATTACTATTGATTACTATATTGTCCTTTTGACTACTCTACACTCTTTAACCCTTATCCTTGAGGGGCCGATTGGCCTTGATAAGTAGTGACGCCTATGTAAAAAAAAATATATATATATATATATATGTTATAGATACGAGACATTATTTCGTCCTTTACTTCTCATATTCCATGAGCAATGGTTGCTGACAAAGTGAAAATAATTGCTGCCTTCTGGGTCGAAATGTATCAATCTAGCGCTAGTAAGGTTTTATTTTTTAGCGACTTATATCAAGTGGTTTCATGCCTTGTCTAAAAAAAAAATGTACATAAAAATAAAAGAAAGAAAAAATAAAGAAAAAAAAAGAAATTAATAAATTTATGAAATATTCATTAAAGTCGGTTCCAAGAATTCAACACAACGATTTTGTGTGCAATCGTTTCGGAGATGATTTTTAGAGATATCCGCCATCGTTATCACCACAGGAAATTGACACAAAGGTCAAAGTTAATACATAGCATCATGATTCATTTATTTATTGCTGACTATTATCTTCATCTTTTTTA
>NC_136521.1:8484503-8692003 GCF_053919585.1 Euprymna scolopes | reverse complement strand
GTTTTAATAATTTTCGAATAGAAAAAAAAGTAGGCTTTTAATACCAATATCACAACGAGAAAAAAAAAAAAGTACCTTCATAAACTGGGATAGCTCTGGCCACCTGGGGCTACTTTGAACCATAAAAAAAATACTAAAAATAATAATGTGTAAATAACATATAGTCTCTGCATTTTAAACATAATTTCCAGGTTCTATATGATTTCATAATTTTACAGGTGCATTATAGGTCCGCAGCAAATATTTACTGCAGAGTTATTTACTCATTATTATTATTACTATTTTAATGGCCCACAGTCACCCCGGGTGGCAACAGTCACCCCAGCTAAGGGTAATCTAATTATTTGCCCTATCATTCATATATATATGTGTGTGTGTGTGTGTGTGTGTGTGTGTGTGTGTGTGTGTGTGTGTCTGTGTGTGTGTGTGTATGTGTGTGTGTATGTGTGTGTGTCTGTGTGTGTGTGTGTATATGTGTGTGTATGTATATGTGTGTGTGTCTGTGTGTGTGTGTATATGTGTGTGTATGTATATGTGTGTGTGTCTGTGTGTGTGTGTGTGTGTCTGTGTGTGTGTGTGTATGTATATGTGTGTGTGTCTGTGTGCGTGTGTGTGTGTTATTAACCCATTATTATTTTAGTTTTTTTTTTCATGATTCTAAGTAGCCCCGAGTGGCCAGAGTTTTCCCAGTTTATTGAATATATGGTTAAGTGGGAGTATTAGTCATTTAGAACTTGTGGAAGCCTTTCCTTGTCTCACACAAAAGCACGCGTTCACATCTCAAGCTATATTATTTGTCATATATATACGCGCACACAAACATACGCAACACGTCCACACACGCGCACATATATTCACGTTCACGTATATACGCTCACATTCACGTGTATACACACACAAGCTAACGTACGCACATGTACGCACAGATGGACGACGTCACTTCCCTTTCAAAGGAAATCCACATATGCGCAAAAGACCACCGAAAACAATTATAAAAGCAAGAGACAAGCTGTTTTCAACCCTTTGCCGGACCAGCTCTCGAGCTGAGAGGTTCGGCTAACCAGCCGCCTCCCTTTTGGGAGGCGCACGTCACGTCCTCTGCTACTATGTATGGGGCACGAGCTAACAGACAATATGTACACTTTACACGTTTTCTATCTCCATGGCCTGGATTGACTTTTTCTCATTCTCTCTCTATATATATACTACAACAGACTTTCCTCCTCACTAGCTAACAGCGAGAGACACACACCAAACTGAATTGACTTTCTCTCTTTCTCTCTCTGTGACAATAGACTTTTGTTCTCACCAGTAAACAGCAAGAGACGAACGCGGACATGAACACGTGTTGTACCCTTTTCTCTCACTTGTTTCTTCAGGAAATAAATCCTAGTTCGTTTAATTCAAGTAAACGCGTTGTTCGTTCCTTCCTCAAAGCAATTCATTTTTCCTTTCACATTTCTCCTATTTTTCCTAACGACTGGGAGATATATGTATAATATATCCACCAGTCAACTACAAACTGCTTTACAGCTTAACCTCTCACTCATTTATTGACCAAATTTCAAACAATTATTACAGTTTATAGATCACCTCCTCAGATATATTGTGATTTTTTTTCAATTTTCGTTCAGTAAAATAAAAGTTATGATACCTTTACTGGTCTTCAAAATCGTAAAAAAAAATAACATAAAGAGGTGAGCGAAGGTTTTTATTACTGGTGTCCATAGCAACCACGTCACTTCAGAGACTACAGTTGCTAAAAATTTATTCTGTCACGAATAGAGAAGAAACAAATGAAACACAAAGAATGAAAGAATTAAAGGGAGATAATTGGGGTATTTTATTGAAAGCAGACGAGTGCCGTACATTGTTATTATTTCTAGTAAAAAATATAATAAATTTATAACTTAAAATACTGCAGCATTAAGAATTGATTATATAATGTTTAATTGAATTTTTTTTAAAATTAATGCTGCAATATTTTAAGTTTTAAATTTATTATATTTTTCACTAGAATATCTTGTCCTTTTCTTTTCCAGTTTTAACAACTAGTCCTTTACATTTCCATGTTTAAGCTTAACCATATTACTTTTCATGCTCGCATCTTTCTATTGTAATATTTGCATTTTTTTTTCAAGACAAAAATTGAAAAACATGAGAACCAATTGATAACTAATTAATTAATTGATAAAATAACCCGCAAATGAGGATTTGCGTTATTTTCGTCCGTTACAGAATTGGCGTTTCTTTCGCCCGACACCTTTTAAGAAGAATTACTTATAGACTTTGTTTTCGAACCAACCATAACTATAATAGACATACTACTGGAATCAGGTAATGGTGACTCAGGACAAGTGTGGTTGGATAACGTGATCCTTATTTCGCTGCCAAACACATAGCTAACTATTGTCTCACGATATTGAACGGAGGACATGAACTGTGCATATATATATCTATATATCTATATATCTATCTATATATATATATATATATATATATATATATATGTATATATCTATATATATATATATATATATATATTAGTATATTTAGGCAGCATTTTTTTCTTTTATGCACGTTTCATTAAATAGCACAGTTAACTCCTGCTTGTTTTTCTTGTAATTCTCTTTGTCGGACCATTTTCCGAAATTTTTTTCCGAGTGAAAAAAGAAATTTCCCATAATCGCGAACGTTTTCGACCTCGATTGGTCATATATATATATATATATATATATATATATATATATATATATATATATATATATATATATATGCACGTTTCATTAAATAGCACATATAACACCTGCTTGTTTTTCTTGTAATCCTCATTTTCTATTTGTCGGACCATTTTCCGAAATTTTTTTCCGAGTGAAAAAAGAAATTTCCCATAATCGCGAACGTTTTCGACCTCCATTGGTCATCCTCAGGCGAGTAGTAAAAAATACAAAATGAAATTGAAAAATCTCGCTATTTTCATTTTTCAATTTCATTTTTTATCTTTTACTACTCGCCTAGAGATGACTAATCGAGGTCGAAAACGTTCGCAATTATGGGAATTTTCTTTTTTCACTCCGAAAAAGCGTTCGGAAAATGGTCCGACAAATAGAAAATGAGGATTACAAGAAAAACAAGCAGGTATTATATGTGCTATTTAATGAAACGTGCATATATATATCTATATATATATATATATATATATATACATATATATATATACAATAAGAATTACAATTAAGTTTACCAAAATGATCCAAAATGGCAAAACTAAAGTATATTAAAAATATTAAAGAATTAATATTTATAAAGTAATCTCAACCAGACGTAAAAGCTCCATAAAACCAAATAGGAGATAGAGCTTTAATAAGAGCAAACAGTTAATAAAATTTAATTTGAAAATAAGTGGATAGCCCTTAATCCGCGGAATTTCGAATTATTTGATGAAACTACAAGTAAGTCATAGATTTTACTTGATAACAAAAAGTGAAGCAGATGGAATAGGATTAAGAAAAACGTGATTTCACGTGAATGGAGAGTCTGGTGAAAGGTAAAGTATCCAATTACGATAAAATCCAAAAATGCAAATCCAAGAAAGTTAAATTTCCATTCGCACAAGTAAAATCCAAGTAAATCGCGTAATTGGAAGATGGTCCAAAATAATCCAAAAGGCAGAAATCCGTGGAATAATTCACAAATAGGTACAAGGAAATGGGGAAAGAATTCCAATAATATTATTAAAAGAAAGATCAGATATGCGTTAGAGTCGGCTTCCGGGACAAGGCGTAATTAAGAAAACTGAATGAAGAAGAAGGAGAAGAAGAAGAAGAGATAAAAAAAAGTGAGTGAAGAAGAAAAGAGAAAAAATGAATGGTGATTGAATTAAATTTAAAATAGAAAAGCCAATGCCAAAATGACCCAGACAAGATGACGTTAAACGGCGCCAAAAGTATAGAGCAAAAAAGAGGTCAACTGAAATGTAAAAGTTATTACTTAAGAAAATATCAGCAAGATTTATTAAAAGACACCAAATGAAAAAAAAATTAATTAAATTACATGGCTATTACTTTCATATAATTTAATGAAATTACATGGCCATTCAGATATATACAAGTTTTCTATAACATTATCGTTTTTCTACATACTTTCTTAATACTTTATAACCTAATAATACTTTATTTTAATTATTTATTATTCTTTACATCAACTACATCAACCACTAGTCTCTCTCTATTAGACAGGGTAAAAAAAAGAGTCTTCAATGTAATAGGTCCCACACTGTCAATCCAGCTCTAACCTGCACTTTACAAGCACTTTAATCGAATGTGCTCAGACGAACTCTTAACACACACCCCTCTTAATTAGTAGCACAAATACTCTCTTAAATATCCCCAGCAAAATTCCATGCCTTTGCTGAAGACGTCTCCTCTCTCTCGAACTGCTAAACTTTGGAATTCCCTCCCTATATCCTGCTTCCCTAATTGTACTAACATGCACAAGTTTAAATGTAATGTAAACAGATACCTCACTATTTATTTCTTCTTAGCTTGGCCGGTTTTTTATCTGCAATTTCCGTTTTAGCGTTTAAATATTCCTATCTATCAAATATATCAATCTACCCACACATTTATATCCTGTATGTATATTTTACTTATATTTTACTATATGCATTTACTTACATACTTACTTGCTTTATCCGGAATTTGCAGATACCGGCCATTCCCTCCTCTTCAATTTTGTATTTTTCATTTGGTGTCTTTTAATAACTCCTGCTGATATTTTCTTAAGTAATAACTTGTACATTTCAGTTGACCTCTTTTTTGCTTTATATCTTATACCGAAAAATTGGCTAAAATCATTAATTTATTCACCTTCAACTGGGCATTTTTCTACAGGGAGGATCGCTTTTTTCACCGATATTTTCGAAAGTCATCCTCTCCTTTCGATTGTCTAACCTTAATTTATACCTACGTCAATTCCGGTTGGCGGTGGCCGTAACAGCAAAGACGTCACGTTTTCCCCTGTTCTCTTCCTCCTTAGCGGTACGGGTTCAAACCTGCCTTTCTACATAAAACTCGTCAACAAGGTTTAAGGACAAGGTTTAAATATCAAAAAAGAAACTGCTATATCCTACAAACATTTCAAAATACATGCGCTTAAAGAACTCTGAACTGCTACAATAACAACAACACCTATCCTACTTCCCCACCCCCACAAAAAAGGATAAGTCATTCTATTTTCTCAAGAAGTATAATATTACTGACAAAATACTTGTATTAATATATCCAAAGCAAACGAAGCAGTCTTGAGTTGCCAGAGTTAACCTGTGTCAACTGCGGGCGGACGTACAAAACAGCAGGCGGTTTGAAACGGCATTTGATCATACATAAAAAAAAGAACATCAAGAACGTGCTGCTAGTGGTGCACATGTCTGTACAATGTGTGCCAAGGAATGCCAGAGTTTGGCAGGGCTTAAAAGCTACCTTCGTGCGGCCCATCACTGAGTGTTTCGTGTTTCTGTATACTATTTTGTGTGCTTTATCAAGTAACTAGCGAGAGGTACCCGGCGTTGCCCGGGTGTTTGGAGGTGTGTGTGGAAACTCCAAGGGTGGGGGTGGGGGATGGGTAAAAATAGTAAGTATGAGGATCGAACCCGAACCCTTGAGGCAAAGTTGTAAATTAAAGTGTAAAAAAAATCTGCGACATTAACCATTGCCCCACCGCGACATGCTAACCGAAACACCTTTGAATTTATTTAATTACTTGGATTTAGCAAATGCCCGTTTTAATGAGTTAATGAGGTCAAGTTTAACTACGAGATTTCATTTATTGCTGAATGCTTCTCCCTCCCCCAAGATGTTATAGGAAAAAGACTAACCCACATGCGGCGAGCGACAAATGTTGAATATTTATCTTCCCGAAATCGAGCAAATTAAATAGACAGGCGAGCTTCGTTGTTAACTGTGAGATATTACGATTTATATGTGATATAAAAAGTTTTAAAAAGTTGTGAAGCGAGCAACCGCTTCTCTGATAAAAGCCTTTTGTAGACACACAGAAAAAGCGAACACACATATATACATACATGAACATTTTGAATCGAGAGAGAGACTTAGCTGTCGTACAAAGCTAAGACTCTGTAACATCATATTTGTATGGATACTCCCGCAGGTATTTGGGCCCATGGATTTTAAATGTCTGAGGGAGTGGCACTCGTCTGACAAGACGTTGCAATCATCATCATGTATGTATGTATGTCTATGTGAACTATTGAAATCGTTTGTCTCATATACGGGTATTTATTCGATGGGGTTACCATAATGTCGAAGTTAGAATGCACTTTATTAAATAAATTTTGGACCATTAATTAATATAAAGTTCATAGCGTATTAAGTTAACTATAGAAAATTAACTATGACTAGAAAAGAAGAAATAGTATTACAGGACTACAGATGCACGAAATCATAGCTATATGATACATATATGCATGTGTGAGTATATAGTTATGTGTGTCTATATGGGTGTATATTTATTATATAATAACTTAGTGGAAATTTCATGCTAAATGACGTAATTATCTAGATAAATATTTCATAGCTTTATTTGTGTTTTGTATCGAAATAGTTTCCTCCGTGTGTATTTATGCATGTGTAAGTAAATGTGCTATGTATGCATATGTATATAGTTTTATGTATACGTATATGTTATGTGTGTATGTATATTGTTATATATATATGTGTGTGTGTGTGTGTGTGTGTGTGTGAGTGTAAATATCTGTATGAATATATATGTATATTGTATGGATATGTATTTACGTTTAGTGTCAATAAAATGGATTTGTATGTGTGGATATATATGTATACATATATACATATATGTACGCAAATGTTTGTGTGTGTGTGTGTGTGTGTGTGTGTATGTGTGTGTGTGTGTGTGTGTGTGTGTGTGTGTGTGTGTGTGTGTGTGTGTGTGTGTGTGTGTGTGTGCGTGCATATACTGTATTGTTGCATTTTATATTTTTTGGTTTTCCTGAATTTTTATAATTTATATTTTTGTGTTTATATGTAAAGAAATATATAAAAAAATTCCTGTGTATTTGTGTGTATGTATACTTCCGAAACATGCGTGTGTGAAAATCGGAAATATCGTTTTGTCCATACTGGGTGGTCGTTTGAAATTGCTGGCTACTTAAAGTTTGACCATTGTTTATAGGCGACATATTGTCTGACTTCTTAAGTAATTTACGATGCTACACCGAAGAGTATATTCTTAACTGTTAGATTATAAAAAAGAATAAAAAATAAAAATTGTCCCTACCGAAGTTAAGATGAGAAAAAATAAAAGCCCGGGATAAATGGATTGATCAGAGGCCTTGCTTATCCTCCCCAAGACCAACCCCACCCCTATTCTATGGCAAGATTCTAGTTTTGTAAGTGATATAAGAAAATGCTTTTGTATCTTGAGTTTCAGTTTTCAAGGGAAATTTTTGGCCTAAAGGCGTAATCTCCCCAGTAACGGGTGATTACAGAAACATGTATGCACATATGTAGCATTCAATGTTTGTATAAATAAAATATACCTGCTCTGTTAACTCATTGAGCACTTTTTTGGTAGACACATGTTGTTTCAATGGATGTACTTCTAGGAAACTAAACTCTACTGCCATTATATATATATATATATATATATATATATATATATATATATATATATGTATATATATATATATATATATATATATATATATATATATATATATATATATATATATATATATATTGATGCCTAAATATTTGAAGCTTTCGATTCGTTCACCTGAACTGCTTCCTCTGGAACCGTATTTACTTTCAGCCTTTTCCCGCCATTTTGCCAGCCCATTTCCCGCCCAAACTATCCAGCTCTTCCGATAACGTCGCTCTCCACGTAAAGAAGCCATATTTCAGGCCCACTTTACCTTGCGTTAACAACCCAGCTTGGTTGACAGGTGAGGCTAATGTCCCGGAAGTTATAACTCAGCTAGCTTGCTCATTCAAGAAGCCGTATCAACCTGAGCCCGAGATGAATATAGGATTCATATATATATATATATATATATATATATATATATATATATATATATATATATATATATATATATATGTATGTATATATATATATATATATATATATATATGGCAATTGATTTTCAGGGTCATGTGCTCGGCCGATCGTTCAAACTGGTACAAAGTTGCTTCATATATCCTAACAAAAGCGTTTAGTAATGAACATATTATAGGCATGACAGACTGACGGCCAACTATCTAAAGGAAAAGAGAATCTTCTCGACATAAATGGACGTATCTATAAATGCCATTAAAATATAAGAGTAACATACCAAAGAAAAAGCGAAAATGACATTCTTTAAGATCCTCTCGTGGTAAAGTCATGCAAGGACCCCCTGATTGTTTTCGGGAAACTTCGGCTCGTGATGTCTGGTTCTTCGAGAGGCCATCACATTAATATTCCGAACGCCTCGGTGTAGACTTCGTCTGTAAGCGAAAAAACGAAAGCTGTGTTTGCAAGAAAGAAAACACACGACTGGGTTCTATTCTAGGAAAAAATCAATTTCACAAAAATTACAGACTTTTTACAAATATGTACAAATTCGTAACACATTTTTAAAAGTCTCAAGTCTTTCTTCTTTGTAAGTCAACCTCCCCAATGAGGAGCAAATCGCTCCCTCAAGTTGATTATATCACAATTTCACTATTGAACGTGACCGACTAACAAAAATGAAGTTATGTACGTGTGACAGACCAACGAATAGATAAACTTATAGAAGCAGCATAACATCAATGTGGGAGTGCCTCAGGGGTCGATCCTAACACCATTATTATTCCTGATATTCATAAACGACCTCCTTGATAATATTGTGTCCGAGATGGGTATGTTTGCTGATGATACAACGCTCTATGATATGCATAAGGAAAGAACGGATGTACACAAATCTAAGACAATGGCAGAATTGTTAGAAAATGACCTCCAAACTATAGTGGAATGGGGCCGCAAATGGATGGTAACATTTAATGCTAGTAAAACTAAGCTGTTCTCCTTTTACAATAATAAGACGTCTCTCCAAACCCTAGATCCATGACAAATAGCACCCTATCTTAGAATTCTACCTTCAGACTCCTCGGCCAAACATTTGCGGGCAATATGAACTGGAATAAATACATTGAGGACATTGCAAAGGCTGCTGCAAAGAGGTGGGTTTCGAGCTAGGAGTTTACTCACACCTGAGAGTATCCTGTACCTCTACAAGGCCACCTTTTGCCCATGCATGGAGTATTGTTGCCACATCTGGGCTGGTGCATCTACCAGTAGACTCTCCCTGTTAGATAGAGTCCAAAAAAGAGTTGTCGATCTGATCAGTCCCACTTTATCAACTAAGCTCCAGCCCCTGTCCCATCCTTGTGCCTATTTGTTCTGATGAACTCTTTTCACTTGTACCCCCTCAACGTATATATCTCCGACAAACCCACTTAGCAATAAGATCTCACACCTGCACTCTTTATGTCCCTAAACGCCTGTTGATGTCCCTAAATGTTCTTATTTTAATAGTTTCTTCCCTCGAACAGCTAGACTTTGGAATTCCCTTCCGGCTGTTCTGGCTGTACTGATATGCAGAAATTTAAATGTAATAATAATAATAATAATAATAATAATAATAATATCTTGCTAATCTTTCCTAGACATGGCCTCAAATAGTAGCCTCTTACATCCATGCTTTCTAAGCGATATGCTTTGTAAGGGGTGAACATTAGTAAAATAAATAAAATAAATAAAGTGGTTTGAAAACACGTTTTTAAAGATCGTATCACGCTTGTCTGATGGTTATCGTACTAGACTCATTGTCTTTAGGTTTTGGTTTCGATATCAACTGGAGCATTTTTTTTTTTTTTTTTTTTTTTACAAAAAAGGGAACGATTTAGTAAAACCATAATACTTGCATGGACATGTCTACGTTTGTGCATGAATTAAAATATAATGTGTATTCGTATTTTACGACCGGATAACGCCCGTCTGCCTGCTTAGTTATAAAATAATTATAGCTTTAGCATGACGTCATATGTCGCGCTTAAAAAATAATAATAATTAAAACATAAGCAATCATAAAATAACTTGCTTTTACGGTTAAAGAATATGATAGGAGTTATCTACCTTGACTTTTTACATTTATTTACACCAAACAACCATATTATACGAGGTGCGTTCAATAAGTTTCCAAAGTAGCCCCTTGTGAGGGGCGAACATGAGTAGAATAAAAAAAAGAATTGCTTAAACGCATTCTATTTCAATTATGTTCGTACAATGCTATTTCCGACTTAATCGTGACAAAACCGACTTCGCCATTTATTGGGGGCGATCTGTTTTTATTACAGAAATCGTTCCAGACAAGGCATGTAGGAGATGTCCATATCTTTAGAAAGAAAAACAAGACGGTAGGAAAATGAGAAGTAGGATGAGAGTTCAACAAGTCCGTATTTCTTTAAAATAGACAGAATTGAAACGAACGGAATGAACAGACGGACGGTGGTCCCTCGCTGAGAAAAAATCAAGTCAGTCCAGGGCTTAGTCTCAATAGAGATGCTCTACTAAGTACGACACTCTGAGCCTGGTCAAGTGGTCTACGAGCGATTCCTCGTCTCGCGCTTCTCAGGGGGTTCAAAACAGGACGGCAATATCACGCCGGTCGGGCATGTCGCGTCGCTTGGCCCTTTTGCACATGCCGCAGCATAAACAGCAATGATGACAACATCGATACGACGATTACTCGAAGGCCACCAACAAATCATCACCGCCGCCACGACCAACAGTGACAAAGACCAAGCAAGGAAACGATCATCAGAAAGAGAGATCCACGAGTGCAGTTCTTGGAAAGAAGCGACTGGAATACGCAGCTGTATTACAAGGAGGTATCAAAACAGCGAATTGATGGCGACCACTAGATCAGTGAGGGAAATGAGCTGGAACAAAGGAGGCAGGGAATAGAAAAAAAATTTATGAAAAACATTTATGAAAAACATTTATGAAAAAACATTTATGAAAAAACATTTATGAAAAATATTTCTGAAAAAACATTTGTGAAAAAATATTTATGCAAAAACATTTATGAAAAAACATTTATGAAAAACATTTATGAAAAACATTTATGAAAAAACATTTATGAAAAACATTTATGAAAAAACATTTATGAAAAAACATTTATGAAAAATATTTATGAAAAAACATTTATGAAAAACATTTATGAAAAATATTTATGAAAAAAACATTTATGAAAAACATTTATGAAAAAACATTTATGAAAAAACATTTATGAAAAACATTTATGAAAAAACATTTATGAAAAAACATTTATGAAAAAACACATGTCAGAATAATGTTTATAGAAAGGACTGAGTCTAGTACCATCAGGACCAATCAAATTACGTTTCAGCAACTTTTTTACATAAATCGAATGAACTATTTCAGGTGATATCGTCGGCCTAAACTATAGAGATTGATATACGTCAACCTAAACCCTGTAACTCTTTTTGTACAACCCAACTATCACAGCAAAATCACAATTTTCAACATCACGGTGTAACACGAGATAGACTACATGCTACTTCTTCCCCTCTATATATTTAAAAATGTCTACGTACATAATCACGCTGGAAATTTTTCTTCACACCCTTTATCAAGAAAAGGCCAGAAATCCCTATTGTATTGTAAAAATTTTTTCGTTTCATTCCTGTTTATCAGCCATCCTCCTGACCACTCGGACAACCAGTGGGCGGGAAGTGCAATCGAATTGTTTCTCTTCTCTGGAACATCTTTCATCCAGGCAAAATATCGCTAGCGTCTCTATACTTTTTTTTACTCATGTTCACACCTTACAAAGCAAATCGCCACTTGGACGTAAGGGGCTACTATTTGGAGCCATGTCTAGGAAAGATTAACACAATATTTGTTTATGTTACATTTAAACTTCTGCATATCAGTACAGCCAGGGAAGCAGGCAGCAGGAAGGGAATTCCAAAGTCTAGCTGTTCGAGGTAAGAAACTATTAAAATTGAAAGCTTTCTGGCATTTGGGGACATCAACAGTGAAGGGGGTGAGATCTTATTCCTAAGCGGGTCTTTCGGGGATATGTACGTCGAGGGAATACATGTGCAACGAGTTCATCAGAAAACATTCCATTAAAATATTTGTAAAACAGGCACAGTGATGCAACATTGCGGCGATGGTACAGGCGCTGGAGCTTAGTTGATCAAGTGGAACCGATTAGATTGACAACTCTTTTTTGGACCCTATCTAAGAGGGAGAGGCTAGTGGAAGATACACCAACCCAGATGTGGCAACAATACTCCATGCATGGACGAATGGTGTTCTTGTAGAGGTACAGGATACTCTCAGGCATGAGTAGTCTTCTAGTTCGATAGAAGGAACCCATCTTCTTCGCAGCAGCCTCTGCAATGTCCTCTATGTATTTGTTCCCATTCATATTGCCCGCAAATGTTAGACCGAAGAGTTTGAAATAATTCTTGATACTGTGAGAGCCAGGTATAATACTACGGTGTCATCATGTTGATATTCCGTTTCTCATCAGATTTGGTCAGCACTGTTATATATTTGTTGTGGTCGGTCGTCAAAACGTAAACACGTTCAGTCTATATAATTTCTAAAAAAAAATCAACATTTGTCATTTTCTCGATATATACACTTGACAGCGAACTAAAAACACACACAATGAAATAAAGAATTATGTGAACTAGAGGGATCTGTGGAAATTCCACAGCAGCTTCTTTCATGTGTAATATATTGCTTCTGGGTATTCTGTGGGCATTAACGTGAACGGAGACCTCGCAATATTATTGTAACCCTTTTTGCTTAAATTTTAAATGTATTTAAGTAATATGGTTAATATAGTGTCAGAATATATCGGGTTATTACGGTTTATATACAACATTCTTATTGGAGTTTGTGGCATTTCCATTGTATGGACGCCCGAAGAAAACGGAAACACCACTTATTAAGGCCCGAAGGCCACTCAGGGATGATGGTTATTGCGTGTACAGTAATCAATAAGATAGTATTGTAGTAATCATTAGTATTGGGGGTTTTGATAGAGTGTCTTACTTAAGGGGGAGGTTTGTCAGGAGTTTGTTTATGTTGGACTTGAAGACGTCCAAGTTGTAGTCAGGTGGGAAACAGGCAAGCGGCAGAGAGTTCCACTGGCGTGCAGTTCTAAGAAAGAAGCTTTGCTCATGGAATCTACGTTTTGATTTAGTGGGGAAAATTATTGACAATAGTTTCAGTCAGACGGGTGTTTCTCGTGAAAGATTGGCGAGGGGGACGAGGGATTGGAGCTCTGACGAGCACCTGCCATGGAAATAACGATAAAACAAAGACATCAAAGCATTCCCGTACGCATTGTCTTTAAATATCGGTAAGTCTCGTTGACTTAATATTCGGGAATTCTACGTCCCCTCATTTCCACTTTTTTACGCCATTCCTGGACATCTGTATCCAGCCGACTCTTCTTTGACGTCATTTCTGGGCATCTGGCAAATATCAAACAGTACTAGATGGGTGATGATTTGTGAACACCAGGACGTCGCCACCTCCATACAAGAAATGCAAAAGTCTAACATCGTCATCTCCTCTTGCTGAAATATGCGACTGAGAAGCACCGGTGAAATCAATTTTCCCTTAAACCTTTTTCTCCAGTGGAAGTTGCTTCAACCTGCTTAAGGTGAACGCCGTTTCTTTCGTTTTCGTTTTTTTTTTTTTTTTAACCGTTATGCTCTTGGTAAAATGTTAACAGAAAGAACTCGCTTAACTATACCCACAGCAAAATATATTCCCTCTCCCTTTCTCTCTACAAAAACCACATGGAGCGTCCGTGGGCAGTTAATTTCCCATAACATTGAATCTATGGGATAAAAATTTGCTTGCTAAAATGTCGGCGGAAAAAAATCGACACCTCTTTATACAAAACGGACGAGTTTAGGGTGAAGACATTAATTTTTTGGGCCAATTCTTCGATATTTGTCGTCCGAGACGTTGAGCTTCAAAATGATACTGATCTTGTAAGGATCCGTCGCCTCTGTGGAAATTTGAGGGCCAGATTATAAAGTCGGGCCGAAATAACATTTTAGCTGACGAATAATTCTTTGATTCTGACTAGCCAATTTCCATGTATTATTGCTGTACCATTAACAATCAGGTTGACACACAGGTTAAAATCAGAAAACCGAAGTTAAGCAACGCTGTACTTGGATAGCACCAGATGGGTGACCACTTGAGAATACAAACCACCTTCTATTACTGGTGAAAATTCTATTTTAAACTTTAGCATGAAAAGAAAAACTGAAGATCAGAGTTGGATTATAGTCAGCTAATGTACTTCTTTACTTGCAGTGTAGCGCTACCGGAAGTGATGACAAGGAAAATAGGCCCTTCTCTTTTTCTTTTTTTTACAAAAGAAGTCACCACTTATCAAGGCCCGGAGGCCACTTGAGGATAATGGTTAATGAGTATACAGTGGTCAAGAGGAACATGTCAGTCATTGTTAATAGAGGAAATTTGATAAATTGGATTACTTAAGGGGATGGCTTTTCAAGAATTTGTTTACGTTGGACTTGAAGAACGACATATTGTAATCAGCTGGAAAGCAGGAAAACAGAACAGAGTTCCACATGTGTGCAGGTCTAAGGAAAAAAGTTTAGGCACAAATAAAAAGTGGGGAAAATCATTGACAGTGGTTATCGGCTAGACGTGTGTTTTTCGTGAAAGTCAGGCAAGGTGGGGACCATAAATTGAAACTCAGAGGAGCACTTGCCATGAAAATAAAGATAAAACAGGGATGTTACAGAGAAGAGAAAAAGGCATCCCTACGAAGTCTATTTTGAACTACCAGCTTCTGCCCAGATATGGCAACAATACTCCATCCCTGGACGTATTTGGCTCTTATAAAGGTAGAAAATTGCATCGGCAGTGAGATAGCCACTGGAACAGTAGGAAGATCCGACCATTTTCCCGGCAGCCCTGGCATGTGATGTACGTGTTCCATCTCAGATTAGGAGTAAAGGCCAAGCCCAGATGTTTGTCAAAACATGGAGCCTCCTGAAGATGAGAGCCATTTATTTCAATTGATGCCAGACGGGAATCAGAGCGTTGATGATGGAAAGATAGAAGTTTTATCTAAGATGCGTTAAAATTGACCAGCCACCTCTTTCCCCATTGCATGCCTATATCTCACATCTCTATGTATTCTTTTTATTACGTTTTTCCGATCGTTTTTTGTAAATAATTTTTAAGAATACTCATTGAAAAGTTTGTTTTTTTATTTGATCCTATTTTAATTAAGAATTATTGACATTATTTTTATTTTTATTAAAGAATTATTGAAAACACATTCTAAAATCTTTTAAAACTATTTTGGAAATATGTATTGAATATGGTTTTAGCTTTTTTTGTTTGTTTTTATGTTTTAAATTTTTTTATATCAATAATTTTATTTTTATACTTCCATAAATATATATTTATTATATAAATTCAAATAAAAACATATTTTTAAAATTAAAAAAATAATTTTATTTTCATAATTTCATTAAAACATTTCATATAATCTTCTCTTCTTTATTATTATTATTATATAAATAAAATGAACTCATTTTTCCCGTGGGATTTTGACCTTAATAGGATTAAAAATCAAGATATTTCATGCAAATACATTATGCACAAACGGCAGAACAATATCTGAGGTTTGTTATAGGCTTATTAGTTCTCAAATTCCTCGATAATCTTAGATTTCTATACTTTTTC
Organism: Euprymna scolopes; assembly: GCF_053919585.1. NCBI lineage: Eukaryota > Metazoa > Mollusca > Cephalopoda > Sepiida > Sepiolidae > Euprymna > Euprymna scolopes. The sequence continues at coordinate 8,676,154 of NC_136521.1, read as the reverse complement.
TGCTGAGAAGTCACGGCCAAAATCGGTTAAGATCAATGGAAGTGGTAAAATATTTTCTCTCTTAAAAATTCCTCCTCCCCCTGCCACCACTTAACACCGTTTGGAGATCGTTCACAAGGAACAGTTGAGAAGAGAATACCGGTTTGGCTTCGTAGTTCTATCATGTTAAGTTATTTAAAATCACTAAACTAAGCTGCAGTGCTCTGTGGCGTAGTGGTTAGGGTGCTGGACAATTCACATTATATTTTCACGTTCGCGCCGACCTACCATAGTGTTTTTTTTTTTTTTTTTTTTCCCTAAACAACTGGAATGGACTTTTCTTGGTGGCCGAACTGTTAGCGTTGCAGATGTTTTTTTTGTTTTTTTTTTCACACTTTATTTTCCTACTTTTACTCATGACTCCGGGTTTGATCCTTCCTACTTACCTACCATAACATTTTTTAACCCCCCCCCCGTCCCGGAAACAAACACTCGGGCAACGCCGGGTACCCCCGCTAGTATTTTAAATAAAACAAAAAAATTTACTAGCCGCATGGATCGGTTTCTTATCTCTAATTATCCTTCGCCGTCTTAAGCCATCTCCCGTAAGAAACATTATATTATTATATGGAAAAATGCGCGCATGAAAAGTAATATTCTTAATATTTTTATTAAATCTGGAAAAGTAAAGGACAAGTAATTCAACCTGGAAAAGTAAAGAACAAGATATTCTAGTAAAGTAAAAAATAAGAATTTTTTAGACTTAAAATATTGCAGCTAAAAATAAAATTTGAATATTGATAAATATTTTATTTATTATTTGCATATGTTGTTGTTTATTGTTGAGTTAGTAAGGGTGTCAGTCGCTGGATTGAACTTATTTCTCCCCTATTATTTGCATATATTTATGTAGTGAAAATTGTTTGAATAAAATTAATTCATTAGTTAGTTAGTTAGTAGATGGAATTAATAATTTTATAATTTACATAAAAATTAATAATTATATCATAATTAGGATCATTTAATTCTTTCTAACTCAACAATAAACAACAACATATGCAAATAATAAATAAGATTAGTAATTAAAAAAAATTAGTTATTAAAAAAAAAGTTCGGTTTTTTAATTATAAAAAAAAACGATACACGGGATTGAACCTAAAATCTTTCCACCAACCCCGGTACTCTAACCGTTACGCTAACATGTCATATTGGCCAAATCGCAGTAAAAAAATATTTATATACAAAAAAAGTTATGCAAAATAAAAAAAGCGTTAGTCACTTATGTACTTACTCTCCTGTTTGTGAACCCACATATTTTGTTGTAACTTTTTTTCTACTGAACCAATTTTCGAATTTTTTTTTTCAAAATGTAGCTAATGAGGTGTTCTATCCAACTATATAACTTGTTTGAAATTTGGTTGCGAACGGAATTAGTGGTGGGGGTTTGAATGTGTCTCGATTCATTCAATTTCGGACTTAAGCATATATTCAACCACTACCGTGGTTGAATGATTCTCTTCTTAAAAACACCTTTTAATACCTTAATGTTATTTTTTATATTTTTTCATTTTAACTACGAACTGTGTTTATTTTCTTTATCCACGTGCTCGGCCTTATTAATTTCCTTACATACGACTCCCCGATCTTCGTTCGGGACTTTTTCTCTTTTTATTCTAAACAATGTTTTTTTTGTTTGTTTGTTTGTTTCAGTTTTTAACCTTATCTACCTTCAATAAACCTGTTTATGGCATTTCCTGTCTTCAGTATTTTGATTGCTTGTGCGCGTTTATGCTAACTGTTTAAGAATCGTATGTTTCTAAACAAACGTATCCTGGGGACAGTATAATATTTTTTTGTCATTTCAATAAGGAATTATTAAAATTAGCTCTTTTATAAAGAATTATTGAAAAGACTTTTTGCGCTCGAAAACACTTTTTTAAAATCTTTCAAACTATTTTCGGAATATTATGTATTGGATATTTTTTATGATGTTTGAAATTTTGTAATTCTGATTACGATAATTTTATTTTAATACTTTCATAAACATAGCTGTATTATATAAATTTATATAAAAACTTTTATTTTTTAAATTAAAAAAACGTATTTTTATAATTTCAAATCAAATAAAAACGTTTATTTCTTTTAATGGTGTTATTTAAAGTGCAAATAAAGACTAATAGTGTTATTTTTACCATTTTATAATTTTGTTAATTTTTGTTGTATATTTTTCAATAATGTCTTTTTCTTCAGTTTTTATTTCAATAAATCGCTTCACAATAGAAATACTGAAAGTATAATAAAAGTGAAGGAATTTATTTGCCTTGCCACCGCTTCCGGTTTATATGTTTATGAAACAACACATTCACAGCAAGAACTCTATTAACTATATCATTATTATAAAATTATTGAAATTAAAAGAAAAAATATCAAACATCATGAAATAAACATATACAATACATTTCACAGATTTTTTAAAGTGTTTTCAATATTTTTTTTAAATTAAAATAAAACTTATTTCAATAATTATTTTAATAGATGATTATCAAGTGCGTCTTACAATGGAGTACTGTTACCACATCTGGGCAGGAGCTGCTCGGCACGATCTATCCTGCCTTGTTTGTTTTGGTTGTTTTTGTTTTACGGCATATCAACCCTTTTCGGGTTATTTAATGCCGAATCCAAAGATTTTGAAGAATTTTTTTTTTTAATAGAATATATTTGTTTTCACGTCGGTTTCTATTTAACCCATAGTTGGGACCCTAACAGGTACTACCACTCCGGGTCAGAGTGGACCTGGGAGCAATGGTAATTAAAGGGCGGCTCCACACTCCCCAAAGCCCACAAGCTGGGGCCTCACCACTGGATATAGTTTAAGGTAATATCCAGGACCCCCATTGAGGGACTTTTACCCTCTGCAGGGGGGGGGGCAGTCGGCGTATTCTAATGCCCCACCGACAGGGCCCTATCCTGCTTTGATAGAGTTGAAAACCGGCTACCAAACCTAGTAGGTGATGCCCCTTTTTTATTTCCTTGCAACCGCTTTCCACAGAAGAGACGTCGCCAGCCTGTCTCTACTCTATCGCTATTTCCTATAGCAAGTGCTCGTCTGAACTCTCATCTATGCCCCCCTGAGAAACGTTCACAAAAACACTCGACTATCTAAAACCACTATATATGATTTTCACGCTTTCTATCAGTGCCTAAATGTAAACGCAGATTGCATGAACAGGGCTTGTAGAGGGGAGGACAGGATGGCCTGCTTGTGTGATAGACGATCCCGTCCCCGGGTGAATGTATTGAAATGGCAGAAGGATTAATAAGCAAAAGGTCGCATAATGATGACGAAAACACACCGGTATATATCAGCGAAAGAATGCAGATTTATTTACATGAGAAATATTAAGAATAAAGATAGAAAGAATAAGAGTTCGTTGAAAATAGAAGTTCATTAAAAGAAGTAGTGAGATATCTTCTGCAGCGGTAGAAGGATCCTACCATTTTTCCAGCGACTTTGGCAACAGATTTGATGTATGTGTTCCATTTAAGGTCAGGTGTAAAGGTCAATCCCAGAAGCTTATTAAAACATGGAGCCTCCCCAAGACGAGAGCCATCAATTTCAATTGATGCCAGATGAGGATGAGAGCATTGATGATGTAAGGATAGGAGCTTGGTTTTAGATGCATTAAAGGTAACAAGCCACTTCTTCCCCCATTGTAGCATGCGCTCAAGATCAGAGGAGACAGAATCGGAGAGAAATCGGCGACATAAGAACACATCAATAATTCAGAGATTATTGTAAAGTCGGGGAGGGGACATTGATCTAATGAATTAATTTTATATAATTTGAGGTTTATATAACTTTCTGTAGAATTTTTATTTTTATTTAATCTACATATTAATATGATAACGTGTGTGTTATTTTTTTTGCTGGCATTTTTTTGGGGGGGATAACTACATCTTCTATTGTCATATAGTTCTCAATTTGTCAATCCTATTTTACAAAGCTAATAGTTTTAGAAAAGAAATATGCGTTTACCTCGAATGTAATTTACTGTTAAATGTTTTGTAACCTGATGCATTAAACTTAGCGTTTAAATTTTTATTTTTAAATATCGCAAAGATTATTAATGTTTAAATTACTATAACCCGATAATTAACATCTAAGCATATTTGTTTGGGTTTTATGTCTTAATTTCTTCCTAATTCCAGTATTTCGTTTTCAGTTTGTTTTGTCGCGTTTTATGCAAAATAAATTCATCGATCAGCATACCCCTATTTTGTTTGTGATTTATGAGGCTTCAAAGGTACGAATAGAGTCCTACAAGCGTACAGTTTTGGTAAATAATGTACTTGAATAATCTGATGCATTATAATGAAATAACTGAACGAGTCTTGACGGGAACAGTTTCGACATAAACCAACAGCGGTTTCTGTCACATCTTGAGCGTTCAGCAGAAAAGAAAAAGAAATATGAGAAACAGGAAGTGACGTAGTTAGGCCGCTCTCCTGAGTTCAAGGGCGACAATCGAATTAGCCTGGGAATTTTCATTCCCACAAGCTTCTTTCCCAGAACTGCCCGCTTTTGGAACTGTTCCGCATGCATGCTTCCCTTCTGAATACAACATGGTAGCCTTCAAATCAAATGCAAACAAGTTCCTGTTAGGTCGCCCTCATAAATAATCAAATTCCACCTAATTTACATCATTAAGGATTACTTCCCTACCACCTTACAATAATTAACCCATATCCTCGAGTGGCCTACGGGCCTTGATAAGTGGTGACCCACCACAAGTAAAAAAAATAATAATAAAAACTGTTCAATGATTATTAAATACAAAAGAACGGTCGAAAAAAAAAACATAACATAAAAACGTGCACGCTTCTTATTTTAAATTGCGCGTTTAACGATCAGTGTTGTTTCCAACTTAAGAATCAGATACAGATCTTGCCATTGACATGCTCGCACCTATTCAAAATAAAATGAGCCCATCCCATCAGTCTGTTTCAAGTTGAAAGCTTATGGACTCGTCCACTGACTGACGGACATAGCTTCTAATAAAGATTCGAAGACATCTAAAAATAGTCTCGTTCAATGAGCGTCAAAAATGGCCAGAGAATCCGGGTACTCGCTTGAGCGGGGTTGGCAGCGCGGTTTCGTTGGTTTAGATATGGCCAGCGATTGGCCAAATGTTAACAAGGTCAGTGAGTTTCATGATCGACGCACGTGCGCAAGAGAGGGGGAGGAGAGTGGAATCTATTACCAGGAGATTAGCGAGACTTGAAGCGAGACTTGAATCGAGATGTGCGTAGGTCGTCCAGGTATCTGCAACCCATCCCTCTACTTCAGATTTTGTGCGCTTTCAAAACGAATGACCTCTGTGGAAGGGAATCCATAAAATTTTCTAAATTTAAAGAGAAATGAGTTGGAAGTTTCATATTATTTATGAACTGTTGGATTTTATTAATATCTGCGCCATCAATTATGCTATCAATAGCATTGAAGTTATATGTTTGCAAACATGCACACAGACACACAGACACACACACACACACACACACACACACACACACACACACACACATATATATATATATATGTAACTACTTCATTTACTCGCATAAAATTAATATACGAAAGTATAGATTTATGCGTAAACTTTAAGTATTTACTTAAAAAGTGCTCAATACGTAGGTAGAGCTAGTTAGTAATTTATAAAATATATATGGCGATTAAGCTATACTGAATATTCGGCGTTTCATCCACTCTAGGATTCGTCAGGCTTATGCGCGAATTCTGTGGTTGTTTCTCGTTTTTATATGGTCCTCTTCTGGAACCTAGCTCTAAAACAGATCCTTTGTTCGATAAAATGCATGCCCATTGGCTGATAGGAAGGGGCGCGGTGGATACTAGAAAGCTGATTGGCTAACTAAAATCCTCAAAAGAAGAGGAATATATAAAAACGAGAACCAACCACAGAATTCGCGCATAAGCCTGACGAATCCTAGAGTGAATGAAACGCCGAATATTCAGTGTAGCTTAATCGCCATATATATTTTATAAATTACTATATATATATATATATATATATATATATATATACACACACACACACACACACACACATATATATATATATATATATATATATATATATATATATATATATATATATATATATATATATATAAAGTGATACACGCTATACCATAAGCGTATTAAGCGATGCTCTTTGTGTAGACAAACCGAGCTTAGGTATTCGAACGATGTCAAAACATCGTTAATTCACTACCCACACAGCAGCTGCTGTTTAGCGTATGGGTCCGAAGCCTTTACTGTCGTGCGGGCGGTCGGGGTTCGATCCTGCCTGTCTAACCGCCCTGATGAGCTGTGATAAAGCGAAATAGTACTGTATGTGGATGACTTTATATATATATATATATCTATGTATATATATATATATATATATACATAAGTGTGTGTATATATATATATATATATATATATATATATATATATATATATATATATATATGTATGTGTGTAGATATATACATACATATATACATACATATTGGGGTGGAGAGGGCTCCCGTAAGCCGTGGTGAAGGCAACCTTTCTAGGAGAAGCAAATCTCTGATTTTAAAAACCAAGTGGGAGACCAGTACCCGCATCAAGCTGGTCTGCAGTTTAATTTGTTGCTGGCTATCTTGCTCTTGCTTGTCGCTGGATCTCAGCATTTTGAACCGAGAGAGAGATTTAGCTGTCGTACAAAGCTAAGACTCTGTAACATCATCTTTGTATAGATACTCAGTCAGGCATTTGGGCTCATGGATTTTAAATGTCTGAGGGTGTGGCACTCGTCTGACAAGACGTTGCAATCATCAGATATATGCATACGATGGGGCCTCAATAAGTTTCCAGACGTGTTTCATATAGGCACGTTATTCGTATGGTACACACATAGTAATCTCCTCCGGCTACAATTCACAAGGCCCCATGGAAATCTACGTGTGTGACCGTCACAACCTCTTTCATCCCTTCAATTGCCTCATAACGACACACTTTCCTTAAGCTTAAGGAATAACCAAAAGTCACAAAGAGCAAAGTCTGGACTCTAAGTAGGGTGAGGAACTACTTGATGTTCATCTTGGTCAAATTTTCTCTGACAAGGATGGAGCTGTGGACTGCACTCTTGGGACAAGCTTTGTGCAAATTTTCCGCATCTTCAGTTCCTCGCGAATAACTTTTTGTACAGTTCCCACACTGATATCAAACTCTGCACTTATTGTCTCTATAGGACACGACGGCCTTTACCCATGAAATTCTTTATTTGGCCAATCAACTCTGGTGTTCTTACTTCCTTACTCCTCTCACCATCCTTCCTTGAATCTCTTATGCCATTTAAAAAGAAAAAAAACCCTTGGTTTTTGAGAACTTCGAGGTTAAATGAAACAATAGATAAATATATATAGATACAGATTAAGTTATGAAAAAATATGGCAATTAAGCTACACAAAATATTCGGCGTTTCATCCCCCTTTCTTCTGCTCTCTCTCTCTCTCTCTCTCTCTCTCTCTCTCTCTCTCTCTCTTTCTCCTTCTCTGTCTTCCTCTCTCTTTCTTCCTCTCTCTGTGATCAATACTATAGTATTGATCACTTTTCCGTTTTTTACCATTTACTCATTAAATATATATATATATGAGAAGAAAACCCCTAAAATTAATAAATGGTAATCAACGTTTCGTCCCTATTTCAGGAGACATCATCAGGATTTGGTTAAAAAATGCCGAGGAAAAAGGTTGCAGACCACATGCGAGTGAAGAAGGGAGGAACCTAATGTTCCTTACTTTTCTGGAAAAAAATTTATAAACGTGCATGTAGGGGGGTTGATTATTCTATGTATATATTACAATAGAAAAATGTGAGCATGAAAAATAGTATAGCTTAAACATGGAAAAGTAATGGACTAGTAGTAGTTTAACGTGGAAAAGTAAAGGACTAGTAGTAGTTTAACGTGGAAAAGTAATGGACTAGTAGTAGTTTAACGTGGAAAAGTAATGGACTAGTAGTAGTTTAACGTGGAAAAGTAATGGACTAGTAGTTAAAATGGCTTAAACGTGGAAAAGTAATGAACTAGTAGTTAAAACTGGAAAAGAAAACGTCAAAATATTCTAGTAAAAAATATAATGATATCCTCGACTGGCCTCATGGCCTTAATAAGCGGGGACTCCTTTGTAAAATAATAAAAAAAGATTCTCAGTTCGCCTTATCATTGAAACACGGTAGTGTTTTGAATATATGCTAAAGTGGCAGTTTTAGTCATTTAGAACTGCTTAAAAGCTTCACCCTTCGCTCATTTTTCGACCAAATTTCAAGCAATTATGACAGTTTATAGATCACCTTCTCAACTATATTGTGTAAAAAATAATTTCAAATTTCTTTAAGTAAAACAAAAGTTATGATGAATTTAGTGGTGTTCAAAATCGTAAAAATTCGTAAGGAGGTGAGCGACGTTTTTAATGACTAGTTTCTATAGCAACCACGTCGCTTCAGCGACTAGTGTTGCTACTAATTTACTGCTTTCGCGAAAAGAGAAGAAACAAATGAAATAGACAGAATGAAAGCAGACGAGTGCCGTACATTGTTTTACATATGTGTATGTTATGTTTATCGGGGCAAAAAATGAGACTGAAATTAAACAAAGAACAAGTGAATTTACTGAAAACCTGTAAAAATCATGGATTACAATAGAAAAATGCGAGCATGAAAAGTAATATGGTTAAGCTTTAACATGGAAAAGTAAAGGACTAGTTGTTAAAGCTGGGAAAGGAAAGGACAAGATATTCTAGTAAAAATATAAAAAATTATAGCTTAAAATATTGCAGCATTAAGAATTTTTTTTTAAATTTCAATTAATGACATTATATAATCATTTGTTAATGTTTCAATAGTCTGTCGTTAATCACTAGAGCAATTCAAACTCAAGCTAATGCCCATAGAGCCTTTTTAGGGTCTCCTGAGATTAATGACAGAACCAAATTGACCCACATGACCTTGAACGGTTCTGTCGAAAAAATAATTAGAAACCGAAAGGGATTAAACGACTGTTCTGGCGAAGGAAGAAACAAGTGCACTCATCTTAGTTTGCGAAAGCATTCTCCCTCCCCGCGACATCAGTCAGTTAATAAGTTATATCAATCGCCAACCAGGTAGTCCAATTAACAGAATCCTTGAAGAGTTAATAAAATACTTGAGGTTCAATAATAATGAATTAATAGGAAGAACATGGAAGAAGAATTCAAAAAGGGCGGCCAACAGCAAAGAAAAACAGGAGAGTGCACAGGTGAGTATCCTCCCCCTTATATGCAGAAGTATCATGTGATTAAAGATCACATGATACAAGGAAAGCCTTTAAAAATGGTCAAACAACAACGACAACAAGGTATTTTCTTTTTGTTAGTGATAAGTACACAATTCCTTTCCTCCAACAATCGCTGGAAAGCAGTACTGCGGTATAGAGTTCTACATGCGAACAGTTATAGGAAAGAGGCATTGTTCATTGAATTTGCGTTTAGACTTATGCACATATAGAGAGTGGTGGAAATTGTTGATAGTGGTTGTAGCTAGTCGAGTGCTTGTAATGAAGGAAGGACGATATATTAAAGCTCATATGAGCACTTGCAATTAGAATACAGATTTAGTAGCAATAGACTCGCAACGTCTCTTCTGTGGGATAGAGGTTGAAGGGAGAAGAAAGTGGCATCCTATACTAAGTTTCGATCGGGTTCTGAACTCTGTCAAGGAAGGGTGGAGTGCTCCGATCAGCCCTTTCCCAGATGTGGCAACGGTACTCCATTTTAAGACTTGACAAGAATTGGTAAATAAGTCGATGGGATCTGGCCAGCAAATGAAGACGCTACGCGCCAGGCGCCTCGTCGTTTTAATAAGTGTTTCTATATTCATGGGATCGTTTCGGGGGACTTGATAAAGCCACGCAATCGGGGCACGCAACCTGTTCAAACATATGAATTCAGAAAGAGATATGATATTCACCTGGCTAGGGGCGGTGTGGCGGACGTGAATACGGGAAACTCCAATGGACGGTTGGTTGGGTAGAGGAGAGAGGCGAAGATCTTGGTCCAGACAGACATACAAATGAGATGAGAGACTTTGATGGTACAGTTATTGAAGTACAAACAGGATGTATCTATAATTTAGAGCAATCGCTTTTAAAGAGCGAACGTTTGAGGACGAGGTGTGTGTGGATGGATCTCATTACGATTTCGCACGCACATAGGTACACGCAAATACAAATATATACATATACATGAGTGTGTGTGTGTGTGTGTGTGCGTGTGTGTGTGTGATTTTAGTTAAGGGTTCCTCTTTTCATCCTTATATAGCTAAATTTCTCTTTTATGATTTAAACTTTTGAGAAATCGGCTTATACAAGTGCTTAGTCTATTTCTATTTAACAATTTTAGTTAAGGCCCCTTTTTTTTCCTCTCTTTATATGAAAGAATTCTCTTTTGTAATTAAAAACTTTTAGAAGTCGGATTATGTAGGTGCTAAGTCTGCGATAGGTTAAACTTAGGGTTTTTTTCCGGGTATATAATCTGCATTTTACATTTTTTTAAAACATTTTTTTAATTCAAAGCTTCTTTAGACAATATATATATATATATATATATATATATATATATATAATATATAAAAATATATATAAAATTAATATACAAAAGTATAAATTTATGTGTAAACTTTAAGTATTTGTCTTTACATAAGCAGTAGTTTGTTGCTACACAGTCATGAGCATGTTTCGCTCTACTAATATTTACTAACTAGAGACCTCATTGTGCAACAACCGTTATTTTCGAAAACAGAATTCTAAAAAAAAAAGTTAGTATATATATATATATATATATATATATATATATATATATATATATATATATATATACGAGCAAACAAGCAATAAAACATGTTAAAAAAACACTTTGAAAAAGAGTTAAAAACATATTTAATTTGAAAAGGGAACACTTTATAAGTGGATAGTCCTTAATTCGCGGAGTTTCGAAGAAATACTTTCCTTCTCATCAGAGGGTAAGAATTAGCAAAATACAGGATCGGATTTTGCATGCAAAAGTATTTGATGAAACAACAAGTAAGTCAAAGATCTTACTTGATAACAAAAAAGTGAAGCAGAGGGAATATTGTGAAGAAAAAGGTGATTACACGTGAATGGATAGTCTGGTGGAAGATAAATAATCCAGTGACGGTAAAAGCCAAATATATAACTTCAAGAAAGTTAACTTAATTTCCATTTGCACAAGTAAAATCCAAAGAAATCCCGTAATTGGAAGATGGTCCAAAATAATCCAAAGGTATATATATATATATATATATATATATATATATATATATATATATATATGTGTGTATATATATATATATATATATTTTTGACTAAAACACCAACAAGAAAAGCACAACAAAAAAAACTAGTTAGACACCCTGAAACAATCAAAATAGGCCTCCCAGTTAACTCTAATAGTGAACAGAAGAAACTGCAAAGAACTGCGGCAATATTCTACGGGCTTAAAACAAATCAGCACCCTATGTTTAACCCAGAACTTGAACATTTTGAAAACATGATAATTGACTTAGTCAAAAGTATAAAGTTTAAGAATAACCGGTATACACCTAACAGTACCACTAGGAAAATAAATAACTTTGCGAAAAAAGTCAGTAAAAGTTCACATACATTTGTTCCAGCCGATAAAACCAAAAACTATTATAAACTAGAATACAGCAATTATAAGAAATTTATATACAAAGAATTAAACAAATCCTATAAACCTGCTCCCGAAAACAGAATAGATCAAATGACTTAGAAGCTAAAAACTTACTTAATATTATGAATATCCTTGAACATACAGAAATTGTCACTCCTGGCACTCCCAGATTTACACTGAAAGACCACAAAGAAAACTTCCACGAGAACCCTTCAATTAGACTAATTTGTCCATCTAGGTAGGACATTGGTCTAGTAAGCAAGAAAATCTTAGATAGAATCATACTTTCCATTAGAGACAAAGTTAAATTCCCACTGTGGCAATATACGAACTCAGTTATAAACTGGTTCTTAAAACATAAGGATAAGCAACAACTAGGCTTTATCATTTTCGATATAAATAATTACTATCACTTAATCTCCCCAATACTATTAAATAAGCACTAACATTTTCAAAAAAGCATTCGGACATAACGGATTTAGAAATTAAATTAATCTTATTAGCCAGACGATCCCTAATTAATTTTGAAGGTAAATATTGGACAAGAAAAGATACCCTTAATGACTTCGACATAATAATGGGATCCTCCGATAGTGCGTAAGTAACCGACTTAGTGGGTCTTTATTTATTAAAAGAAATTAGTATAGAATTCAACAACATGCAAAGGGGGCCATACAAGGATGACGCATTATTCGACACCCCCGCAAGACCAAGACAATACAACAACACTATCAAAAAACTGCATGAATTTTTCAAAAACTTTGGATTAACAATAGATGTCGACCCAAATAAAAAACTTCCAACTTTTTAGACGTATCTTTAAATCTATGTTATGAATCTTACACCCCGTACCATAAACCAAATCTAAACCTATTTTATGTACACAAACAATCTAACTACCCAAAGTCAATGATCAAATCAATAGTTCCATCTATCTCCAAAAGAATATCAAATCTATCAGCAGACAAAAAAGCCTTTGACCAGGTATCGACATTCTAGAATAATGCTTTAAGGAATTCAGGATATAAAGAACGCATAGAATATAATAAAAAACACCCTTTAGCGAGAAAACTACACTCAGTAATTACTCATAATATGACAATAAAAAATAACAGCAACAGAATAAGCCAAAATGTTCCTAACAATACAAATTTCCTCACTAAATACACAGCCACCAGCCCAATCCCAAATCAAAAACAATTTAATAAGAAGAGAAAAGTAAGACGTAAGAATACCATTTGGTTCAATCCTCCTTTCAGCTCCAATGGAAAAACTAACATTCCAAAAGAATTTTTCAGAATAGTGGAAAAATCGTTTAAATACCCTCATAAATATAGTACCATATTGAACAAAAACTCCATAAAAATCTCATACTCCACAATGCCTAATCTAGAACAGACAATAATTTCAACAAATAACAGGAAAATTAAAAAAGCGCTGGATATACCAATTGACCTAATACCTAGTAACAAATGTAACTGCCAAAATAAAAATGAATGCCCCCTTAATAACGATTGCATACACAAAGACGTGGTATACGCATGCACAGTCACGTAATTACCAAAACATACACACAACTAATCAAACGAGGAAAACAATGAATATAGTCGAAGCGTTCAGAACGAAAGCATACACAGGGAAACATATGGTGAGGGCTCGAATAATAATAACAGTAACAACAACAGCCAGGCTAACGTATCCAATAATATAATTCCCAGTGAACACCAGTTTAGGACTAACCAGAACCCAGGCTATGAATCCGCAGGCCCCATCTTTGCCCAGCCCCCCAATATAGGACTCAATAGAAATGGGACCGATGAACAAATAAATAGTAATAAAATAAGGTAAACATTCACGTATATAGGTGCATCATCAAGCTTAATAAAAATAAGAATCTCAAACCACCTACATTCCTTCAGAAATGAAAGATCTCAAAACAATGATAATCATATTACATCCTTAACTAAATTAATCAACAGCCTAGAGGACAAGAAAATTCCATATTCAATTAAATGGAGCATACTGAATAAATCTAGATCATATACATCAGGGGATAAGTTTTGTAATCTTTGTATATCCGAAGCAGTTAACATCATAACCTTAAACAAACCCATAATAAATACCAAGAATGAGCTAGTGTCCAGATGTAAACACAAGAAAAAATTTAAATACAGCCATCTTAAAATAAAATAACATACACTCTCTGTATAAATGAAAAATAGGTAAAAACAAAGGACTAAATACACATCAGTCTTGACTAAAATCTAAACAATTACTTTGCTAATATAATAATGTTCATTTTCTAAAGATAGGTTCTTAATCACCTCTTAACACATAAAATAACTTTCTCTTTTTGTATATATGCACATGTTAAGTAGAGCCTTACTATAAGCACATTAACATACTACAATTTAAATCTCCTACACGTAATTTGCACTCTAAGATCTAATTATAATAGTATTTCCAAAAACATGTAGCTTCCCAATTAAAGAATTTAAAATTTAGCCCCCATCTACTAACCAGAAAAGGAGTAAAAATTCCCCATGGCAAGGTAATTTCCATACCCGTACGTATAAACAAGAGAGAACTATACTCATTGATGTGTCATCCCTGTTGGTACTAGGGTAATTCAATTCTATAACCATAGTTACGCAACCCCACTCTTTTCATCTTATTAATGTTAAATTAGCAGTGTAGGGGTAAAAAATTATCTATGATAAATTTAGGTAAGTTACCTACACTAATTATTGTTATAATTAATGGTGTTAAGTAATGGTATACATTCTTTATATCTAAATATATTTTTTGTATATATGAGGGTATATATGTCTGGGTATATATGGAACAAGTGTTATGTGTGGGTATATATTGGCCTAGATGTAAGTATATATAGAATAAGTGAGCGTATGTGTGTATAAACTGTATGGTTGCGTGTATGTAAAAAATATGTATTGTATGCGTGCATGCATGTGTACGTGTGTATATATATGTGTGTGTGTGTGTGTATGTGTGTGTGTGTGTGTGTGTGTGTGTGTGTATTCATGTATTTATAGGTAACTTTGTGTATATTTGAATGCGGTTGTAGAAAATTTCCCCAGTTAAATATTATTAAATAGCATAATGTTATGGATATTACTGATTTTAAACGTTTTTCAGTAAGGTATTATTATTACTTTATTACCTTTGTTTCAGCTTATTGAACTATTACCGTAAGGATCATAAAACAAAGATAAAACGTTCCATCAATAATTTTAGGATTGGTTTCACAATTAGCTCATAAACATTAGTATATTCTAAACCTTATGTCAATCCTCCTTTCTAAGGGAAATATAGATACGTATAATATTAATAATAATTAGCACCTCATGGGCAGTATATATAACTTGAGTTGACGGAACAAATACGATTTAAACTGACAATGAGATTTGAGATGAAACTAGGAAAAATCTGGAAAAAACGAATTATTCCATTTACGTATTTGGCCCATCTTTTTATTTTTAATTTAATTTTTGTTTTTGTTCTTATCTCTATATTCTTCTTGTTCCTCCTCTTCTCTCCCCCCCTCGAACTAAGTCCCTATATCTTGTACACGACCTGACCTCAATTAAGTGACCGGTCAAACTTTATGATTATTTGAATTCTATTTGAAGAGATATCTATTTATATATATGTATGTATGTGTGTATGTGTATATATGTATATGTATATATATATATATATATATATATATATGTTTATACATATGTGTATATGTATATATATGTATATGTATGTGAATGTGTGTATGTATGTATGTATATGTGTGTTCATATGTATATGGGGATGAATATGCACATATTGTTTCACCCCACTTCCTACCACTTACCACTACCTACTCTCCCTATCACTTCGCCCCACTAAAAATATATATATACTTCTAATGAAAAAGTTTCCACCAGACTTTGAACTATTATAGCTGGACCCACAAACAAATTTATACAAACACTTGCCCGATTCGGATATCTACACAGCTATGCGGATTACCCAATATATAACTTGGACATTATTACCAAACGGATGTAGAAAACGTATAACATGGATTTTACCAAGCAAGCTGGATCTAAAAAAACATTCATATCCTTTTTCTACAAATTCTCCTGATACAGGACTTCTGATAAATGCATTATTTTCACTTTGACTTTCCATGTCTCACTGACTTTAGCAAATAGGGTGCATACCTTTATAACTATTTGCTAATATTTTCTCTCCTCTGATGAGATGGTAGACATCTAAACTCTATAGGTTAAGGAGATTAATTTTCTAAACCATTCTTTGTCTTGCTTAGAATAATAAAAATTCTTTGATATGAAACTCAACCACTTCATTTCATTTCAATGAGAGTTTTTTGAAATTCATTGAATTACAATTTAATTTATTTGCTCTATCTTGCATATCGAGCAATTCCTGTTTAGATGGGATAACTTATAGAATATTACTGCCAGTAATATTTTGTAAACCTTACAATCTCATTTTTCCATAACAACTGATTGTCAAATAAAAAATATTCTGAAGAGTATATATATATATATTATATATATATATTATATGTATTATATATATTATATGTATTATATATATTATATATATTATATGTATTATATATATATTATATGTATTATATATATATATTATATATATTATATATATATATTATATGTATTATATATAAATTATATGTATTATATATAAATTATATGTATTATATATATATTATATGTATTATATATATTATATGTATTATATTATATATTATATGTATTATATATATTATATGTATTATATATATTATATGTATTATATATATTATATGTATTATATATATTATATGTATTATATATATATGTATTATATATATTATATGTATTATATATTATATTTATTATATATATATATTATATGTATTATATATATTATATGTATTATATATATGTATATATATATTATATAAGATATATATATATATATATATATATATATATATATATATATATATATATATATATATATATATATATATAGGGAATGACGTACGGAAAGAAAAAGTAATAGGTAATTGCAACTTTTCCCCTATTTTTCGAATTTTGTAATCGTACCCATCAAATGTTCTTTTAATGAACTGATAGTTTCTATTTCTTCTGATGAGTTAATAGATTCATTGATTGATATAATTGATTTTGCTCTATGAAACATGTGCTGTAAAGAATTGTGAATGTCAACATACTTTAAGGAATAAATTGTAAGATGGTCAACATCATGAAATTTGGAATGTAAACCTTTGTCATTGATTGTTATATATATATATAAATAAATATATGTGTGTGTATGTCTATATATGTATATATACTACTAGATAAAAAGAACTTTCTGCGTGCGTCTGTGTGCGTGTTCGTTCCCTATGGACACGAAAACGGCTGGGATGATTTTTTATGAAATTTCACACAAATGTACTTGATTCACGAATAGGTTTTGTATCAGTATCGATAAACGATAATCGAAAAATCCGATGAAAGAAGGAACAGGCGATTTTTACCAAAGTTAACACCTTTACACAACCTAAAATGACATGTGCATTTGAGAAGTTTTATTACCGCACAAGCAGAAAGGTCCGGCATTATGACGACGATCATGATGACGATCATGATGATGACGATGACGATGACGAGAACGACGATGATGACAATCATGATGACGATGACGAGTACGATGATAATGATGATGATGCTGATGATGACGGTGATGATGATGACGATAATGATGATGATGATGCTAACGATGATGCTAACGACGACGACGATGATGCTGATGATGATGATGATGATGACGATGATAATGATGACGATGAAGATAATGATGCCGATGATGATAGCAATGATGATGATCATGATGATGATGATGAGTATCATGATCATGATCATGATATAAACGTTAGCGAATCCGTATTGATTTTCTAATACTGACCATGTGCCGAAGACATAAGCGCTATCATGTCGAACCAATTTCTGTAGGAGTAAATTGGCTCCGTCCGTGATTACAGATCAGACAGAGAAACGAATTGCCGGTAAACAAACAAAAACAAACCAAAAAAAAAAGTTTAAAAAAAGTCAGAAAAACATTTTACAAATGGAAAGTATTGGTCAAGACCGTTTGTGAGAGGATGGACGAAAATAACGTCATCTCAATTTAGGGCTTTTAGTCGTTATCTTTCTTTTTTTTTTTTCTTCTTATTCTAATTCATGATAATCGTGAATCAAAAACAGTTGTATCACGCGAAATTACAGTTTGGTATGAATATTTATATGTCTTATTATAGCTATCTATCTATCTATCTATCTATCTATCTATCTGAATATATATATATATATATATATATATATATATATATATATATATATATATATATGGTAAAACTGGTAATTAGTAAAAAACTGAATAGAGTGCTCAATACTATTGCAGAGCAAACATGTGTTTTATTTTTTATTATCGTTTTATCTGTTTGGTTACATATGTTTCGGATGTTGGATCGTGTTTACGATCCGGCAGCCTCGTCAGACCTTACAGAAATGATTGTTATTATTTGGAAGAAGAGTTTTAGAGGAAATACGAGAAAAAAAAGGAGGGTAAGAGATAATAAGGGGGAGGGAGACGGGTATCGACAATAGTTAAGTTTTGAAGGTCAACATACATTAGATTGTAGTGTGTGTGGGGGGGTAACAGATTCAGGTAGGCGTGGGTGGAGATATATGGATATATGGAGGGGGAAACATTTGAATGAAATCCCTTACCTGCCAAGCACATATGACACGTACAAAAGTCCTTTCTTTCTCTCTCTCTCTCTCTCTCTCTCTCTCCCTCTCTCTCTCTCTCTCTCCCTCTCTCTCTCTCTCTCTCTCTCTCTCTCTCTCTCTCATCTATTCTATGTACTCCAGTGCCGGCATAAACAGCCAAAAGCAGTCAAATCTTAAAACCTAAAATCGAAATTCCTTCCTTCCTCCTCCTCCTCCTCCTCCTCCTCTTTTCTTCCCTCTTTTTACCTCCCCCTCTCCCTCTCCCTTCCCTATATCCATATATCTCCACTCACGCCTACCTGAATCTGCTACCCCACACACACTACAATTGGATTATTCTATGCATATATATATATATATATATACATTAAAACTACTATTCAAATACATATGCACATTCACATTAACTTTATTTTGTATCTTATTTATTTTAAGAGACGGTTAAGGACATATAGACTCATTACCCAGGATCTATTTTCATATTTTGCTCTCTGATTATTATATTTCCTATAATAGGGGCTAAACTGTAGAAACCCTTTCTTTGCGTGATGGTGCTAGTATTTGAAATAAGTGTTGATTCTAGAAGTCTTCGTTTAGCTATATCTACAACGAATTTGCGTGATGGTGCTAGTATTTGAAATAAGTGTTGATTCTAGAAGTCTTCGTTTAGCTATATCTACAACGAATTTGATAATTTTTGCATGATCAAAGTTAAACGAGTGATCACGTCCAGCACAATGGCAAAAAAGTGCATTTAAGGAGTTTCCATTCTTTATGTATCTTTTATGCTCATTAAGTCTTATTTCTAATTTACGTTGTGTTTCACCTATATATGTTTTGTGACAGTCATTACAAGGGATAGAGTATATGCCGGCGTTGGATGTGAGGGTTTTGGAGGCGTGCTTAGTTGTTTTTTTTTTATTGTTGAAGAAATTGTTAGTATCGAATATATACCAAGTCTATTAAAAGTGTTTTTATATTATTATTAGTATGGGTAGAAATGAAAAGATAAATGTTAAGTAGGGAGGTATCTATTGTTTTATATTTCTGTTTGTTTATATTAGAATATATTTTCGTGGCATTTTTCTTCACGTTAGAAATGAAATAAGTTGGATATTGTAATGTCTTTAAAGCGTTCGTGATATGTTGAATTTCATCATCAAGATATTGGGGGCTGCATATTTTAAAGGCACGCAAGAAAAAAAAAAACAATGATCATGCCAGTTTTTATTCTATCATTGTGAGTAGTAGTGAATGTAATCGTTTTTGTGTGTGTTTTTTCTATGTACTTTGAAACTCAGATCGTTTTCTGATCTAATGATTATATATATATATATATATATATATATATATATATATAAGTAAAAGATGGTCACACACCTTTTGAAGACACTTTTTAAAAGTAAAATTTAATTGAGAAATTTTTGAAAACCTTGAAGTGTTGAATATAATGATAAAATCATTTATGTTTATTGCTTTTTTTTGTAAGTCCTATATTTCGCTTATACATAGCCTCATCAGGGTCATTATATTCGACATTTCAAAGTTTTCAAAAATTTCTCAATTAAATTTTACTTTAAAAAAAAGTGTCTTCAAAAAGTGTGACCTTCTTTTACTTTGTGTGTGTTTTTTTATGTACTTTGAAACTCGGTATCGACTCACTACATAAATGGTGCTGGTTGACCCACACATTCCAAGGGCGTCAGCCCTGCATCGGCCGGCTTCCTCACCGGTCAGCAACATGAATCTTGTTCTCGCCATGTTTAATGCGATAAAGTCCGTTTCCATCTTATATCTAGCCACTGCCCCTAGCTTCTGGTCCGCTCTGGGGTAGGGCATTGCTAGGTTCATGACTTGGTATATCTCGAAAGTCGTGGTCCAACAAGGGGATCGACACTTGTACAACGAGTCTATCCTCTTCCAACAGTGTAACGCAGCCCAGGGCATTATAGTATCTCCATAACCGCTCGGTGGGGTCTATCGGCAGTCTCAAGGGGGGGGGCAACTTCCACTGTATCTCCAACAGAACTTCTCTTAACCTCCCTGGAGCCACTATACTCGGCGACAAATGTCCCAAGGACAACATATCCAGCTGCGCCCGCACGTGTTCCAATTGTATCATTACCTGTCGCCCTGTCTGATGGACCCTGTTCGTTATGGCCAACAATTGCAGGTACCTCTGCGCAAAACCATCCAACTCTCGTAATTCCGTGGATATCAGCTGGGTTATATTCGCTACCTCTTCCTTGAATCCTCGAATCTGGGAAAACAGCCGCCCTATGCTGGCCCTGTTCTTGGCCAGTTCTAACCTGGTAACATTTAGGATCGATACGCTCTCTTCGGCTACGTGTGCCCACACCCCCTGGTCCTTCTCGACCTGTTCCAATCTCCTCCGAATGATCCTTACATCACTCTCGGATACCGTCCCAAACAATACGTGGAGGACCTTTCCCACTATCGGCAGCACCAATCTCTTTGGTTTCGTTCGGAGCAACTCTACCTCCTTTAGGTAGAACCTCATATACTCCCACTGAGCCTCCATTACGATGATCTCCCTCCTCAGGGAGGCCAGTAACTGCACGTACTCGCTACGACCCCTATATTCTTGGATTATTTGGCGCTCGATCTTGGCCAATTTGGCCACTTGTTCACTCAACCGCTCGATCACCACTCTATACGGCTGCAGGTCTATCACTAGTGTGACCAACCACCTTGATCTGGTGATCACTACTTCACTGGTCTTTTTGAACGCGGTATTCCGGCTCTGCTCCCACATCCTTGCTACCGCTAAAGCCGCCAATAGTACCACTACTTTTCGTCCATACATTCCTGAAAGGATACAAGTAGAGAACCGGTCTGAGCTCTCTATGTTAGACTCTTTCCAACAGGTTCCAATCACTCTGTCATTACTCGAAAGACTTTAGAACCACTCTGACTGTCAAATTCCTTCCAACCTGTTCCAATCCTTCTGTCATTACTCGACAGTTTAAAGGCTTTAAAATCACTCTGGCTGTTAAATTCCTTCCAACCCGTTCCAATCATTCTGTCCTTACTCGACAGTTTAAATGCTTTAAAATCACTCTGACTGTTAAACTCTTTCCAACCTGTTCCAATCATTTTTGTCCCTACTCGACAGTTTAAAGGCTTTAAAATCACTCTCACTGTTAAACTCTTTCCAACCTGTTCCAATCATTTTTGTCCCTACTCGACAGTTTAAAGGCTTTAAAATCACTCTCAACATCAGACTATTCTCGCTTCCTCAGCACACCCGAGAGTCACGAGCGCCACGCCCTCCAGGCCCCTCACATGCACGGGGGCCCTTCCGCACACATGATGGCCCGGCGGTGCACCGCCGCTTCCCCAAGGTGGCTAATCAACAGAAAATAATAATTATAGCTTTCCTTCTCTTCACTACCATTCTTCTTCTTTCTATTCTGGTCCCCCGGGGTGGTCTACTCCTCTTAGCCTTAACTTCAGGGGCAATTCCTTCTCGACGCCCAATGTTTCCTTCTCCCTTTCCCACTTCTCCTGGAGCCGAGCAAGGGGGACTTCATCCTCTTCTTCCCACTCGCTCGGTGCATCCCCCGGGCTTAATCCCTGATTCTCACCGATCCGACCTCCTCTGTCCGTGGGAGCCGTCTTAGCTCCCTCCCTCGAGGAGGTCGTCGCCTCCTTTACAAGCCTGTCACCAGCTGGAGGGGGAAACTGACAATCCGCTCCTCCCCACTCTGATTCACTATCGGATTCCACTCCCTCTGGGTCCATGAGAGTGGTCCATCTCATTTTCCTCCTCTTCGCTCTTATGGGCTCTGGCTCTTTCCATCCTTCCACTTCTGCCAGCTTTAGATCATTGACATGCACTCGTTTCGTTTTCCCCGCCACCTGGTCCCAGATGACACAGGATACCGGTCCCGTCTGCTGTACGATCCGGCCCATCTCTGGTCTAACTTCCCTTCTCTTAGGGGCAACCTGTAGTATACCGGGTCCCCCACTTGTAAGCCAACTTCCTTCCTTCCCTTATTTACTCGTTCATTCCTTTTTTGCTGGGCCCTTTGGACCCTCCTCCTAACTTGGGTAAAAATCTGGTGCTGCTTTTCTAAAATCAACTTATGGTGGTCTTCCCCCAGGTATTTGCGGCGTGGTTTCAGCAAGTTATCGATAGGCAACACCACGTCCCTACCAAACAGCAAGTAATAAGGGGCGGCCTTCGTGGTTTGATTCATAGTGAATCTTACCGCCGCCAGTGCTTGGGGAAGATATAAATCCCAATTCTCCCTGTTACCCTCAGCTAGTTTGGCCAGCACATCAGCCAGGGTCCGGTGGAACCGCTCGACCTTGGCGTTACTTTGGGGCCGATACACAGAGGTAGTCACGTGCTGGACGTTCAGACCTCGCAACGTCTTGGCCATGATCTGGTTCACATTCTCTGGTCCGTTATCCGTGACCAGCTGTTCTGGGGTTCCATATCGGGGAAATATCTCGGATAGTATTATATGGGACACAGTTTGTGCCCGTTTATCTGGTATGGCGAATGCCTCCGGCCAGTTCGTCAACCAGTCCACGAAGCTAAGTATGTAGAGATTACCCGCGGTGGTTTCTCCATATGGCCCTGAGATATCCATGCTCACCTTTTGAAACGGAAAACTCGGCACGTCTGTTTCCATCAGAGGGGCCGATCTTCCACTCCTACTCTGGAGTAGGCAGGTGCGGCAGCTCTCCAGGTGAGCTATCACGTCCTGGTACAGCCTCGGCCAGTAATAATTCCGGCCTATCAATTCGTATGTCTTCTCGATCCCCATGTGCCCAGTTCCCTCGTGGCACTGGGTCAATATTTCCCCTCTCAACCCCTCCGGCACGGCCAGCTTGGCGCTCACTCGGCCCTCCCTCTGGGAGAGATAACACAGCACCCCCTCTTGTATTACAAATCTGGTCGCTGTACCCTTCTCTGCGCTAGCTAGGAGACTAGCTATTTCTTGATCCTCTTGAGCTTTCTCGATGAGGCTCCTCCAGTGGGGATCCCTGATCGTTTCTGGTTCCTCCTCATCACTACTTCCCCACTCAGGCCGCTGGCCCTTTCGATGAGAATTTATGACGTTTATCTGATACGCCTTATCGTCCACGCCTGGTTCCAACTTGACCGACTCGGTCTCCAACTTCTCCGGTATCCGGGACAGCAGATCCGCGCAGGTGTTGTCCCTACCGGCCAGGTATTCTATCTAACACTGATAGCCGCTAAGCTTCAAGGCCCACTGTTGTATTTTTTTGTTCGTCCAGTCAGCCTCCAACGAGTGTTTGAGTGGTTTATGGTCCGTCTTGATAGTAAAGACAGCTCCATTCAGATAGTAGTCTAGTTTCTGCACCGCATATATGATTGCAAATGCCTCTTTCTCTATCACCGGCCATCTCTGCTGGGTCTCTGACAATCTATGTGACAAGAAATACACGGGCACTTCCTCGGGTATCCCTGGTATTGGGCCGTCCCTCTTGGGGCAAGGCTGGGTCAACACCGCCCCCACGCACCTATCACTGGCATCGGTGTACAACACCATAGGCCTGCTCAGGTCAGGGTAGGTCAGCAGTGGCACCGCGGTCAGTTGTTCTTTAAGGGCCTCGAAGGCCTTTTGGCAGTCTTCCGTCCACTTGAATCGGGCGTATTTCTTTGTTAGTGCTACCAAAGGTCCCGCTAATCGGCTGAATGCGGGCACGAATCGTCGGTAATAACCTATTGCATCTATGAATCCGCGGACCTGCCTCACCGTTTTGGGTTCCGGCATGGCTCGAATGACCTCAACCTTGTCCATGTCCGGGCGAATCCCGTCCCTGTCTATTATAAACCCCAAGTACTTTGTCTTATCCTTCAAGAACTGACACTTGGGTAGCTTCAGCTTCAACCCGTGTTCCCTTAGTCTATCGAACACCCTCTGCAGGTGTTCGAAGTGCTCCTCCTCATTTTTCAAAAATACCAGTATGTCGTCCAGGTAGGCGATGGCGAAATCTTCCAGGCCTCGCAATACTATTGACATCAACTGGGTGAATACCCCTGGCGCATTCGACAACCCAAAGGGCATCACTCTAAACTGAAACAGCCCCGCATGACAGGCAAAGGCCGTCTTCTCTTGATCCTTCTGCTCTAGTGCCACCTGCCAATATCCAGACCTCAGATCCAAGGTCGAAAAACAGGTGGACCTCCCCAGTAAGGCCAGTATGTCGTCTATAAGCGGCAAGGGTACCGCCAATGGTTTAGTGACGGCGTTCAGTCTTCGGAAATAAACGCAAAACCGGTGACCTCCGTCCTTCTTCTCAACAATAACTATGGGGAAACTCCATGGGGAGCTGGACCTTTCTATTATCCCTGCCTCCAACATATCCGCCGCTGCCTCCTCGGCCAATTTTCTCTTGTGTATCAGGGTTCTATACAGTCTCATCCTTATGGGCGGGTGGTCCCCTGTGTTAATTCCCATCTCCACCGTCTTGGTCTGTCCCAACTCTCTATCAGTCAAGGCTATCACGTCTCGGTTATCCTCTAACAGTTGTTTGGTCCTTATTCTCTATGGTCCGGGAACCACAATGTCCTCATCTCCCAATCGTTCAGCTCTCGGCCTCCCTTCCTTCCTGGGGATCTCCTCTAACCGTACCCTTTCTGTCCTCTTCACTGGGCGGCAATATGCTAACTCTTCTCCCTTAGCTATTCGGATCGTCTTTCCCGATGTGTTGAGCATCAACACCGGTATCGTCCCCGACGCTTGGACAACCGATTCGCTCACCGTCACTCCCTCTTCATTATCCATGTATTTCTCTACGGGCGATATCTGGACTAATCCCCTTTTAATTTCCTTCCCCGTTTCAATCCTACTGGCGCAAGACCTCGCCATCCTGGGCAAAATCCTCATGTCGGCGCTCGCCAAAATGGGCAACTCGTCGTGTTCTTCGCCTCCCAAGGAAATTTCCGTTTCACCTATCGTCAGTACAGCAGGGTCGAAACTGAGTCTGGCTCCCTTGGCTCGGAGCCAATCCTCCCCCAAGATCAATTCGCTGCACAGCCCGTGCGTTACATACAAGGGAAACTCGTCCTCTCCCCCTGCTACTCGTAAGGGCAACCATGCCACTCCGTCCACCCGCAGTTCACTCCCATCTGCCTGGCTGATCGCTATGTCCGACGGTTCTAGTTTGCCCCTTCTCGCTAGTCCTTGATACGTTTCTTTCCCCAACAGTGAGATCGATGCCCCAGTATCTATCAGTGCCTTCACTCGCACACCTCCCATAATCGCTCCGCATGTGAGTTCCTTTTTTTCAGTGAGCAGGGAGAACACCTTGGCTCTCCCTCTCTCTATTTGTGGGGTCTTTATTCTGTATCCCGCTACCGAGGACATGGGGGCGGGCAGCAACAAACCCCCTTGTGACCCATCCGTTCTCAGATCGCCGTGGTGCTCCCGACGGTCCCTAACAGTTGTCTCCCTGGGTGGGCGCACGCCGCCCCGGCGCCGCCTCCCAGAGGGGCACCCCTTCCTTAGGTGGCCCTCCTCTCCACATTGCCAACATCGACGCCGCCGGCAATTGGCGGAGAAGTGGTTCTTCTCCCCACACGTCCAACACGCTACTGATTTCGACTTTACTGGGGCCACCCTGCCAGTTACCTTCAGCGGGGCGGCCCTCTGGCGTTTCCCTGGTTCCTTCCCTCATATCTGGGTGGTATGCGATGATTGGGTGTAGTGACCCCCAACCTCCTGTCTCCAGCTACTCTGCACCCCCTGTTCTCGTGTCCGAACTGCCCACATTTGTCGCAGTTCGGTCCAACCAGATCAGGTGGTCTCCCCCATCTCGTGGGACACTCCGCCGCCCGATGCCCCTCACTCTGGCAGGTCCAACAAATCAGTCCGTATCTGCCGGGAGTGGGTTCGTAAAACCCATGTGCGAGGTGCCATTCTTTTCTGTTTGGATCGGCCTCCGCCTCCCAGTCTTCTTCTCCTTCCTTCCACCCGGGCTTCCCTTTCTTCTGGGGTTTCCTAGTGTTTTCGCCCCTCTCTATTCTCTCTCCAAGCCTTACACTTGCCCACGCTAATTCCTTAGCTCCCGCTAGGGACAGTGGCTGGCCCCTGACAATATCTCTCCTGGTCTCCTTGTCACTCAGACCATCCACAAACGCATCAATCAGTATCGTCTGTATGGCATCACTGCCTCTCGTCCTCTCATCCAGGAACGCCAACACCGCCAGCCTCTCTATTCGTTTTGCCAGTTCGTTGATGCCGTCCTTGTCCGACATTTTCAGTCGTGTTAACTTTCGCACCGCCTGAATTGCCGTTCGCTAACTGGCATATTGTTTCACCAGTGCCCCGCGCAACTCGGACTAAGTGACGGTTTGATTGTCGGTGTATATTGTCCCGATGAATTTTGAGACCGGTCCCGCAGCATTGTCCAAAGCCAGCAGGACCATCTCGTAATCCTCTAGTCCGTATATCACCCTCTTCTTTTCTATTATCGCTAGCCACTCCTGCAATCCGGCGGGTTCACCCGCATAGGACGAAATCCTTATCCCCCCTATGGGCTTATCCATGTTCTTTGCTCCCCCGAGGGGCCTATGGTACTAGCGCCCTCTAGCTAATTTATTTCTCCTTCGTCTGA
Source organism: Euprymna scolopes (assembly GCF_053919585.1). Lineage (NCBI taxonomy): Eukaryota > Metazoa > Mollusca > Cephalopoda > Sepiida > Sepiolidae > Euprymna > Euprymna scolopes. Next base: position 8,648,936 of record NC_136521.1, on the reverse strand, counting down.
GGTGGTCATTATAGTAATGCTTCTCTTCGTTCACTCTTCTTAAAGTCTCCAATTCCCTTCTTCTTCCCTACAACCTATCGCAAGTAATATCCCCACTTAGAACCACAACCAATTAAAAAAGAAAAAAAAAACCACCGACAACAAGCACCTGTAAAAAAAAACGAGCGAAGCAACAAGGAACCAAAAGAAAATCTTTTTCCTACCTCTTTTTGCTGTTCTCGTCCTTCTGTTTCTCTTTTTCTGCACTTCTGCAATTGACGGGCTGGCTTTTGACCGCACGGTCTTAGCTAAGCCCTAAAAGTTCTGTTTAGTTTACTTTTCTTTTTCTTTGATCTCTTCTGATCTTCCCTCCGTCTCGGTGATCATTTATTGGATAGATCTGGATGCTGTTTTTCGTGACAACCAGTGTGGCATCCTGGCTTCACGGCGCCATTAATATAACCCTTTCTCCCTCGCAGGGGTCGCGTGCGCACGGTGAAAAACGACGCGCACTAACCCTAAGGACGGTTGGCTATATTTTCGCTCCTTCGAGCCTCGGACCCCGCACAAGCATCCGTCTCTCTCCCTCTGCTACTGAGTCTCTCCGAATTGGACGTTGGTATCTGGCCGTCTAGTGTTGTAACGCCCAATCGGGAATTCTTGGTAATTTCTGTCGTGATCGTCTTCTCGTCGGTGGCCGTCTCTCTCTGTCTGCGACGGCTGGAAAGTCAAGTTTGGTTATGCTGAAATCGAAGGGCAGTCTTTACAAGTATAAATGGAAACAATCAACAACGATGAGGATAGTTTTAGGCTGTTCATTTAGTGATTCGGTATATATTAAGGCTCGGCTCGTCACTTATACTTTCGTCAGGCTTGGAATGCAACCCCCACAGTGTATTTTACAAAACTCTAAGTGGTGGTCTTGTTAGTTCTCTTCGTCTTAATTAGAAGAGGCTGGCGGCACGCGTGGCTTCCCAACTTCTCTGTTCGATCGACTGCCCGATTTTCTCTTGTCGTCTATTTCCGCAGTAGTTTTATTAAACGTCATCCTCCCCTTCCTTCTGTAGTCGACCCAATCTCTCTATTCGATGGGTAATCATAATTCTTTCTCTCTCTCTCTCTCTCTCTCTCTCTCTCTCTCTCTCTCCTTCCCAACCGACCCCCTCTCGATTCAATTCCGAGAATTAGTTATCTGTCTAGGCATTTAACCAATTTGTTCCCTTAAAATTAGAATGACTAATTCAATTGTTTTCGGGGTTTGTTCTTTCTCTCTCATCGCTTCCAACTTGTTGGTTTAAGTGAATCATGTTATCATTTACACTCAGATCGTCGACTTTACTCGTCAACCCTTCCCAGACCTCCTTGCGTTTTCCTCGCCAACCCGACATCTGGCTTATCTTTAATCTGGCCCTTTTGAACTCCAAATAATTTACTTGTCACCCGATGACAATTCGTTGGTTTCTCACGAGATGGGACTGAGACCTCTCGCCCAGCTCCATCCCACTCACCCTCAACCTAGAAAGCAAGGTTACCCGGTGTCGCCCGGCTTCGTTACATATATATATATATATATATATATATATATATATATATATATATATATAAAATATTGATCAAATATTGAGCAGTGACATATAAAATAAATGAATATATATATATATATATATATTCATTTATTTTATATGTGACAGATATGGCAACAGTACTCCATCCTTGGACGTACTTGGCTTTTATATAGATAGAGAATTGCATCAGTAGTTAGATATCTTCTGGAGCGGTAGAAGGATCCCACCATCTTTCCAGCGACCTTGGCAACAGACTTGATGTACGTGTTCCATTTCAGATCAGGAGTAAAGGTCAAACCCAGAAGCTTGTCAAGACACGGGGCCTCGCCAAGACGAGAGCCATCCATCACAATTGATGCCAGATGGGGATCAGAGCGTTGATGATGATACTATCAATACTAGCATACTATCAATAAAGTGCCTATACAAAAAAAAAAACATTGGGAAACTTATTGAAGGCACCTCGTATATTTTGAAATGGTAGAGAATGACCAGACCGATGCCGAGAGCATTGAGAAAAGATTGAATACAACATTTTTGGTGGGAGGTTGCTTTTAATAATAAGACTAGACAAGTAATTGTCTGTATTTTTAGGAGATGAGGTGTTTTCATTGATTGAGATTGTCTCGAACCCAACCCTTTATTATTATTACGGGGGTACCGTGTTTGGACTCCAGCTAGGCTCTGGGACATAGTTGCTGATTCTCTGTTTTGAATGTTACTTTTTTTACTGCCTTCATTCAAGATTGAACTCAGCACCTTTGGGTAACTGTAAACTTTGATACAACGTCTAGGACCACTCAGCCATATGTCACTAGATTCGAGACTCCTAACAAACGTTTCCCCAGTTCGATACAAAACACCTGATGAAGGCCGGAGGGTAAAACGGTCGAAACGTTGTGACTATAACAACCAAGATGAGGAAGTCAGTCCAACAATCTTCGAGCCTGCTTACTACTCCTTTTTTTTTTTTTTTGCGCTCGCAATTTTTCATTTTTTTTTTTTTTCGCAATTTTTCATTTTTTTTTTTTTTCGCAATTTTTCATTTTTTTTTTTTGCAATTTTTCATTTTTTTTTTTTTTTTGCAATTTTTCATTTTTTTTTTTTTGCAATTTTTCATTTTTTTTTTTTTGCAATTTTTCATTTTTTTTTTTTTGCAATTTTCCATTTTTTTTTTTTGCAATTTTCCATTTTTTTTTTTTTGTGCTTGCAATTTTCCATTTTTTTTTTTTGTGCTTGCAATTTTTCATTTTTTTTTTGTGCTCGCAATTTTTCATTTTTTTTTTTGCAATTTTCCATTTTTTTTTTTGTGCTCGCAATTTTTCATTTTTTTTTTTGTGCTTGCAATTTTCCATTTTTTTTTTTTTTGCGCTCGCAATTTTCCATTTTTTTTTTTTGCGCTCGCAATTTTTCATTTTTTTTTTTGTGCTTGCAATTTTCCATTTTTTTTTTTTTTGGCTCAACCAACAACCTTACACACACCTCCACTTTCTTTTCTGCCTTCGCGTCACAGGGTCGAGCCTGCCTGCCTACTACAATTTGTTTTTTTTTTTTTTTTTTTTTTTTCTCAACACACGCCTACAAACACCTGGGAAACGCCGGCCACCTAGGCTAGTTATATATAAAAAATAATTTTATAGAATCAACAATAGATTCTCTACAGTGCAATGTAGACTACAAAGTATTGTGGACTAAGTCACTACGGAGAGGCGTGTTAAGCTTCTTTCCTGCATACCGAATGGCTCCCCAACGAGAGTAGACAACCAATCGATTTGATCGAAAAATGGGCGATTTCACCGATTTCGATGAAAAAAATACGGGTGTGTGAAACATTCGTTAGCCATCATTCAATCCGGGCAACGTCGGGTTTCCCTGTTGGTAGATGATAGAAAGTATCTTGCAAGTTTTAGAGGAAAAAAAGTCTTCACAATACTATTTGGTTTAGTTCAGCGACTATTTCGATTATTCCAACCAATTATCCTCGTCCTCTCCACACTCTGCCAATCCTTTTCCCCGAACTTCTTCGGCGACACCAACGCAATTGACGTCATCTACACAACATGGCGATTTTCTGTTGCAGCCACACAACAATAAAAAAAAAAACGGTTCAAAATAACTTTTCATACGTTATCAACGAACAAAAACATGTTTCTCAAATGCGTTGCACAATTACTGATGTTTCATGTTTATATATATATATATATATATATATATATATATATATTTGTTTTATTGGAAGGGTGTGACGCTTTCTTATATCGATATTTTCAAGCGGCGAAGAAGAGAATAGTTTTGGCGGCTACTTCCGTCGTTTGAACACTCTCGATTGTCTAATGTCTGCGCCCAAATTGTGCTTTATTAGGTATTAGGTATCCCTTCATTCTCGTGGCAATTGTTCGGTGGGTCGGAGGTAAAGGCGTAGCAAATCTTGTGGCTTCGTGGTTGGGTTCGAATCTCTTGACTGGCAGGAATTGTCGCCTCCTACACTGATGATTGCGTTATATAAATATATATATATATAATTTATACAATCAGAAAAAACAACACCTTTTTTTTCTGATTGTATAAATTATATTGCTCTGAATTCTCATCGAGCTAAACCGAGGTTAATATTGGTACAATAATCAATATAATACCATTTAAAAGGTATTAAAATTGATTGTTAAAAAAAAAAAAAAAAATCCACATATATATATATATATATATATAAATATATATATAAATATATATATAAATATATATATATAAATATATATATAAATATATATATATAAATATATATATAAATATATATATATATTTATATATATAAATATATATGTAAATATATATATATATATAAATATATACATAAATATATATATATTTATATATATAAATATATATATATATATATAAATATATACATAAATATATATATATTTATATATATATATAAATATATATATAAATATATATATATAAATATATATATAAATATTTATATATATATTTATATATATATTTATATATATATAAATGTATATATATGGTACTTTGTGTGTGTAATATATATATATATATATATATATATATATATATAAGTATATATATATAATATATGTATATATATATAAATATATATATACATAAATATATATATACATAAATATATATATATATATATATATATATATATATATATATATATATATATATATATATATATATATATATATATATATATATATATATATACTAGCAAAAGTACCTGTCGTTGACTGGGTTCAAAAACAGCCTACAGAAAATGGACTCTGATTTATGAAAGTATGATAGGTTATGAAAAGGAAGGGTTGTAAAGAGATAGCTTCGAATTTGGGGATATCAAAATCAAAGCAAAATATTATAAAAGTAAAAATAAAATAATTTATTATACCCTACCTGTTCATACTGAAACACTTATCACAATATTCTGTGGATCTATATTAAAAAAAAAACTTGTTAAACTTTGTGACATATTTCCATTCTATGGAGGTCAGGCGCGAATGAACACCCCATAATTTTATTATACCATATTTCTTCAAACTGAAACATAATTATCAAAGTATACTTTCGCAGATAGATATGAAAAGTGTTTATTAAAGTTTGTGCCTATTTCACTTCTATGGCGGCCAGGCGCGAACGCAGATCCCACAATTTTATCATACCATCCCTATTTAAGTTAAAACATACTTATCAAAGTATTATTATGTACATCTATATCAAAAACACTTGTAAACGTTTTTTTTTATTTTTAAATTTTTTATTTCCATACTTTGTGGACCAGGCGCGAACGCAGACCCCACAATTTTAATGAACTACCGTTCTTCCAGATAAAACATACCCATTTCTGTGTCTCAATACATCTTCTATCATTATATGTAATCAGTTTTTTAAAATAGTCAACCATATAGGAGCCTATTCGTTACCAAACACACACACACACACACACATACACACACACACACAGAGGCATTCAGCTTTATATTATATATATATATATATATATATATATATATATATATATATATATATATATATATATATGGTACTTTGTGTGTGTAAGTCCTGTCCCTCGCCATTATTTCATCTCATATATTTTTTTCTGAATCATTAGTAACTTCGATTTAAGCTTTGTTGAGTGAGATTCGAAACCGGGCAGCGAGTTTTTTCACATTTTAATTTTTAATTCATGATAATTAATAAAGTTGATCCATACAGAGCTATTATTTTATTCTGTGTGTGTATGTGTGTGGGGGGGGGTTGTTAGAGACGGCCAAGAGGGGTAAGGGTGTCAATCGCCGGTATAACTAACAATATTACAAAAATATCAGGGCAATAGCAAGGAAGAATGACAGGCACTGATATTTGTTTAATATAAATTTTGTGTATTATTTTGCAAAAATCCGAATGCTAAATTTGAAGTTTAAGAGATCATATATTGTGAGCTTTGCAAACTAGTAGATTGAAGCCAGTGGGCTCTGAAAACTAGTGGCTAGGCGCTAGTGAGTTTTGAAAATTAGTAGCTGGACGCCAGTGAGCTCTGAAAACTAGTAGCTAGATGCCAGTTGGCTTTAAAAACTATTAGCTGGATGCCAGTGAGCTCTGAAAACTAGTAGCTAGATGCCAGTTGGCTTTAAAAACTATTAGCTGGACACCAGTGAGCTCTGAAAACTAGTAGCTGGATGCCAGTTGGCTTTGAAAACTATTAGCTGGACGCCAGTGAGCTCTGAAAACTAGTAGCTGGATGCCAGTGGGCTTTGAAAACTATTAGATGGACGCCAGTGAGCTCTGAAAACTAGTAGCTGGACACCAGTGGGCTCTGAAAACTAGTGACTAGATGTCAGTTGGCTTTGAAAACTATTAGCTGGATGCCAGTGAGCTTTGAAAACTAGTAGCTGGACACTAGTGGGCTCTGAAAACTAGTGGCTAGATGTCAGTGGGTTCTAACACCTAGATCCCAGTGAGCTTTGAAAACTAGTGGCTAGATGTCAGTTGGCTTTGAAAACTATTAGCTGGATGCCAGTGGGCTCTAAAAGCTAGTTGCTAGACGCTAGTGGACTCTGGTACCTAGTAGCAGGACACAAGAGAGTTCTGAAAACTAGTAGCTGAATGACAGTGGGTTCTGAAAACTAGTAGCTGGATGCCAGTGAGCTTAGAAAACTAGTAGCTAGATGCCATTGGGCTCTGAAATCTAGTAGCTGGATGCCAGTGAGCTCTAAAAGCTCGTAGCTAGATGCCAGTGGGCTCTGAAAACTAGTAGAGAGACGTTGCAAGCCTATCTTTATTTTATCGTTATTTCCATGGCAGGTGCTCGTCTGAACTCCAATCTCTGGTCCCCCCTCGCCAATATTTTACAAAAAACACCCATCTAGCTGAATCCACTGTCAAAAACTTTCCCCACTATCTATGCCTACATCAAAACGTAGATTCCATGAATAAAGCTTCTTTTTTAGAACTACACGCCTGTGGAACTCTGTTCCGTCTGCCTGCTTCCCTCCTGACTACAACTTGGATGTCTTCAAGTCCAACATAAACAAATTCCTGATGAACCACCCCTTAAGTAGACACTTTAAATATCCACACTAACGGTACTGTACTTACAATAACCCTTATCCCTGAGTGGCTTATGGCCTTGATAAGTGGTGACCACCTTGTAAAAAAAAAAGAAAAAAAAGCTAGATACCAGTCAGCTTTGAAAACAAGTAGCTTGACGCCAGTGAGCTCTGATATGTAGTAGCTACATGCCAGACAGCTTTGAAAACTAGTAGGCTGATGCCAGTTGCCTCCGAAAACTAGTAGCTAGACGCCAGTCAGCTTTGAAAACTAGTAGGTTGATGCCAGTCAGCTTTGAAAACTAGTAGCTAGATGCCAGTCAGAGTGACCACTATCATATCAAGTGTGCAGTCAGCTCTGACAATACTGGTTGTTTCCGTAGTGAGAAGAAAGCGTTTTGCATGTGACTGTTCTGGAGAGCTTTTGTTGTAATGCAGTCAAGCAGATTAACGAAAATGAAAAAAGGGGCTCGAGCCGAAAACATTTGGGTTTAGATAGGTTGACTCACGTGACCTGCCAACGAAACAGTGGAAGACGAAAGAGAGAAGGGAGAAGGGGCAGAAAGAAGAAGAAAATGAAGAAAAGGGAGAAGAGATAGGAGAGGGATGAAAGAAGAAGAAGAAGAAGAAGAAGAAGAAGAAGAAGAAGAAGAAGAAGAAGAAAGAGGAGAGGAAAAAGAAAGTGAAGAAGCAAAGAAAAGAAGCAGGAAAAGAGACAAAAGAGAAGGAGAAAAAGAAGACTGAGAAGGAGCCGGAGGAAGAAGAAGAAGAAGAAGAAGAAGAAGAAGCAAATTAAAAAGGGTCAGAAAGAGGAGAAGAGTGAGAAAGAAGAAGAAGAAGAAGAAGAAGAAGAAGAAGAAGAAGAAGAAGAAGAAGAAGAAGAAAGAGGTGAGGAAAAAGAAAGTGAAGAAGCAAAGAAAAGAAGCAGGAGAAGAGACAAAAGAGAAGGAGAAAAAGAAGAAGAAGAAGAAGAAGAAGAAGGGGATAATAATGATAAGAAGAAAGGAGATCGTGGAAAAAAAGAAAAACAAGAGGAAGAAGAAGAAAAATAAGAAGAAAGAAAGAAAATGGTAGAATAATAAGAGGAACAACAGCAACAATAAAATAAGGGATATGAATGAGAAGAAAAAAAATGAACAAGACAAAAAAAAAAATGAAGAATGAAACGCTAAATAAAAAAGAATGGTAAACGACGAAAACTCCATCGCTTAATCCGGAGACAACAAAAACACAAAGTCTTATGCAATATAATTTTCTATGCTTTGCTTTTTCCCATTTAATCTCCCGCCAAAACATGCCTTGCACGTGATCCAGACGTTGTTATGAATTTTGCAACAGATTTCCTTCTGATGATTATTGAAAAAAAAAAACTGCAAAAATAACGACGATCATCGAAAACAATGTCTGACGACAGGAAGAAAAAAAGGCGAAAACATTTGAAGTTTTATTTTCCTTCTTGTCCGTCGGTTGGTCACACTTCCGGTTTAAATATCAGTTCCATCGTTAAACACATATATGGAAGAGACGTATCTTATTTCAGATACAGCCTACCATCTCAAGCGGAGGGTGTAATGACAGGGAACGATTTGCTGAAGGAGGAGACGCATGCATTTGAGCTCAGTCGAGCATCTAACATGAAAATACCGATAGACTGTGTTAACTAATAAACTATTCTGTGTGTGACGCGATGGCTCAAGTGGCAACGTACTCGCCTCGCATGCAAGAGATTCAGATTTCAAATCCCAAGTTTGGATGTGTTCGTCTGATGAGCCCAAATGACGGCGAAACTCGAGTCTTAGACTTCTGGTGTGTTGGTTATCATGGCATGGTTAAGCTTATCTATGGTGTTTCTAATAATCATCTCTCAGAATATTTTGCTACCAAGACCCTTGATTTTCGAGGTCCATTGCACCATAAACCTGCATACATAATTCCATCACTCATAGGAATATATGCAATGGATTGGTATATCCATCCAATATCTGATATACTGTAGCAACACCAAAAAAGAATCTGGATAACATATACCAAAATGCATTCAACACACTAACGAATACGGCCGCCCCGTATACCTTTCTGAATATCAATAAGGAGCAACCACGCATCTTTGTTATATGGGATTACTACCTTCTCCCCTGGACCAATATTCTGTCTACTTGGAAATAAAACCCCGGAGGACATTATACTCCTTCCGATAATGGACTGCCCAGGTTGTATGAAATTCCCTTTTCTAATAATTTTTTTCATATAACTACCATTCACCACCCACAAAACTATTTTCAATATTTGTGCTGAAAAGCAAAATACGTGCCTTTTCACAGCTAAACATTTTGCTAACCGCATTTCATTTCCTCTGATGATATGAGCCATTATTGAAAATCCATGGACTAAGGAAATTAATATACCCCCTTCTATCTATTCCTTTTGTCAAATAAATTCTTAACCCGAATATATGTGTCTATATTTTGATTTTCAGAATTTAATTTTAACAACTAAATTTATAGGCTAATCATTTACTTGATTGTTTGTATAAAACGAATCGTAATGGATTAAAAATCTTTCGCTTAAATAAAAAATTTTATAATGAAAAAGATCTTTTTTATATAAATTTTGTAAGTTTTGAAAAACTTCAAAACTCAACTAATGTCTTTTTTATTCCAGAGCATATATCGTGTAATATAATAATTCTCCAAGTTCCAAATATCAAGTTTTCTCAGTTAGCTATTTATTACTTTTCAAAAGCTATCCATTATAATATTGTTTCATATTACGGCTAACAAGTTTGCAAAATTATGTTGTTGCTGCATATTTAGTCACGCACTAATCAGATGTTTACCTTAAAAACTTATAAAAACACTATTTTGGGCAACTTACATGGTTTAGGTAACCGATGCACTCTTCCGTTTCTTGTAAATTCAGCATGACTATAATCTTCGAAACGTGACTTTATATTATATTATATATATATATATATATATATATATATATATATATATATATTTGGTAAAACTGGTAATTAGTAAAAACCTGAAGAGAGTGCTCAATACTATTGCAGGGCAAATATGTTTTTTACTTTTTTATTACCGTTTTATCTGTTTGGCTACATATATTTCGGATGTTGGACCGTGTTTACGATCTAACTGCCTCGTCAGACCTTACAGAAATGGTTGGTTAGTATTAGGAAGAATTGTTTTTAGAAGGAATACGAGAAAAAAAGGGAAAGAAAAAGGAGGGGGGGTTGGGGGTAGGAGATAATAGGGAGAAAGGTGGGTAATGACAATACTTCAGTTTTGAATAATAACAATAATAACACTGTCAATTTTAAGTCTACAGGCTCAAAATTTGATATAGAGGGTACTGAGATTGGGAAAATCTTTGTGATCGGTTTTTATGCAGAAATTTGGCTGTTAAGTGGTCAAATTCAACGATTTGACTTTTGAGAACTCTATCAAACTCTTCCGACAATTTTTGGTATAAACAATTGAAATTTTTGGACATGGATCTAACTTAATAACTTGATTTGAGCCCCAAACAATAAATGTTAAGGGGTCATAATAGGGGTAAAACCTTTAAAAAATTTGACCTCTGCTCTACCAAATTACTTAGACAATTTCTTGTTTAAACATTTTAAATTTTACATAAAGGGTATTCAGAGATAGGGGAAGCTTTTTAATCGGTTTGGGTTGAAAATTTTTAGTTACCAATATATAAATGTATGTATGTATGTTTGCATGTCTGCCTAAAAGTTTCGGCAGAGGCGACGGATTCTACCAAGATCAGTATTGTTTTGAAGTTCGACCTTTCAGACGACAAATATCGGAAAATTGGCTAAAAACATTAATATCTTCACCTTCAACTGGGCACTTTTCTACAGGGGGGGGTCGCTTTTTGTCGCCGATATTTTTTAAAGTCTTCCTCTCCTTTCGATTGTCTAGCCTTAACTTAAAAATAAGTCACTTCTGATTTGGCGGTGGTCGTAATAGCAAAGACGTCAGTTTCCCCCCCCCCCCTGTTCTTTTCCTCCTTCGCGGTACGGGTTTTAGCCTGCCTTCCTACTACCACTTTTTTTTTTCTCAACAGACACATCCAAACACCCGGTCAACGCCGGGCTAAAATGCTAGTGTGTATATATATATATATATATATATATATATATATATATATATATATATATATATATATATATATATATATATATATATATATATATATATATATATATATATATATATATATATATATATATATATATATATATATATATATATATATATATATATATATATATATATATATATATATATATATATATATATATATATATATATATATATATATATATATATATATATATATATATATATATATATATATATATATATATATATATATATATATATATATATATATATATATATATATATATATATATATATATATATATATATATATATATATATATATATATATATATATATATATATATATATATATATATATATATATATATATAGTTCCATCGTTAAATACACAAATAAAATGGACACGTCTTAAGAATGTTTTTCTTTTGATTTCTAATATCAGTTCTTTTATTCTTTCCTTTCCTAACTTCGGCTTTTTTTGGGTCCACGTGATATTTTCGTGCAGGATTTCCCCCGTGTTTACATGCTTTGATCATCTTTGTCAGTCACTTTCCCCCCAAAAAAAACAAAAAAAAAAAAAAAATAATGCCTTCCCCTTTCCTTGCTAGACATTTATTATCTAGTAAATATTTCCTCGTCAAAGCTTTCAGGAAAATATTCCTTGTTTTCTTTATTTTTTTTTCTACTTTACTTGACGCCATAGTTTCTGTCGCATCTGGATGTTGATTGGCTGAAAACACTTCTCAGTAGAAATTGTAGTGGATTCACTCTTTTACATACAACCAAACACGGTCCTGGATATAACCTTAAACTATATCCGATGGTGAGGCCCCAGCTTTCAGGCTTTGGGGACTGTGAAGCCACTCTTTAATTGCCATTGCTCCCAGGTCCACTCTGACCCAAACTGGTAGTACCTGTTAGGGTCCCAACTATGGGTTAAATAGAAACCGACTTAAAAAATAAAAAATTTACTCTATTAAAAAACCAACAACTAAACACGGACTACTGTCTTGTTTAAAACGTCAGTGGGCTTTCGGAAAGGTTGTTATATATAGTTATTTGATCAGATGAGTAAGTTGTCGGTATATCTATCTGTTTATCTAGTTATCAGTGCACCTATTCATTTTTGGTCCCCCGACAAAAGGAGGGTGGACCTGTAAATTCACCCTTGTCCGTTCGTCTGTTCATCCGTTCGTCCGTTCATCTGTTCATCCGTTCGTCTGTCCGCACTTTTCTCAATAACTGCGCCTTGCAATTTTTGCACAAACATTAAACATGATATGAGTAAAAATGTAACAGAAAGGATTTTCCGGGAAAACTGCAGTTGCCCCCCCCCCTAGGGGTGCCTTTCAGGTTAAAATGGCTGAAATTTACACTTTTGTGCTGATTAAAAAAAAAATTTATGCCTTGGATTTTTATAAAACTTTCTGAAAAGTTGTAACTAATGATTTCTATATAATTTTGTTTGTCTATACTTTGCGATAACTCTTGGGTGTGCCCCAGGGTTCATTTAGTACTAATAAAAACCCTCCATTTTTGGGACTATTTTACTATATTTGTCCAAGATTTTCTTTGTATTTCTATTTAGCAGTTTTGCATGGTGCTGAACTCAAATTTTAATATATTAAGGCCTTGGGGACTTTGGGTTGGGGGGGGGCAAATGATGGACGTAGTCATATCTTTTTTTGCATGGAGCAGAACTCAAATTTACATATGTTAAATCCTAAAACCTCACCGTTTATTCATTTTCACCAGAATTTAACCTCCCCTGGGGATTTTTGGAGCTAAATGGTGGGGGGGGGAGGGCAATGCTGCACTTAGTCATTTTTTCTTTTATGCGTCGTTCACTGTGCACTCACGGAGGACCATCATGCTTTACTTGTTTTTATTTAAAGTTTTATTTTCCTTCTTGTGCGTCGGTTGGTCACACTTCCGGTTTAAATAGCAGTTCCATCGTCAAACATATTTATGGAATATATAACCATACATGTTTAATATAAATATATATGTTTAAATATATACATATATACCTGTGTGTGTAAATATATATATCCAAAAAAAAAACGGCCCCCGTGTACACTTTATGTGATATCTCCATTATTTATTCACTGATTGCCCTTATTTTACAGGACATGCCAGAATCAACGACCGTGAGTACACCAAGACCCCAGTGGGAGCTGGGACAAAGAATACACTGTGTTAAATTTTACTACAAGACAGGCTCGTTTAAGAAAACCCAGGACAGTTTCATGCGTCAGTTCGAATGTGAAAAAGTTCCATCCAAAAGCAGAATTCAGAACTGGGTGGACCACTTCAAGAAGTATGGGACCGTGGAGAATCTCAACGCTGCCAGAGAGAACCGTCCAAGCCACTCGGGATGTTCCAAGAAGCGAACAGCCGAGCTGGTTGAAAGAGTGAGAGAGTCTCTCCAGCAAAGTCCGTGTGTAAGCGAAGTCAGTCCCTCTGTATGTTCCGTGAGACTTGCAGGAGAGTGCTGGTGAACGATATCAGGGCTTACCCATACAGAATACAGACGCTGCATACCCTTACAGTCTCAGACAAGAAGCAGAGAAGGGCTATGGCAGTCAAGATGCTCGAGAAGATCGAGGAAACACCAAGTTTCCTTAACCTCCTTTGGACCTCAGACGAAGCCCACTTCCATCTTGATGGAAAGGCGAACTCCAAGACAAATGTCTTCTGGGGGTCCTCCAGACCCAATGAAGTATCCACCAAGCCCCTGCACTCTCCTAAGTGCACAGTGTGTGCTGCAATCTCGGTCAGAGGCATCATCGGATCAATCTTCATCGAAGAATCTGGCGCAGCAGTGACAGTCACCAAGGAGCGGTATGTGGAGGTCCTCAAAACCTTTAAGAGTAAGCTCCAGACCATCTACCTGGCACTCATGAGCAAGTTCTAGTTCCAGCAGGACAGAGCAAGTTCTCACACCTCAAACCTGTCCCAAGATTGGCTGAAAGAGAACTTCGGAGGTCGAGTGATCAATCTCAAGACTGATTTTGAGTGGGCACCCCATAGCCCGGACCTAAGCCCCCCAGATTTTTTTCTTTGGGGCTATCTTAAGGACAGAGTCTACGCAGGGAAACCCAGAACCATCACGGAACTCAAGGAAGCCATCATGGAGGAGATGAGAGCCATTACCAATTTGGTCTGTAAGAACGTCATGGACAACTTCGTGCTGCGCCTCAAGAAATGCACGGCGCTAGATAGAGGCCATCTAGAACATATGCTGTAGAACGGAGAAAAAAAGACCAAAGACCCTAGTGTTTAGATGTGATGTTTTGAATATAATAAACTAGTTATGACCAAAGTTTCATTTAATTCGGATAAAACACTAAGAAATGGTGCCTATATTTGAGTTGGGGCCCGTTTTTTCGGGCCACCCTGTATATGTTTAAATCTATCTATCTATATATCTATAAATGTGAAAATGTCTCTCTGTCTGTGTGTGTATCTGTGTGTCTGTGTGTGTACATTTCCCTACGAAATAACTCTGTCAATTTAAGTCTACAGACTCCAGATTTGGGAACATCGATTTGTTCGGTTTTCGGCCAGCAATTTGGCGATTAAGGGGTCAAAGTTCAACGATTTGACCTTTGAGAATTCTACCAAACTCTTCCAACAATTTTCGGTCTAAACACTTGAAATTTTAGATATAGGTTCGTTCGACATGGATCTAACATAATAAAATAATTTGATCCCAAAACAATAAATTTTAAGGGGTCATAATAGAGGTCAAAGTTAAAAAAATTGACCACTTTTTTTTTTGCTCAACATACATCTCCAAATACCCAGGCAACGCCGGGCACCCCTGCTAGTATATCTATAAAAGTGAGCGTGTCTGTCTGTGTGTGTGTGTACATTTCCCTACGCAATAACTCTGTCAATTTTTAGTCTACTGACTTGAAATTTGATATACAGGGTACTGAGATTTGGGAACATCGATGTGATCCGTTTTGGGCCATAAATTTGGCGATTAAGGGGTCAAAGTTCAATGATTTGATCTTTGAGAACTCTACCAAACTCCTCCGACAATTTTGGGTCTAAACATTTGAAATTTTAGATAAGGTTCCTTGGACATGGATCTAACTTAATAACCTGATTTGAGCCCCCAAAATAAATGTTAAAGGGTCATAATAGGGATCAAATTAAAAAAAATTGACCGACTTTTTTTTTTTAACATACACATTCAAATACCCGGGCAACGCCAGGCACCATGCTAGTATATCTATAAAAGTGAAAGTGTGTGTCTGTCTGTGTACATTTCCCTACGCAATAACTCTGTCAATTTTAAGTCTACAGACTCAAAATTTGATATATAGGGTACTGAGATTTGGGAAAATTTTGTGATTGGTTTTCGGCCGGAAATTTGGTTGTTAAGGGGTCAAAGTTCAACGATTTGACCTTTGAGAACTCTACCAAAGTCCTCAGACAATTTTGGGTCTAAACACGTGAAATTTTAGGCATAGGTTTCTTGGACATGGCTCTAATTTAATAAGTTGATTTGAGCCCAAAACAATAAATGTTAACCAAATTACTCAGACAATTTCTGGTTTAAACATTTGAAATTTTACATAAAGGGTCTTCAGAGATAAGGCAAGCTTTTTCATCGGTTTGGGTCGAAAATTTTTGATTACCAATATATAAATGTATGTATGTATGTATGTATGTATGTATGTATGTATGCATGTATGTTTGCATGTCTGCCCAACACTTTCGACAGATTTTACCAAGATCAGTATCGTTTTGAAGTTCGACCTTTCAGACGACAAATATTGAAAAAGCGGCTAAATACATTTATATCTTTCCCTTGAACTGGGCACTTTTCTACAGGGGCGGGGGGGGGGGGGTCGATATCTTTTTTACTCCAATAGTTTCTTCCCCAGAACCGCAAGACTCTGGAATTCCATTCCAGGTCCCTGCTTCCCCAACAGTACTGACGTGCAGAAGTTCAAGTGTAACGTGAACCGACACCTTGCTGCCCAAATCCCTACATAGTACCCCAGTAGTTGTTTCCCCTGATAGTAGCCCCCTACACCAAAGTGGCAATTTGCCTTGTTTGGGGTGAAAATGTAATAATAAAAAAAAAAAAGTCATCCTCTCCTTTCAATTTTCTAGCCTAAATTAAAAAAAATGTCACTTCTGGTTTGGAGGTGGTCGTAACAGCAGAGACGTCAGGTTTTTTCCCCCATTCTTCTTCACCTTTGCAGTACGGGTTCGAGCCTGCCTTCCTACTACCACTTTTTTTTTTTTTTTTTTTTTGCTCAACATACACATCCAAATACCCGGGCAACGCTGGGCACCCATCCATAAAATGAACGTGCCTGTGTGTGTGTGTGTGTGTGTGTATGTGTGTGTGTGTGTGTGTGTGTGTGTCTATATTTTCCTATGCAATAACTCTGTAATTTTAAGTCTTGTAATCCGTTTTCGGCCAGAAATTTGGCAATTAAGGGGTCAAATTTCAACGATTTGACCTTGGAGAACGCTACCAAACTCCTCCGACAATTTTCAGTCTAAATACTTGAAATTTTAGATATACGTTTCTTGGACATGGATCTAACTTAATAACTTGATTTGAGCCCAAAACAATAAATGTTAAGGGGTCATAATAGTTGTCAAAGTTTTTAAAAAATTGACCTGTTTTTTTTTTTTTTTTTTTTTTTTGCTCAACATACAACTCCAAACACCCAGGCGGAAATGCTAATATATCTATAAAAGTGAACGTGTCTGTGTGTCTGTGTACATTTCCCTACGCAATAACTCTGTTAATTTTCAGTCTACTGATTCGAAATTTGACATACAGGGTACTGAGATTTGGGAAAATCTTTGTAATCCGTTTTCGGCCACAAATTTGGTTGTTAAGGGGTCAAAGTTCAACGATTTGACCTTTGAGAATTCTACCAAACTCCTCCGACAATTTTGGATATAAACACGTGAAATTTTAGATATAGGTTCCTTGGATATGGATCTAACTTAATAACTTGATTTGAGCCCAAAACAATAAATGTTAAGGGGTCATAATAGGGGTCAAAATTTAAAAAAATAGACCGTATTTTTTTTATTTTGCTCAAACACCCAGGCAACACCAGGCTGAAATGCTAGTGTATATATATATATATATATATATATAAGTTACTATATGTGTGTGTGTGTTTAAATATAAACACAATATATGTCTTTCTTCTCTCTAGCCTTTTTTGTTCGATAGATAGATAGATACATAGATTGATAGATATCCATCTGTCTAGCTAGCTAGCTAGCTACCAATCTATATATCTATCAATTTATACATTTCCCTATCTAACTGACGAAGTAAGCAAGGCATGTAAATCTATGTTTTGATAAGAAGAAGGGGAGGAGGAGGAAGAGTTGAAGAAGGAAACTTAAAACAGCGAACAAAGACATTTTTATTTATTATATTTTTTATTTCTATGGCAGCCAGACCCCACAATGTTATTATACGAAAATAAGAAAAATATGATGAAAGTAAAAATAAAATAGATAAACCCCATAATTTATTATACCACACTGGAACACTTATCACAATATTCTGTGACATATTTCCATTCTATAGAGGTCAGGTGCGAACGAACACCCCATAATTTTATTATACTATATTTCTTCAAACTGAGATATAATTATCAAAACATACTTATGCAGATAGATATGAAAAGTCTTTATTAAAGTATGTGCCTATTTCCATTCTATGGAGACCAGGCGCGAACGCAGACCCCACAATTTAATTATACCATCCCTATTTAAGTTAAAACATACTTATCAAAGCATTCTTATGTACATCTATATCAAAAACACTTGTAAACGTTTTATTTTAAACGCAGACCCCACAATTTTAATGGACTAATTAAAAAAACCTTGTTAATCTTTGTGATATATTTCCATTCTATGGAGGCCAGGCGCGAATGCAGACCCCACAATTTTATTATACCATCCCTATTTAAGTTAAAACATACTTATCAAAGCATTATTATGTACATCTATATCAAAAACACTTGTAAACGTTTTATTTTAAACGCAGACCCCACAATTTTAATGGACTAATTAAAAAAACCTTGTTTATCTTTGTGATATATTTCAATTCTACGGAGGCCAGGCGCGAATGCAGACCCCACAATTTTATTATACCATCCCTATTTAAGTTAAAACATACTTATCACAACAGTATTATGTACATCTACAGTGATGATCATATTTATTGGCACGGTAAAATAAAAGTTAAATTTTGTCTAATAAATTCTAAAAAAGGGATTAAATTAAAGAAAATAACAAAGTATATTATGTATTTTTAACTGGCCTTTCCTATGCAGCAATCGGATTTTAGAAAAAATAAATAACAAAGGAACAACAAACATAATTGCAAAAAACCCTTGTTCAAAATTATTGGCACGATTTATTTAATAATCAATTGTATAGCCTTTGGCCTTGATTACCTTCCTCAGTCGCTTTTCATAGTTTACAACCAAGTTGTTGCACTCTTCAGTAGTAATTTTAGCCCACTCTTCCTGACAATAATCCTCCAATTGAATAAGATTCTTAGGCTTCCTTTGCATTACCCTCAATTTTAATGTTCTCCATAAATTTTCAATTGGATTAAGGTCTGGGCTTTGTGATGGCCACTCCAAAACATTAATATGATTGTCCTCAAGCCATTTCTTAGTCAGTTTAGCCGAATGCTTTGGGTCATTATCTTGCATGAACCACCAACGACGACCAAGTGAGAGCTCTTTAGCAGAGTCTTTCAGGTTTTCATCCAATATTTTAACATAATCTTCCTTTTTTATGCTACCTGTGACCTTAACAAGTCGCCCTGGTCCAGAGGCAGCAAAGGATCCCCAAAACATCAAACTGCCTCCACCGTGCTTCACTGTGGGTATGGTGTTCTTAGGCAGGAAAGCTTCGCCAGATTTTCTGTAAATATAAGACACTTTATTATGGCCAAATAACTCTATTTTCGTTTCGTCAGTCCATAGAACACATTTCCAGAATGCAACATCTTTATCAATATAACGTTTTGCAAAGGCTAGCCTTGCTTTCAGGTGCATAGGCTTCAATAAGGGAGTCTTTCTCGGACGACATGCTTTTAAACCAGCTCTCTTCAAAACTCTACCAACTGTATGTCGAGATACATTCACTCCAGAGGTGCTCTGTTCATCAACAATCTCCCCAACAGAGATCCTTGGGTTTTGTTTTACTTGTCGAACAATTTTCCGTTCATCTCTTGGTGAAAGAATCCTTTTTCTCCCTCTACCCTCTAAACTCATAACGTGGCCTTGCGATTTGAACTTGTTTATTATGGCTCTAACAGTGGATTTGGGAAGGTTTAGCTTCTTTGAAATCTTATCATAGCCCTCCCCATTGGTATGGCATGCTACAACAAGCTTCCTGACGTCTTCGCTGTGTTCCTTAGTTTTAACCATGGCGATTGAAAATTATAATTTAGTCACTTATAATAGTTTAAATAAATCGCTATCTAAAAATTATCTGAAAAAATTATTCACTGAATTAGCGTTAAACAAGCATAATATGGCTATAAAAAAGTTCAGAAAGCACGTAAACCGGAAATTGATTGATATTATACTGATACTAAAAGAAAAACAAAGCCGTGCCAATAATTTTGAACAAGGGTTTTTTGCAATTATGTTTGTTGTTCCTTTGTTATTTATTTTTTCTAAAATCCGATTGCTGCATCGGAAAGGCCAGTTAAAAATACATAATATACTTTGTTATTTTCTTTAATTTAATCCCTTTTTAGAATTTATTAGACAAAATTTAACTTTTATTTTACCGTGCCAATAAATATGATCATCACTGTATATCAAAAACACTTGTAAACGTTTTTTTTTTAATTTTTTAATTTTTTATTTCCCTACTTTGTGGACCAGGCACGTACGCAGACCCAACAATTTTAATGAATAATCATTATGCCAGATCAAGTATACCCATTCCTGTGTCTCGATACATCTTCTATCATTATATGTGATCAGTTTTCTATAATAGTCAACCATATAGCAGCCTATTCGTGACCAGACACACAAGCAGACGTTCAGCTTTATATTGTAGATATATATTATTTTAATTGGAATTCATTATTGAGATGGGTATTATTTATATTAATTTATTTATTGCGGACTATTATTCTCATCTTTATTAGTTGTTGTTTCACGATGAAGGTCAGAGAAATAGTTGGCCGAAACGTCGTGAAACGACAACTAATAAAGATGAGAATAATAGTCCGCAATAAATAAATTAAAATAGATAATACCCATCTCAATAATGAATTCCAATTAAAATAATATATATACCAATTGGTACGGACCCGACCATGGAAGATCAGATAAAAATAAACGTGGATTTATAAGATCAAAAAATCCAACCGTGATCGCCCTTCAGGTCCCGTGGCGCAGTTGATAGAGATGTTTAATTTCTACGGTTCCAGATGAGAATTGTCTGAATATAGCGGTTTTAATCCTACTCAAAAGCCAGCCAGAGGGTTACTTGGCCAAAACGTGGTGAGACGACAACAACTCCGGATGGCAGTGATTGCTGAGAATGCAGTTTGGAGATTCGAAGTTCCTATCCGTCGCAGTTACCTCCTGACGAAGGCCAAAGGAATAGTTGGCCGAAACGTCGTGAAACAGCAACTAATAAAGATGAGAATAATAGTCTAGAATAAATAAATTAATATAAAGACATTTTTCTTATAAAAATATTTATTTTGAAGCATGTTAAGCCTAGTGATTGTAGACCCGTTGATTGTAGGTCCGTTGTTGGTTGCTATATGTCTGTACTCGGCAACATACACGTCAAAACTCTGTTCAATACAATTCTTCTCTCTTTGTAAGAGAGAGAAAGAGAGTGCTAAAAAGAAAAGAACAGAAAACAAGGAGAGAGAGGAGAGAGAAAAACAAACATACTGAAATATATTTATATATATATATATATATATATATATATATACACACAAACAAACACGCGCGTGCGTGTGTTTGTTTGTGTATAGACAGAAAGCTTTGGAAAAGAGTTTACTAATCAAGGAAAAAGTTTTTACAATATATACTCACACAAACAAACACGCGCGTGCGTGTGTTTGTTTGTGTATAGACAGAAAGCTTTTGAAAAGAGTTTACTAATCAAGGAAAAAGTTTTTACAATATATACACACACAAACAAACACGCGCGTGCGTGTGTTTGTTTGTGTATAGACAGAAAGTTTGGAAAAAGCAAACTCCAAGGACAGATATAATTATTGTAATTTATATCTTAATCCCAACCAAATTAAAAAGCTCAATACAGTCGCTGAAGATAGTAGAGCTTATGATAAATAAAAGTAAGAACAGAGCTGTAACTAGAAATTTACAAATAGTTTTTACAATATAATATTCCAAAACTGGTGTGCTAGGGCATCCTTAATCCGCGGAGTTTCAAAAAAACAAATTCTGATGACAGCAACCGGTTTGACCTTTTAACCTGTACACCTGCCGCCTCTCTATCTCCAAAGTTGGCAGGCATGAATTTTAGAAGTATGCACCTGTCTGATTGTGTTTGCCTCCTCACAAGAACAAGTCTGGTACAAGATTCATTAATGTGGGAAACCCCAGCTCCCCAAAAAGGGAGCTTATCATTATGCCATATAGTGCGATGGGGGCAAAAAATAGCTTGTTTCTTTTAGCGTCAACAAAACCAAGGTTCTCTCTTTTCATCACCAACACTCGGATGCTCCTGTCCCCTCAGTTAGAATAAATGGCTCTCTTCTTTGGGACTCATAATACAGAGATGATAATGACATTTATATTCTAAGAAAGACATTTAAAACTAAAATTTGATATATATCTTTAATATAAAGCTGAACGTCTGTGTGTGTGTCTGGTCACGAATAGGCTCCTATATGGTTGACTATTATAGAAAACTAATCACATATAATGATAGATCTATCGAGACACAGGAATGGGTATGCTTGATCTGACATAATGATGATTTTTTTATATAAATTTTGTAAGTTTGGAAAAACTTCAAAACTCAACTAATGTCTTTTTTATTCCAGAGCATATATCGTGTAATATAATAATTCTCCAAGTTCCAAATATCAAGTTTTCTCAGTTGGCTATTTATTACTTTTCAAAAGCTATCCATTATAATATTGTTTCATATTACGGCTAACAAGTTTGCAAAATTATGTTGTTGCTGCATACTTAGTCACGCACTCATCAGATGTTTACCTTAAAAACCTTATAAAAACACTATTTTGAGCAACTTACATGGTTTAGGTAACTGACCCACTCTGCCATGTCTTGTAAATTCAGCATGACTCTAATCTTCGAAACGTGGCTTTATATTATATATATATATATATATATATATATATATATATATATATATATATGTATGTATATATATATATATATATATATATAATATAAATCTGAGTGTCTGTGTGTGTGTGTATGTCTGTGTGTGTGTCTGGTCACGAATAGGCTCCTATATGGTTGACTATTATAGAAAACTGATCACATATAATGATAGATGCATCGAGACACAGGAATGGGTATGTTTGATCTGGCAGAATGATGTTTCATTAAAATTGTGGGGTCTGCGTATGTGCTTGGTCCACAAAGTATGGAAATAAAAAATTAAAAAAAAAAACGTTTACAAGTGTTTTTGATATAGATGTACATAAGAATACTTTGATAAGTATGTTTGAACTTAAATAGGGATTGTATAATAAAATTGTGGGAGCAGCATTCACACCTGGCCTCCATAGAATGGAAATAGGGACATACTTTAATAAAGACTTTTCATATCTATCTGCGTAAGTATACTTTGATAATTATGTTTCAGTTTGAAGAAATATGGTATAATAAAATTATGGGGTGTTCGTTCGCACCTGACCTCCATAAAATGGAAATATGTCACAAAGATAAACAAGGTTTTTTTAATATAGATCCACAGAATATTGTGATAAGTGTTTCAGTGTGAACAGGTATGGTATAATAAATTATGGCGTTTATCTATTTTATTTTTACTTTCATCATATTTTGCTTTGGTTTTGATACCCCCAAATTCGAAGCTATCTCTTTATAACCCTTCCTTTTCATAACCTATCACACTTTCATAAATCAGAGACCATTTTCTGTAGGCTGTTTTTGAACCCAGTCAACAATGGGTACTTTTGCTAGTATATATATATATATATATATATATATATATATATATATATATATATATATATATATTCTATTTTATTCAATCACCATCCAATGGAAATTTAACTTTCTTGGATTTACATTTTTGGATTTTACCATCATTGAATTATTTACCAGACTATCAATTCACCTCTAATCACCTTTTTCTTCACTTTTTTTTATCAAGTAAGATCTTTGGCTTACTTGTTGTTTCATCAAATACTTTTGCAAGCAAAATCCGATCCAGCATTTTGCTAATTCCTACCCTCTGGTGAGAAGGAAAGTATTTCTTCGAAACTCCGCGGATTAAGGACTATCCACTTTCAAGTGTTTCCTTTTCAAATTAAATATGTTTTTAACTCTTTTTCAAAGTGTTTTTTAACATGTTTTATAAACTATTTGCTATTATATATATATATATATATATATATATATATATATATATTTATATATATATATATATGTATATATATATATATATATATATCTGTGAATGAATGAGAAAAGTCTAAATTCAAAAGTTCATGATGTTGACCAGCTTACAATTTATTCCTTTAATTCCATTGATACACTTCTTAAAAGTATCTGTTTCATAGTACAAAATCATTCACTTAATTATTATACCAATTAGTGAATCCATTTTGCCCTTAACTCATCAGCTAAAATAGCAACAATCAATTAAATTTAATGCTATTTCTTCTGATTTTTTAAGGGCAAAATAGATTCACTAATTGAAATAATATCAGAAAGAAATTGGAGTATGGATATATTGACATTTATATCTGAGAAAGACATTTTAAACAGAGCTTAGAGGGATACTAATTCATTATTGAAGGAATGTGTAATACAGTTCTTTTGCATCTGAGGGGGAGAATCATTACTTATGATGGAGGAGGCAGACAATTAGTGGTTATACAAAGTTCGGTTACAAGATGATAATACAAAACACATTTACCTTTCACTTGTCATGACGACATGAAGACAACAGTTACAAAATAGAGATGGTGATTCTTTATTGATTACCTGGCTGATTGATGACTCAGGAATTCAAGCTTGTATAGCTACATGATCTCCTCTTGCCCGCTTTCGCCTCAGCTTCACTAAGTCACTGTCCAATTCTCGTCTCTGACTCTGTCACTCTGACTGTGATTCTCTTTAACTTCAAACCCTGTCCTCAATATATTGAGAATCTCCTTTGTTTGACTTTATCACGTTTCAATTTACCCATGCCCTTTGCACATGTATATAAAACAAAAATCTGTAAATTAAATTGTATCCTTTAACCTATTTGTTGCATAACGTTTTCAACTTTGTTATTGTCCATTCTTTTAACTGACATATTTAATATCCAATTATTTCTAAAAGAATGGGCAATCAACATCAATAATATTTAGTTATTTGCATTCCTAGGATTTCAATATCTATTGTCTTTCAACACTTGCCTACTATGATGACAGAGGGGACACATAATACTTTGAGGGAATTATACAAAGTTTGTTTATAAGATGATAGACAATAATACATTTACCTTTCAACGACGACGAGATAAGTTTACAAATATAGATGATTCTTTATTCGTGCCAGCTGGATGATTAATGACTGTCATGGATTCAAGCCTTTTTGACTACATCGTCTCGTCTTCCCCCCCCCTCTTGCTTCCAAATGAGCATCAGCTTCCAATCTGACCGACTCTCTCTGGCTGTCTGTGACTGTGATTCTGATCATCTCTAATTTTGAACCCTCTCTCAATATATTGAGAATCGTCTTTCTTTATGACGTCAGAGGTGTGTTTAACCAATGTGACTTTATCACGTTTCAATTTACTCGTGCCCTTTGCACATGTATCTACACACCTCTTATAAAGAAACGAAATTTCTAAATTTAATTATATCTCCTTTAATCCATTTTCTTAATTATTTCTAAAACTCGTATTGTCCATTCTTTTAACTGACATATTTAATATCCGGTTATTTCTAAAAGATCGAACAATCGACTTATGTTTAGTTATTTGTGAGAAAAATGACAACCGTTCTGCATTCCTAGGATCTCAATATCTATTATCGTTTAACACTTGCATAGTGGGTTCGATTCTAGCCTTTTCCTAATATCATTTTCAAACCTATCTAGTTTTGCTTTCTTACTTACTGGGGTCTGACCCTTTTCATAACATCCTTAAGGAGCCCTGCTCCTTGATAAACTCCTTGTACTGACTTTTACACTAGACCTGCAACCTTGTAAACTTTACAAAAATTACAAGAGACATGGCCAAGATCTTTCTGACTCACTCTTTTCTGATTTGAAGCACATAGTACTGTTATATAGAGAACTGCTGGAGCAGTGCCAAGTAACATTTTTTTTTTACAGTGGTCACCACTTATCAAGGCCCGGAAGCCACTCAGGGTTGTGATCGTTGTTGATGGAAAATAGAATATTAGAAAATATGACCCAACTCACATTCAGGTAAAAATGCACTTTCGTAAATAATTGAATTCATTCAAAACGTATCGCAAAACATAAACAAAAAACATCTACGTAACTTGCGATATATCCGAACAGTCAGCGACGTGGACAAGTGGTAAGAGTTTAGGCTTCTTACCATGAGGTCCCGATTTCGAATCTCACTAGATTCAGCCACTTTGATGAATCGTAGACGACGAAACATGTGTCAGTGGATGATTATATTTTAAAAAGAATATATACGCCGCTCCCCATGCGGGAGTACCAAGTTCGTAAAGGGAAAATTATTCCCCAATCGCATTTAGGTAAAAATTAATTTTCGTAAATAATCGGACTCACTCAAAATATATTACAAAAACAAAAAACATCTTGAGTCGAATTAGATATTTTACAGCTGATTTATATGAGTTCAGTTTGGGGGGGGGCATAGTGAAGTAGAAACGACGGACACTAATCACCTGAGTGTGCCGCATTCAGATGCAAACAATTCCATAGCATCGATTTCACTTATGGATGTTGGCAATCTTCACTTTGTCCCTCCTGTAAGTGTTATATAGAATACTGCTGGGACAGCACAAAGTAACCCGAACAATAATTATTATGATCGTGGTTTACGTTTGGAAAATAGAACGCTATAAAATATGTATCGAGACTAATTAGGCATTTTACAGATAAAATATTTATGGTAGAAATGCATTGGGAATGTTGACGTTTAATATTGAATTTCAAGGTAATTAAACTGTCATGTCACAGTAATTAATATATCCAAAATTTATGAAAAACGATGGGGTAGAAAAAATTATTACAGCAAACATTTTTCGATGAAAATTAGAGAAAATAACATGTTCGGCTAAATAAACTAAAGGGACGTAAACAGCATGTTTTTAATAAATTGTTTGTTTTTAATAAATTGTTTGTTTTTATTAAATTGTTTGTTTTCAATAAATTGTTTGTTTTTAATAAATTATTTGTTTTGTCTCGTTTTTAGCATAACTGAGTTGCTTCTCTTGTTATCAGTTCGTAAAGAAATATGGCAACGTTTTTTTCAATAAAGATCGAAAACTCATGTTTTTGTTAAATGAAAATTAAGTAGTGATCATTGGTTTAAGTTCAAAAAGTCAGTAGATATCAGTTTTTTTTTGGGGGGGGGGGGTATTTTTATTTATTTTTTTTATTTCTTTTGTTTTTTTTTGTTATTTTTTATTTCTTTTGTTTTTTTTGTTATTTTTTTATTTATTTTTTTATATTTTTTGTTTGTTATTTCTATTTCTTTTGTTTTTTTTGTTATTTTTTATTACTCTTGTTTTTTATTTTTATTTTTTTTGTTTTTTTTTTCAAATCAATGTCTTCGTTTTCCAATTTTCTTATTTTTATTGATACTTTTGTTTTTTGTTATTAATTTTTTTCTTTTTTATCCTTCATTCTTTCCCTCTCCCTCTCTCTCTATATATATATATATATATATATATATTTAGATTTTATTTGTTTTTTGCTATACGTTTTGAATGAATTCAATTATTTATGAAAGTAATTTTCCCTTTAACCAACTTGGTACCCCAACATGGGAAGCAGCATACATATTGTTTTTAAAATATAATTATCCACTGACACATGTTTTGTCATCTATGACTCATCAGAGTGGCTGAATCTAGCGAGATTCAAAATCAGGACTCTGCGGTAATGAACTATATATATATATATATATATATATATATATGTGTGTGTGTGTGTATGTGTGTGTGTGTATGTGGCATCCGTCAGTCAAAACGACTATGGATCAGCGCCGTATTAAGATGTTACCTGTATGCATCCTTTTGTGTGACTGTAGAGACCAATTCTTGATTTGCATAGTCTGCCACAGCCTTGACATACGAAGGTTGTTATGCAATTTGCCGCTTCGTCCGGCTGTTCCGCCTGTACACTCGCTCTTCTCCTAGCTCTCTTTGCAGTGTTTTCAATGATAATCCCCTGGTGTATCATTTTCCTCCAGGCAGTTCTGTCAGCTGCAGAGGCTTCCCATGTATTCCTGTCCACCGAGAGAGCCTTCATGTCATGCTTGCAGACATCCCTGTAGCGAAGATGGGGTCGCCCCCTCTTTCTTGAGCCTGAGGCAAGCTCGCCATAGAGAAGGTCTTTAGGGATGCACAATATGAGAAATTTGGGATTTCCCACCATTGTCTAACAGAATGCATAATTTGACCCAGAAATATGTAAGAGGATATCGGTCAAAGGTTGAAACAATACACATTAAACATTCCAATAGGAAAAGAATGCTTTTATAAATAAAATCGTCAGAGAAAAAAGCAGTCAGTTGGTCAGAGAAAGCTAGACTACATCACCATGTTCTTCACCGCCCGACAACTGCCTAACCATGCACCTTTCAGAAACATCAAAACACAGGGTAATAATTTATCATCAAAAGCTAATTTGTTGGTGTGAAATAAAATATATTTTTTGTAGATCTACTGTGTTGTGATTTTTACTGCATTTTTAACAACAACAATCTTTCTTTCTTGGAACTGCACGCTTATGGAATTGTCGTCTGTTTTCCTGCTTCTTTCTTAGAACTGCACGCCTGTGGAACTGTTTTCCGTTTTCCTGCTTTCCAGCTGGCTGCAATATGGTTGTCTTCTAGTCCAACGTAAACAAGTTCTTGATGAGCCGTTCCACATAAGTTAACAAATTCACCGAATTTCCATTACTAACGATTACTATATTGTCCAATTGGCTACTGTACACTTTTAACCCTTATCCTCGAGTGGTCTCTGGCCTTGATAAGTGGTTATGCCTATGTAAAAAAAAAATAAAATGACCACAGAATATACGTAACACTAACATATGTTGTTGGAGAATTAAAGATGACTCTTCTTTATGAGCCAACACGTGTTATTTCAGACGAGAGCTGGGGATGAGCTTCATACCACATAATGAACATAGGAAGGGTTGGGTGATCACGCATATTAACTTATTCGAACAAACAAATAAAAAAGAATGAAATAAGAATCGGACTTGGCACATTTTTTAAGTGCAAATGAAATACATTTATTTGTGGTTCTTCCAAAACAAAGCACTTCATTATCTTGCAAGAGTCCTTTTGCACGCACATGTGCTTTTTAAAAGTTTTTTTTCCTCGCCAGCGATCTCTTGCCCTCGTATTTACATGTTCATCTTCCCTGGAATGCAACTTCACTCGGGCAGAATGTTTGAAAATCACAGATTCTTCTTCTTTATGGTGGAATGGTGTGATGTAAAATCAAAAGGTGTGATTGCATCAGAGAATTTGAAATTCACTTTTTATCACAATTCGCATTTCGAGCAGTAGTTGCCTTGAACTCATGCTGTATTGAGATTTTCAAGAGGTTTTGGTTTGTTGCTTGTCTAAATCTAATATATAAAGTCTATTATATCTGTCTGTCTGTCTCCATATTTTCCAACTCTATCTCTTTCGAAACTAAAAGTCGCAGAGTGGCGCTAAGAGCCTCAAATTATTGGATTTTTTATGGGCCGTTCTTGTATGCGTCTCGAGCTGGTTAAAATACTTTTTAAAGAGTTAAACATGGGACAAAATTTTTTAAAAAATTGCTACGCATATTGTACATTCATCTTAGTTTATTTTTAATTTTTAATCAGTTTGTATGCGTGTCACGTTCGTACAACGGTGGTAACGTCGTCACCAGCTTTGAATGCTATGGTTTCAATTCTAGCTGATGGCACCCGAATACTTTTTTTTTTTTAAACTTTTTAAATCACGACTCTTGTAATAATATATACAAAATCTGGACAAATTAAAATATCATATTTAAACATATTTTATGTCCGAACAAAGCTGGGCGCCCCTCCCCTCCACTAGTCGGTAATATTTTTAAGAATCACAGGTTTTGTGTATAATGATGTGACACAAGGGTAAAAAAAAATGTGATTTGAAAAACCAGCACCCCAGAGACAGAGCATTCTGGCCTTCAAAAAATTTGGAATGGTAGGTTTTGCAGGGTCATTCATGCTGAAGCATTCGTATTATTTTGAATCTTTGGTGGACTACTGTTCTCATCCTGAGTGTCATTTTCAAATTTGAATTGATGTAACCTCTGCCGTTCTAGTGTATTTTGTCAAACTCTGGAATGTTTTTGTTAAACTCGGGAATTTGGACAGAATGTCAAATGGAATCCTTTATTTACTTCATGGGAGTAGCATGTTCTTGTCCCATCAGCCATAATTGGATAGACGTCCTAATTTTTTTTTTATCAAGGCCCGGAAACCACTCAGGGATAAGGGTTATTGTAAGTACATTACATTAGTGTGGAGATTTGATGAAGTGTTTAATTAAGGGGGCGGTTCATTAGGAATTTGTTAACATTGGGCTTGAACACATCCAAGTTGTAGTCCGGAGGGAAGCAGGCAGACGAAACAGAGTTCCACAGGCATGCAGTTCTAAGAAAGAAGCTTTGTTCATGGAATCCACGTTTTGATTTAGACACAGATATAGAGTGGGGGAAATTTTTCACACTGGATTCAGCTAGACGGGTGTTTTTCGTGAAAGATTGGCGTGGGAGGACCAGAGATTGGAGTTCAGACGAGCACCTGCCATGGAAATAACGATAAAACAATTGTGAATTACCTAGGAGCTCTATGCAGTCATGACCGATGAAACAAGAACATATTACCCCATGAAATAAATAAAAGGTTCCAGTAAAAATTCCATCCAAGTTCTCAAGTTCAAAAGAAACGTTACAAGATACACCTGAAGAAGGTCGTAGGCTGCATCAGCCAAAACGTTGTGAAAATGACAATCAAGATGAGAACAGTTGTCCGAAGATTCCAAATAATATGAATAATCAATCCTCATCTCAAAAATTCAGAAATATCGAAGCATGTGTTGCTAAAGACATAGACTCCAGGTATGTTTGCCATTGGAATGCAAATTTCGTGTCAAAGATCAGATGCTGCACTTCAATTTCTTGTTCTCTTTCAGTGGAGGAGAAATCCTTCACGACTGAGACAATTTTTAATTTTGTTCCTTTTTTTCCATGTTAAAAAACAACCCTAGTGTCTAATTCCGTCCCGTGGGGAGGCATTGTAAATAGGAACACCATAGCTAAACATTTTTTTACTGTGTACTGACATGCATCGTTCAACAACGATACTGTTTGAGAATCTAGCACAACAGATTATACATTTTGAAGATCCATTTTTTTTTTGTCACATTTAACATTTGAAGCAATGGTTGAACATCATTTTGAGCCCATATTGTATTTAGATGTTCATGAGCTTCTGGTTTGCTGCTTGTCTGTGCAGAATTAAAACCGAGATTTTTCCATCCCACCAATTTCAAGCTCATCAAGGTGACTCAACCATTTAAACGCTTAAGGGTTGAATTTAAGAGCCCATTGCCATCTAACGGTCAAAATAAATATCTATTAACAATCATCGACGAATATTCGCACTTCCCCTTTGCCTTTCCTTGTCGAGATATGACCTCACAAACAATTATAAATTGTTTTTGTTGACTATTTTCACTGTTTGGCATGCCTTCACTCATTCACTCTGATAGAGCCCCATCATTCCTTTCAACGAAACTAACAGACTTTCTGCATAAGAAGGGAGTAGCAACAAGCCACACAACTGCCTACAACCCACAGGGAAATGGCCAGGTGGAACGACTGAACGTGGCCCTATAGAAAACAATATCACTGAGGTTGAAAAAGTTGCCAATTTCTCATTGGGAAACAGTTCAACAAGATGCCTTACACTCCATCCGTTTCTTACTGTGTACTGCTATTAATGCTACACCTCACGAGAGGATATTCCAGTTCAATTTAAATCAACATCTGGCATCTTTCTTCCCAGTTGGCTTAGGTTCGGTTCTGATGAAACGTAATCTACGGTTATCTAAGTACAAGCCATTTGTCAACGAAGTCGAGTTGCTGGAATGCAACCCTCAATATGCCCATGTTAGACTCCCAAGTAGAAGAGAGAAAACAGTGTTGCTGCGACATCTTGTCCCAAAACCGCAAGATACACTGCCACACACGATACTATCTCACAGGAAGCTGAACCTCTACAACCAAATACCTCGTTAGAACCTTGTATACCTGAAGAATCCCGGAAAATTTCATCCGCCGATATAGCACCTGATAAAAACCCATCAGAACTTATTCATAAGCAACAACGTGTCCACCCCTACCACCTGAGAAACAGATGCTTAAACTAGAACTTTCGTGTATCATTCCATAACCCCACTCTAAACATTTTCCACCCAGGGTGAATGTCACATTATTAACATCGTTCATTGCTTTGCATGGTTTAAACAATTCTCTTTCCTTTTATATCATTCGCCTTCCATGTTGTCCTCACCACAATGAGTCTCTCGTTTGCTGCTTGTTTGAATGAGTAAAGTTGTTTGGAGAATAGCAAGCTTTGCAGGACATCTCGTTTATTCAGAGCAGTGGTTGGCCATTGTCTTGAACCCACACTGTATTTAGATGTTCATGAGCTTCTGGTTTATTGCTTGTCTGAATGGGTAATGTATTTTTTGGGAAATGGCAAGCTTTCCAATGCTACTCATTTGTTCAGAGAAGTGGTTGGCTATTGCACTGAACCCACATTTTGTTTAGACATTCATGAGTTTCTAGTTTGTTGCTTGTTTGAATGAGTAAAGTTGTTCAACAGCTAAAAATCTTTTCACAGTGAATCTAGCAGAACAGATTACACATTTTGAAGATCCATTTTTTTTGTCACATATAACATTTGGAGCAGTTGTTGAAAATTGTTTTGAACCCATATTATATTGAGACGTTCACAAGCTTCTGGTTTGCTGCTTCTGAATGGGTAATGATTTTTAGGAAACGGCAGGCTACTCATTTGTTCTGAACAGTGGTTGGCTATTGCATTGAACCCACATCATATTTAGACGTTCATGGGTTTCTAGTTTCTGCTTGTTTAATGTTGTTTTGGGAATAGCAAGCTTTGCAGAGCTTTTCGTTTATTCAGAGAAGTGGTTGGTCATTGCCTTGAGCCCACGTTTTATTTTGACGTTCATGAGTGTCTGGTTTGAAGTGGTTGGCCATTGTCTTGAACCCACACTATATTTAGATGTTCATAAGCTTCTGGTTTGCTGCTTGTCTGAATGGGTCATGTATTTTGGGGAAATGGCAAGCTTTCCAACGCTACTCGTTTGTTCGGAGCTGTGGTTGGTATTGTCTCGAGCCCACGTTGTATTTAAATGCTCTGCAGGGCTACTCATTTTTTTCGACATGTCGAAGCATATGTTGCTTAAGGCATAAACTCCACGTATATTTCGCGCCACAAATCTCACACTGATATGGTTTCTCTCCAGTATGTGTCCGCATATGCTGCTTGAGATATGAATTCCGTGCAAATTTCGACCCGCAGACGCTGCAGCTGAACGCCTTTGCACTATGGACTGACATATGTTGTTTAAGAACAGTACTCTTTGAGAATCTAGCGCCACAAGTTGCGCACTCTAAATATTTGTCCTCACCGTGATCTAACATGTGTTGCTTTAAGCCTGACACATGCACAAACTTTATACCACATAACGAACACTGAAACGTCTCGTTGCCGTTGTGAGCTAGCAAATGCTGTTTGAGGTATGTGTTCTTCGAAAACTTGACCCCGCAGATGTCGCATCGGAAGGGTCTTTCTCCAGTATGGGCTCGCATGTGCTGAGTCAGATTCGAGCTCGTTGTAAACCGACGTGTGCAGAATTCGCAGCTGAAGGGCTTCTCGCCCGTGTGCATTTTGACGTGTTCTTTTAAACTCGAGCAATATGTGAATCGGCCGCCACAGACTTCGCAGCGGAATGGTTTTTCTCCACTGTGGATCAGCATGTGTTGCTTGAGGTTTGAACTTTGTGAGAATCCAGATCCGCAAATTTGGCAATGAAAAGGTTTTTCTCCTGTGTGTGATCGGATATGACGTTCGAGTCTTGAGTTGGAGGCAAATTCGATTCCACACACTCGACAATCGAAAGTTTTCTCTTCAGTCGTGTTCTGCATCATGACGGCTGAAACTGAAAAAAAAAATTATGATGGTTGAAACTGGAATAAAAAAATTATGATGGCTGAAACTAAAAGAAAATTTATGACGGCTGAAACTGAAAAAAAAAATTATGAACGCTGAAATTAAAAGATTCATGATAGCTAAAACTGAAAAAAAGAATAATGAACGCTGAAACTAAAAAAAAAAATTATGATGGCTGAAGCTAAAAATAAAAAAAAAATTATAAATACTAAAACTGACAAAAAAAAAATTATAAATACTAAAACTGACAAAAAAAAAATTATAAATACTAAAACTGACAAAAAAAAAATTATAAATACTAAAACTGACAAAAAAAAAATTATAAATACTAAAACTGACAAAAAAAATATTATGAATGCCGAAACTAAAAAAAAACATTTATGATGACTGAAACTCAAAACAAAAAATTTCTGACAGCTTAAACTGAACAAAAAACAAATTTTAATTATTTTTCTAATTTGACAAACTGGATTTTCATAAATGTCTGCTTAGGGCTCAAACAGAAACTGACGCTAACTGATGGAATATGCCGAGCGCTAATCAAGTTGATCAGCGCTCGGTTGATCAGCCAACCAGAAAGTGACAACAAATGCGATTAAGCAGATGCCTTTTAATAAATTGGAAAACAAAATTAGTTTTTAATTCAATCAGAAAGAATGGAATACGCAACAATGAAACAACATATGCTGGAGAAATTATTACAGATCAAAGCAAGTCATAAATCCTCAAGATCATTTACCTGTGGACACACGATATGCCCACTTAAAAAATCTGAAGAGAGAATGTGCTGTGGCTCGAAACATACTGTTACCGATAACCCTAACCCTAACCCTAAACTCTAACCCATAAAAGCTAAACTTTTTGAGCTCAGTCAATCAGAAAGCGACAACAAACACGATTAGCCAACAAAAAGCCAAGCAGACGACTTTTAATAAATTGGAAGAAAAACAGATAGCAAACTGACAGCTGTGGTATACCTCTGAATTTGCAGCCGCCATTGCTCACAGAAATCACTATTTCAATTGCTTTCAACGCAAAAGATGCTTTGGAAGCAAGACCTCTGTTATGTCTGCATGCAACCAGTGAAATATAGAAAACAAGGAGTCATATAACTAACCCAGTAAATCTGGAGCGACTGAGCAGAGGTTTGTTTCTCACGGGTTTTGGCGAATAAGAAAACTGTGTGTTGAACCATAATCATTATCTATAATATAAATCTCACATGTCTGTTTAAATGTATGTATGTATGTATGTGTGTATGTATGTATGTGTGTATGTATGTATGCCTATAACTTTCGATAGAGGCGATAGATTTTCACAAGATTAGTATCATTTTGAAGCTCGACCCTTCGGACAACAAATATTGAAAAATTGGCTAAAAACATTAATTCCTTCACCCTCAACTGGGCAGTTTTCTACAGAGAGGTTCGCTTTTTTTTTTGCTAATATTTTTTGCAAGTCATTCAACCCTCACGTTCACGATGTTGCATAAAAGGCGTTATTTCGACCGCCCATGATGTCACAACCACACATCAGTAAGACAGTTTGTTTTTTTCACTTCGTTTTCCTCTGGCGCGTTAGGGGTGCAAGCCCGCTTACAACTCCTTTTTTTTTGCGCTCATAATTTTCTTTTTGTCTTTTTGCTCAACCAACACTCTTACACACACCACTTTCTTTTCTGATTTTGGGTCATGGGTTCGAGCCTGCTTGCCTACTACAATTCTTTTTTTCTTTTTTGCTCAACACACACCTCCAAACACACGGGCAACGCTGGGCACCCAGGCTAGTATCATATGAATCCGAAAATTCTATGATTGGCTTTGGTTTCCATAATATTTTCCTAATGAATTTTCCTGCTTTCCGGCTGACTACAATATGGTTGTGTTCAAGTCTAAAGCAAATAAGTTCTTGATGAGCCGTTCCATATAAGTTATCAAATTTACCAAATTTTCATTATTAATGATTACTATATTGTCCAATTTCTACTGTACACTCTTTAACCCTTATCCTTGAGTGGCCTCTGGGCCTTGATAATGTGGTGATGCCTATGTAAAAAAAAACAAAAAAAAAACAGAAGCGATTTCCTCAAAGCTAAACATTTTGTGATCAACCAATCAAAAGGTGACAAGAAATGCAATTAGCCAATGAAAAGCAGACAACTTTTTATAAATTGGAGGAAATAAATAGTTTTTAATTTTAATCAGTTGTTAAAAATCAATAAATATATCTTATTCTATCATTACCAACAGTGGAAGATTCTGCTTCAAACAAAATTAAATAAAAACGGACAATTAAAAGAAACATTTCTAGTATCAGAAAATAGGCAGAAATTTTTCTGATTCCTACACCCCGAAAAGTTCTGATTTTTTTGATTGCCAGTTCCAATTAATCAGCCCAACACTATAACAAATGTGATT
This sequence comes from Euprymna scolopes, assembly GCF_053919585.1. Lineage (NCBI taxonomy): Eukaryota > Metazoa > Mollusca > Cephalopoda > Sepiida > Sepiolidae > Euprymna > Euprymna scolopes. The sequence goes on along the minus strand of NC_136521.1, from coordinate 8,612,551 downwards.
AACCAGTAAAACCCTACCTATATACAAGCCAGGTATGGTCAAAGATGGAGTACTGTTGCCATATTTGGGCAGGAGCTACTAGAAGCAGCTTATCCTGCCTTGACAGAGTTCAAAATAGACTTTGTAGCTTAGTAAATGATGCCCTTTTCTCTTCCCTGCAACCTTTTTCCCACAGAAGAGATGTTGCGAGCTTGTCTCTGTTTTATCATTATTTTCATGGCAAATGCTCGTCTGAGCTTCAATCTATGGTCTCCCAGTGCCAAACTTTCACGAAAAACACTCGTCTAGGCAAAACCACTATCAATAATTCCCCACACTCTTTATCTGAGCCTAAACCTAAATGTAAATTCCATGAAAAAAGCTTCTTTCTTAGAGCTGCATGCCTGTGGAACTCCTGACTACAATCTGATTGTCTTCAAGTCCAATGTAAACAAATTTTTGATGAAGCGTTCCCCTAAGTAATTTAATTTACAAAATTCCTACTACTGATGTTTACTATGCTATAATCACATTGACTAATGTATACCCAATTAGCCCTTATCCTCGAGTGGCCCCCAGGCCTTCATAAGTGGTGATTCCTGTGTAAAAAACAAACAAAAAATCCAAGTGAACGACTGGACATCAGAGCAAGTTATAAATCTCCAAGATCATTCAGCTGTGGACACACGACATGGGCACAAAAAAAAATCTAAAGTAAGAATAAAGCGGCGGGCTCGGAACATACTGTTATCAATTGAAGATACTAGTCCTACCCCTAAAATCTAAATGCAGATTCCATGAACAAAGCTCCTTTCTTCAGAACTGCCCACTTGTAAAACACTATTCCGCTGGCCTGCTTCCCGGTTGAATACAACATGGAAGCCTCCAAATCCAATGTAAACAAATTCTATGCAAATTACACAACTTATGATTATAACATTCATTAACCCTTATCCTCGAGTGGTTTTCGGGCCTTGATAAGTGGTGACTCCCAAGGAAAAAATAATAAATAAATAAGTAAAAAGTTTAAAAATTTAGTTTTTAATCATGCAAGCTAAATAAATAGATATTTGCGGACCCAGCTGTCTTTTTTAACTAAAAAACATTGTTAGAATAATCTATAATATAAATCTCAGCTGTCTGTTTAAATGTACGTATGTATGTATGTATGTATGTATGAGACCAGTACCCGCATTAAGCTGGTTTGCAGTTTTACTTGTTGCTGGCTATCTTGCTCTTGCTTGTTGCTGGATCTCAACATTTTGAACTGAGAGAGAGACTTAGCTGTCGTACAAAGCTAAGACTCTGTAATATCATCTGTATAGATACTCCCTTAGGCATTTGTGTATAAAAATGGTCCTGTGGCGATGACAAAGTTGTGACGCATAGAGGCTTTAAATGCGGGAAGCATGTAATAATTGATCTCAATGACCGTCTTCAGTATCATGCCTGCTTGAGCATGTGATTTCACCAGTAGGACTAAAAAAAAAAAAAAAAAGTCATTTTTGGGCTCATGGACATTAAGTGTCTGAGGGAGTGGCACTCGTCTGACAAGACGTTGAAATCATCATGTATGTATGTATGTATGTATGTATGGATATCGGCCTAAAACTTTCGTCAGAAGCGACGGATTTTCATGAGACGTGTCATTTTGAAGCTCAATGTCTCGGACAACAAATATAAAAAAATTGGCCCAAAATATTAATTCCTTCACTCTCAGATAGGCAGTTTTCTACAAGGAAAGGTTGTTGATTTGCAAGCCATTTTTGCAAGTCATCGTATTGGTTAGATTGACTTTGCCTAATTTTAACGTTCCGAACTTCCGTTTGCATCATGGAATAACTATAAGACGTCAGATTTTCCTTCATTTTCTTTTCCATCTTTTTGTCATAGGTTTGAGCCTGCCTGCAGCTATCACTTTTTTGGGGGTTTTTTTTTTTGCTCAACACACACCTTCAAACATCCAGGCTAGTTTATTTATACATCGCAGCAGTATAAAGCTATCATCAACAACTAACAAATTAAAGGGTTTATTTACTGAGAACGTTTCAATATTTAGTTTCAGTCAGGTCTATGCAAAGAACAAGATATAAAAATGGCTATCAGTCAAGGTTGTTGTCAAATTGTACTTAGTTTGTTTCAAGTTTTGAAAAAAATGTTGTTCACATTGATAGGGTACTTCCATTTTTTAATACTTTGCACTTAGAAAAATATATTTTACATAAATCTATATTTTAAAAGCGAAGTGGGGCATTTTTTTTTTTTTTTTAAACCTTATAAAAAAAGATCGACTATGATGTAAAAAGAAACAGGACCGACTAAAAGTAAGAAAAATAAATTGAAAAGGAAGATCGACTAAAAGGGGGAGAAAGAAAAAGAAAAGGGGGAATGGTGAAGAAACTTGAAGTACTTTTCGCTGACTGTCTTCAATGAAGTAATGTTGGCATGAAGTAATTTCTATGAGGGGAAAAAAAAAACAAAAAAAAAACACACACAGCGTAGAAATTAACCTGGTGGCGCCTTGTGGTCCATCTGTTTGCAAAGAACAGGTCTGCAACAGTTTATTGTAAGTGCCTCTAAGAATCCGAGATGTTGAACAGACCTAGCCCTGTGCAAAATAGAGAACCACGCCGGTGTGTACTCACTCGAACATTTATTTGAACTGGTCAGGTGATCACCGATCACGGTAGCAGAAACATGTGATCGTGCAGAGGAGTCTAACCTACCCTGTCGTATATATAAAGGGACGTTGGGAAATTCTGACCTTTGCACAGGGCTAGGTCTGTTCAAGCAGAATGTTTTGCTCTTTGGCTACAAAATTATAAACTCCAGAACGTGTATAGAACAGCTGCCACTAAAAATTCTCTATCTTTAGGACTCATATAGAATAACTACCCATTGGAAACTCTTCTGAAATCAAACATGCCTTCCAATTCAAGACAAATGCTACTAAATTGAGGTGTTGAACATGAATTTAACCAAATATTAATTTTATTTAACATTTTTTTTTTGTTAATATCAAGCAAAAATCACTGAAATATTCAACAAGTGATCCCATTTTTAATTAGAATTCATTGAGATAACAAGAACGTTTGTTTTTGTTTTTGTTTTTTAATAGAACGTGTATAACAGACCGCCCAACACCGCTCCGCCACTGTAAACAGAATTTTTGTGACATATTAAACAGTATGGCGCATTACTTACGGAAACACGGTTAATTAAACTGCAGAAGCATCTGTTAAGTTATACAAGTTCTATAATTGAACACCCCCCCCAAAAAAAACAAAAAAAAACGAAAAACATGTTTTTGTAAACCGCTCTAAAAACTACGTAGCACACACACGAAAAAAAAATAAACAACATTTCTAAAAAACTTTCCTGATATTTAAAATGTCCGCTTAAGATTCCTCCGCGATGTGACAAGTCATGGAAGAAAATTCTACCGCACATAGCATAAACGAAGGCAGTGAAATAGCAGAATATAGTCCCAGGTTCAAGGATTGATACCACGCAAACGATTAATTTGCAATGGAAACGGTCATCATATTCTTTTCAAGCATACCGAAATCTACAAGAAAAAAATATTTTTCTACTAGTTCGATGTCACGCTTTTTCTAAAATAATACCGTTTATTTTATTTATTTAATTTTCTGGTACTTGTACGGTTTAATCAAGACATTAAAAAATAAAAATATCGAAAAAAGGTTATATTGTACGCATCCGTTCTGGACTGAAGATCTCTGAAAAAAAAAATTGGGTACTCATGCAGAGAGTGATCCGTGCTGAAATAATAGCGTTATTATTTAAAAAGCCATTCTTAACATGGGGAGGGGAGGGTGTTTTGTATCTATTCTGTACTTCAACCTTACAATTGAATAAAAAAAACATATCATAAAACTTTAATTAAACGTGGAAATACGGTTTTCTCTGCATTAGCACCAAAAATTTTATTTAATTTGATCGAATAGTTTCTTTTTACAGCAGAAAAACACATTTTTATGAGAGCACGTTGAAGTCAGCCATTATGGAAATTTTTAACACGCCACGGGGAGATAACTCAATGGTAGTGCGCCGAGACTCCCTCCCCATCTTTATTACTAGGGTTTCTTCCTAAAAATCGACCCTTTGGCTCGGTATCATAAAAATTGTTTTTTTTCGCTGTAAGAAAAAAAAATACTTGATCAATTAATTGAATTTATATATATATATATATATATGAACTGCCGTTCGCTCGGTAAAACCCGGCAGTTTTCGTCGTTTGCCGGGCGTTGCCGAGCGAGACTCACGGAAAAAACGGGATTTAAACTGTAGACGTACCACTTTTGTAAACAAGGAAATGCAAATCTTAACCATAACTGAAATATTACAAAGGTCCCTATATATATTTTTTTTTACTCGATTCAAATTTTAAAAATAAAACAAAATTAAATAAATATTAACAGCTTACCTTTTTTTTTTTTTTCCAAAATAAAATTAAAAGGGATTAAAAAAAGAAATCACAATTTAAATAGATTTTCCAGGGCGGGCATTAATATTTTCTTTAAAAGTTAAATTTCATTAAAATATTTTTTTTTTTTTTTAAATGTGCGTCGATACGAAAGAATAAGAATGGATATCGAACAAAAAACATGAAAAACGGTGTAAGACCAGAATTAGTCCCGTCTGTAAAAAAAGACCATAATGTTACAGGGATCGATCGATGGATTGGCTTGTCTTCTTACAATTAAGATGAGACACAAACCACGAGTTTCGTAATATAAAGAGTCGTACACAGATGAAAATACAACAATGGCAAATAAATTACGGTGCTTATTCAGATTGGCACTTAGGGCGGCAATTAAAAGTTTTAAAAAATACAGGAAAATGTATACGTAAGGAAGGAAGATGAAATATTCCAGAAAAATCACGTAATTTGATATTTTTGGTATTAATGTACAGTTTAATCAAAAAAAAAAAAAAAAAAAAAAAAAGAATGAAAATATCGAAAAAAGGTTATACTGTACGTATCCGTTTTGGACTGAAGATCTCCGAAAAAAATTTTTTTTATTTCAGGTAGTTTTTTTTTTTACAGCGGAAAAACACGTTTTTATGAGAGCGCGTTGAAGTCAGCCATTGTGAAATTTGCCGAACATGCCACGGGAAGATAACTCAATGTAAAGCGCCGATACTCCCTCCCCATCTTCAGTTCTAGCTTTTCTTGCTAAAAATTGAACCTTTTGCTCAGTATCATAACAAATTGTTTTTTCGCTGTAAAAAAAAAAAAACTACTTGATGAAATTAAGTGATTTTTTTTTTTTTTTTTTAGAACTTAATTTCATAACAGATACGTACAATATAACTTTTTTTTCGATATTTTAATTTTTTAATGTCTTGACTAAACTGTACAAGTGCCGAAAAACCTGTAAGTACTAGCAAAGGAAGGAAAATGAAATATTCCAAAAAAAAATCACGTAATTTGATCAAACAGTATTTTTGATACTTGTACAGTTTAATCAAGAGATTAAAAAAAATGAAAATATCGGAAAAAGGTTATATTGTACGTATCCGTTATGAACTGAAGATCTCCGAAAAAAATATTCACTTAATTTGATCAAGTAGTTTTTTTTTTTTTTTACAGCGGAAAAACACGTTTTTATGAGAGCGTGTTGAAGTCAGCCATCTTGGAATTTTTTTAACACGCCACAGAGAGATAACTCAGTTTAAAGCGCTGAATCCTCATCTCAAAAATACAGAAACGTAATATAATTTTTTTGTTCAATATTTTCATTTTTTAATGTCTTCATTAACTAAACAAGTACCTTTTCTTGAATAAAAAATAATACTGTACTTATACAGTTTAATCAAGACATTAAAAAATAATAATATCAAAAAAGGTTATATTGTACATATACGTTATGGAACGAAGTCCTCCGGAAAAAATTTTTTTAATTTAATTTGATCAAGTAGTTTCGTTTTTACAGTGTTGCGGGACCGTTTGTCCGGAGACAATCGACCCAACAACTAACAAGGTAGACACGGGCAGAAAAAACGTTCCCGCTACAAGTGGTGACCCTGACGTGATATTCGACACGGGCAAATGGCTGGCGGAGAAGAAGGTGGAAGGCACCGAAGAACCTGAAATCAACTTATCAGCTCGCTTCATCCAACTACTGCCATGTAATCCAGTGTACACCAGGAGTTGGTTTATTCAACTTGAGGCGATTTTCGCATCCAGGAGAATCACACGCCAGGACACCAAATATGCCTCAGTGGTACAGGCTCTACCTGCAACCGTCGTGGAAGAAGTGGAGGACATCCTAATGAACACACCCGAACATCTCCCGTACACCCACCTCAAAGATGCCATCCTCAAGCGGACAGGCCGCTCAGATGAAGACCTCATCAGAGACCTATTCTCTCATGCGTCTCTGGGTGACAGAACTCCATCCCAGCTCTTGCGGCTTATGAAGAGTCACCTCAGAAACAACACCATGGCCGAGCCTATCCTCTGAGGCCTATGGATGAATCAGTTGCCCTCAAACATCACACAAGTCCTGGCTCTGGTACCTATAGAAACTCCCCTGGAAGTGTTGGCCGATTCAGCAGACAAGGTTTATTCCTGGGGCCACGAAAGAGTCCACCAAGTGGATAACAGCCACGAACGAGTGGACCAAGTGGACGACACCCATGAAAGAGTCCATCAAGTTGAAAGGACCCACCGAAGAGACCACCAAGGTGACAACAGCCCACAAAATCTTGCACGGCACTTTGAAGAGGAGATGGCTCCAATGAGAGTCGAACTCCAAGAACTGAAACTCGCCTTACTCCAGAGGCGACGAAGACCAGACGCCCATGGGTGTGGTTGAAGCCCAGCCCCACACACGTTATAGAAGCCGTACCCTCAGTTCGAGTCAGAGACGGAGCTATAACCCTAATGAATGCTGGTAGGTACCACTGTTTCGGGGACCAAGCCCGCAAGTGTCACCCTCCCTGCACACACCAAAGGACACAGGGACACAAGTAAACCAGCAGGCAGCGGCGACGACCCCTGCTGGTACACACATGCACAGTCATTTTTTTTATGTGTGGGACCATAACAATGGCCTAAGATTCTTAGTTAACACCGGTGCAGCCATCAGCGTTATACCACCCACCAACAAGTCAACCCTAAGACCCACCCTATTTCAACTTTGGGCAGCAAACGGTTCCATTATAGAAACCTATGGGAACCAAGAATTAACACTAAACATTAACCTCAGGCGTGACTTCAAGTGGTCGTTCAGCGAATGTCAAGAACCCCTTGTTCGGTGCTGACTTCCTGGCACACTACAACTTGACTGAAGACGAGGACCCTATCCGACAACACCACATCTCTCAAGGTTACAGAGATCCCATCAAGTTGGAACACAACCGGGATTAGCGTAGCAACACAACACGACCCACACTATGCGGAAATCCTGCGCCGGTACATCACTCAGCCTATTAAGTGTACCGACGCAGGAGAACATCAGACCCAGCACCACATAAAACCCACTGGATAACCAGCATTCGCACGGCCACGACGACACTCTCCACACAAGTTGGCATATGCCAAGAAGGCTTTCAAAGAGATGTTGGTGGACAACACCATCCGTCCCTCAGACAGTCCATATGCATCGCCACTACATTTGGTACCCAACTTCCAGCGAGCCTGCAGCCTCGGCCTCCTGCAACTTCCAACGAGCCTGCATCCTTCAGCTTCCTGCACCTTCTGCCTGCAGCCTTCAACTCCCTGCACCTCTTGCCTGCAGCACTCAGCCTTTGTCTGGTGCAGCCTGGTTCTGCTTTGCAGTCTGCTGCTCCTCTGTTCCAGTCCTGGACGCCATTCCTAGACCGCTCCAGTGTCTAGATCCCCGGTTCCTGACCGATCCAGACCAGGTCAAGACGCTAAACCATCCTAACGTCTAGCCTCCAGTTCCTGACGTCAAGCCAATCAGCTCAGACCAAGACGAGGACTCTAGACCACCCTAACATCTAAGTTCTCGTTCCTGATCCAGACTAGTTGTTGTTGTCTCACCATGTATTGGCCAACTAATCCTCTGGCCTGCTTTGGGTAGGATTTAAACCGCTGTCTTCAGACCATGCTCACGTAGAGCCGTAGAGGCTCAACGTCTCTATCCACTGTGGCACAGGTCTTGGAGGGCGATCAAGGTTGGATTTTATGATTTTATAAATTCAATTTTTTGTTCTTATCTGGTCTTCCGCTGCCAGGTCTGTACGGAATGTTATTTTTTTCTTTCATTTTTTTTTTTCATTTATGTTTTTATTTTTATTTATATTTTTTATTTTTATTTATGTTTTTATGTTCATTTATATTTTAATTTAAATTTTTATTTTTATTTATATTTTTATTAATATTTTTTATTTTTATTTATGTTTTTATGTTCATTTATATTTTAATTTAAGTTTTTATTTTTATTTATGTTTTTATGTTCATTTATATTTTAATTTAAGTTTTTATTTTTATTTATATTTTTTATTTTTATTTATATTTTTTATTTTATTTATATTTTTATTTGTTTTTATTTATATTTTTATTAATATTTTTTTTTCATTTATGCTTTTATTTTTATTTATATTTAAGTTTTCATTTATGCTTTTATTTTTATTTATATTTTTTATTTTTATTTATATTATTTATATGTATTTTTTCATTTATATTTTTATTTATTTTATTTATATTTTTATTTGTTTTTATTTTCATTTATATTTTTATTTATATTTTTTATTTATGTTTTTATTTTTATTTATATTTTTATTTAAGTTTTTATTTTTATTTATATTATTTATATATATTTTTTTAATTTATATTTTATTTATATTTTTTATTTTTATTTTTTATTTATATTTTTTATTTTATTTATATTTTTTATTTTTATTTATGTTTTTATTTATTTATGTTTTTATTTTTATTTATATTTTTTATTTTTATTTATATTTTTATTTATATTTTTTATTTTCATTTATATTTATATTTTATTTTTATTTATATTTTTATTTATATTTTTATTTATGTTTTTTATTTATATTTTTTATTTTCATTTATATTTTTTATTTTTATTTTTATTAATATTTTTATTTATATTTTTTATTTTTATTTATATTTGTATTTTATTTTTATTTATATTTTTTTATTTTTATTTATATTTATATTTTTATTTTCATTTCTATTTCTATTTTATTTTTATTTATATTTTTATTTTTTGGAATCCTTTGAGACGATACATTATAATTTGCATATTCATTTTTTTGAAAACTTATCTATAGGTACGTACAAAATGAATGTCGATGTTCAAAATGTATAAACATTTTGACCCCTCCCTTTACTTAAAAATTCACAAAAAAAAAATCAAGAAATTAAACAATTTTAATTAAATTTTCAGTATTTATCAAATAATGATTACAGAATACAATGAACCCATTATTATTATTTAAATATTAGTTGAAATGCATTATTTTGTTTAAACAACAGACACCTTTACTAAAATTTATGATTTTCAGTAGTTAAAAAAAAACAATTTATTTTTTGGGTTTTTTATGAAAATAAAGAATTGTAAATTGTAACAATAAAAAACAGAAAAATTAATTTTTTCAGGAACATTAATATTTATTTGTTATATATTTGTTATTTGACAACTTTTTCGAATCTCTGTGTATAGTAATACAAACCTGTAACTTATCTTGCCTTTGGTAATATTTATTTGTTATATATTTGTTATTTGACAACTTTTTACAATCTCTGTGTATAGTAATACAAACCTGTAACTTATCTTGCCTTTGGTAATATTTATTTGTTATATATTTGTTATGTGACAACTTTTTCGAATCTATGCATATAGTAATACAAACCTGTAACTTATCTTGCCTTTGGTAATATTTATTTGTTATATATTTGTTATTTGACAACTTTTTCGAATCTATGCATATAGTAATACAAACCTGTAACTTATCTTGCCTTTGGTAATATTTATTTGTTATATATTTGTTATTTGACAACTTTTTACAATCTCTGTGTATAGTAATACAAACCTGTAACTTATCTTGCCTTTGGTAATATTTATTTGTTATATATTTGTTATTTGACAACTTTTTTGAATCTCTGTGTATAGTAATACAAACCTGTAACTTATCTTGCCTTTGGTAATATTTATTTGTTATATATTTGTTATTTGACAACTTTTTCGAATCTATGCGTATAGTAATACAAACCTGTAACTTATCTTGCCTTTGGTAATATTTATTTGTTATATATTTGTTATTTGACAACTTTTTCGAATCTATGTGTATAGTAATACAAACCTGTAACTTATCTTGCCTTTGGTAATATTTATTTGTTATATATTTGTTATTTGACAACTTTTTCGAATCTCTGTGTATAGTAATACAAACCTGTAACTTATCTTGCCTTTGGTAATATTTATTTGTTATATATTTGTTATTTGACAACTTTTTACAATCTCTGTGTATAGTAATACAAACCTGTAACTTATCTTGCCTTTGGTAATATTTATTTGTTATATATTTGTTATTTGACAACTTTTTCGAATCTCTGTGTATAGTAATACAAATCTGTAACTTATCTTGCCTTTGGTAATATTTATTTGTTATATATTTGTTATTTGACAACTTTTTACAATCTCTGTGTATAGTAATACAAACCTGTAACTTATCTTGCCTTTGGTAATATTTATTTGTTATATATTTGTTATTTGACAACTTTTTCGAATCTATGTGTATAGTAATACAAACCTGTAACTTATCTTGCCTTTGGTAATATTTATTTGTTATATATTTGTTATTTGACAACTTTTTCGAATCTCTGTGTATAGTAATACAAATCTGTAACTTATCTTGCCTTTGGTAATATTTATTTGTTATATATTTGTTATTTGACAACTTTTTCGAATCTCTGTGTATAGTAATACAAACCTGTAACTTATCTTGCCTTTGGTAATATTTATTTGTTATATATTTGTTATTTGACAACTTTTTCGAATCTATGTGTATAGTAATACAAACCTGTAACTTATCTTGCCTTTGGTAATATTTATTTGTTATATATTTGTTATTTGACAACTTTTTACAATCTCTGTGTATAGTAATACAAACCTGTAACTTATCTTGCCTTTGGTAATATTTATTTGTTATATATTTGTTATTTGACAACTTTTTCGAATCTATGTGTATAGTAATACAAATCTGTAACTTATTTATATATATTTGTTATTTGACAACTTTTTCAAATCTATGTGTATAGTAATACAACCCCAACCCCTCCCTTTACTTAAAAATTCACCAAAAATCAGGAAATTAACCAATTTTAATGAAATTTTCAGTATTTATCAAATAATGATCATGGAATATATTGAATCCATTATTTTTACTTAAATCTTAGTGGAAATGTATTATTTTGTTTAAACAAAAAAAAAACCTTTACAGAAGTTAGGGTTTTCAGTAGTAAAAAAAAAAAAAATGAATGAATTTACTTTTGCTTTTTTTCTGAAAATAAAGCATCGTAAATTATAACAATTAAAAAAACGCAAGTTTTTTTACCAGAACATTACGAAAAAAGCCCTTGAAGCCCATTTTAATGAATTCGATATAACTCTGAAGAAAATTAATTTCCCGAACTACTGATATCATCATTGAATTAAGCATTGTTTATTTAATATTTTCAAACAAAAAAAAATATAATTGCAAAAAATATTTCTACTTTTGTTTTTGAATTACAGGTTTCGCATAATTTTTATATGTATGATTCTAATATTTTCCTCGCTTGAATGAATGTGAAACTTTAGGCGTGATATAATTTTTATATAATCTTGAAAAATAAAAAAAATTTTAATTTAAAAGCAGGACCAGAAAAATAATTAAATGAAAAAAAATGGTAAAAATTAGACAAACGTTCACGGTAAGAATGTACGGAGGCACAACTGGGAGAAAAACAGTACCCCCTACCAACCTATAACTACCTGACATCATTTTCACACAGTTTTTCACTCCTAATTTGATAATAAGTAGAAACACCTCAGTGCAAATGGGGGTTGACGTTTGGTAGAGATAAGCTCTAAGAGGAAGAAAGAAAGGTGTTTGTAACCACTCTCTTAAGGAGAGGTGGGGAAAAAAGGGTTGGATTTAGAAAAAGGAATTCTAAAGAGAAGAGTCGTAGCCAGCAAACCGAACGGCTGGGCTAGTCAAGCGTTCCCAGTTTGGGAGCCCTTCAGGGTCTGATGTTATGATGGGAACTAGCCTGTGTTAATGGGAACTCTGTGACTTTACTGGTCTGGTCTTACATCGTTCACTGCTATAGTCAGTCGCCTCAAATTAGACAGTAGTTGTTATGAAGTAATGAAAACAATAAATAGTTTGTTACTGTTATAACCCGGAGTGCTGTTTGTTGTGGTGAGGACTCTTGATTTTTGCAGCAAGCCGCAAGGATCAGCGGAGTGATTGATGTACCCGGAGACTCCCTCCACATGGAAAGAAAAATGATTCGATCGAGAGGAAAAGCGCCCCTCCATGAAAACACAGTGGGTAAGGACGATCAACAGGCCAACTTGTAACGAGACAAGGTACGATCAAGGGACACCTGCCATATCGGGTGAATCCGATGCGGGTAAGGACCCCCGGTACCCGGTGTGGTTGTTGAGGTATCGGTAACGTTATAAATGGTGCCGTATCGTACATCGTTATAGTATTTATTTTTCCTTTTAGAAATTAACTTTAGTCTTTAATTTCTCATATACAAGCAAGAACTGAGAACGACAAAAAAAAAAAAATATGATAAAGCGGCCTTCAAAACTATGTCCCTCTATTTATTTTGGGTATTTCTACCTAGTTATCCTTATCCTCATAGTTGTTGTTTCGTTATATCAAAGAATTCCAAAATTAGCAATTACAATAAATAAAATTACAAAAATGTATCTAACCCAAGCCTAACCTGCGCGATTAAAATTAATTTTTTATTTCTTCCAATTTATAAGTAAGTAGCTTTCACAGATTCATATTAACTACTAGTGGCTGCGCCGCGTTGGCACACACAACGCCGAGTCAAACATAAAATCGAGTACACTCAACATCAAGTACACTCAACATCGTCTTACAATCAACACTTACCTTGTGAACTCGGAGTATGGGAAATTCCCATATGCACAAAACAAAATCACCGAAAAAACAAAAATACTCTAAGGGTAAGGATAATGAGTAAATGGATAAAATGATTAAATTATTACGAATTTGCCAGGATTCGAACCTGGAATCTTTTGATCCGTAGTCAGACGTGTTATCCATTGCGCCACAAGGCCTGTCCGTATGCCAAAAGATGTTACTGCGACTATATACAGACAGTGCTAAATTCCATTGACATGGGCAGGTAACTTTTTTGACAATTGCACGAAACGTCCCGAAAACCCTTATTTCGGGCTTTTTGTGTGACTCGGAATTGTTCGTTACGAACCATATATAGATAAGGACAATCTAGGGACTCACACCTTTTTTAAAATTTTATTTTTATTATATTTTCACCCCAAACAAGGCCCATTGCCACTTTGGTGTAGGTTGATTGGTTGTTTTTGTTTTACGGCATATCAACCCTTTTCGAGTCATTTAATGCCAAATCCAATGATTTTGAAGAAAAATTTTTCTAATAGAATATATTTGTTGTTTTCACGTCGGTTTCTATTTAACCCATAGTTGGGACCCTAACAGGTACTACCACTCCGGGTCAGAGTGGACCTGGGAGCAATGGTAATTAAAGGGTGGCTCCACACTCCCCAAAGCCCAAAAGCTGGGGCCTCACCACTGGATATAGTTTAAGGTCATATCTAGGACCCCCATTGAGGGACTTTTACCCTCTGCAGGGGGGCAGTCGGCGTATTCTAATGCCTCACCGACAGGGCCACTTTGGTGTAGGGGGCTACTATCAGAGACATGAGCTACTAGGATACTATATAGGGAGTTGGGCAGCAAGATGTCTGTTCACGTTACACTTAAACTTCTGCATGTCAGCACAGTTGGGGAAGCAGGGACCCGGAAATGAATTCCAAAGTCTAGCGGTTCTGGGAAAGAAACTAACGGAGTAAAAAGCTCTCATACATCTAGGGCTCTCTACTGTGTAGGGGTGGGATTTAGCGGCTTCTCGGGTTTGTCGAGAGTATTTACATTGTGGGGGCACAAGTACTTGCAGTTCATCAGAGCATAAAATACTTCTAGAACAGGCAGAGGGATGCAACATTTCGTCGATGGGACAGAGGCTGAAGCTTAGATGACAGTTCAGGACCTATCAGGTTGGAGACTCTCTTTTGGACCTTGTCTAGGAGCGAGAGACTAGTGGCAGATGCACCAGCCCAAATATGACAACAATACTCCATACATGGGCGAATAGTGGCCTTATAGAGGTACATGATACTTTCGGGCATTAGTAGCTTTCTAGCATGGTAGAGAGAGCCTACCTTTCAGGGAAAAAAAGAATTTTTCAATTTGGTGCATCCGTTCGAAAGTTTTATTGGTATATAGGCACACACACACATAAATAAATAAACATTTAGAATTTTATTAATAGTATAGATAAAGGGTACTTGTACAGTTTAGACAAGACATTAAAAAATGAAAATATTGAAAAAAAGGTTATATTGTACGTATTTGATCGAGTATTTTTTTTTTTTTACAGCGGAAAAACACGTTCTTATGAGAGCACGTTGAAGTCAGCCATTGTGAAATTTGCTGAACACGCCACGGGGAGATAACTCCATGTAAAGCGCCAACACATCTGTAATTCTAGCTTTTCTTCCTAAAAATCAAACTTTTTGCTCGGTATCATAACAAATTGTTTTTTTTTCGCTGTAAAAAAAAAAAAACTACTTGATGAAATTAAGTGAATTTTTCTTTTTTGGAGAACTTTGTTTCATAACGGATACATGCAATATACGCTTTTTTTCGATATTTCCATTTTTTAATGCGTTGACTAAACTGTACAAGTACCAGATAAAGAGAAATGTGGGTCAATAAATGCAGAAGCACCTTTGTCTTCTCATCTTACTCAAACCCGCAGGCACGGGTGGATTCTATTGCGCCTCAGTGTGGAGTCATCGTCAATAGCATGTGCTGAGTAAAAAGAGAGAATTAACCTTTTTATGAACGCAAGAAAGATGCACAAAAGATTTAAGAGTTTGGTGCCTTTTTTTTTTTTTTTTACATGGGGGTCACCACTTATCAAGGCCTGAAGGCCACTCAAGGATAAGGGTTATTGCGTGTACAGTAATCAATGAGATAGTATTGTAGTAATCATTAGTATTGGGGGTTTCGATACAATCCTGACATTGCTACAAATATAATTTGCTGATTCTTTCGGTACCCTGATGAGAAGAATATATATATATATATATATTTTTTTTTACAAGGGGGTAATCATTTATCAAGGGCCGAGGGCCACTCAGGGATAAGGGTTATTGCCTGTACAGTAATCAATGAGATGGTATTGTAGTAATCATTAGTATTAGGGGTTTTGATAGAGTGTCTTACTTAAGGGGGCGGTTTGTCAGGAGTTTGTTTATGTTGGACATGAAGACGTCCTAGTTGTAGTCAGGTGGGAAACAGGCAAGCGGCAGAGAGTTCCACTGGCATGCAGTTCTAAGAAAGAAGCTTTGCTCATGGAATCTACGTTTGGATTTAGGCACAGATAAAGAGTAGGGAAAATTATTGATAGTAGTTTCAGTCAGACGGGTGTTTCTCGTGAAAGATTGGCGAGGGGGGACGAGAGATTGCAGCTCAGACAAGCGCCTTTTGGTCAGGATCAAAGTGTAGTATCTGTTCTTTAGATGCTGCACTTCCATTTCTTGTTCTCTTTTGGTGAATGAGCAGTCCTTCACGACTGAGACATTTTTTTATTTTTGTACCTTTTCTCCACGTAAAAAAACGACCCTGGTGTCTAACTCTGTCCCGTGGGGAGGCATAGTAAATAGGAACAATGTCTACTTTGTCTTCTTATTTTATTGAACCCCGGGCCCAAAGGTCCGGGTGGGTTGTATGGCATCCCAAGAGAGTAGTTGGGGATTGGTCCATGCCACGTAGAGAAGTCTTCAGTCCAAGATGCAGAAAGAAAGAGAGTTGCCATGGTTTAACCTTTACACACGTCATCTCTTGTTCAGATTGCCAGAGAGATGGTATCTGATTGGACAAGCCAGAAAGGAAGTTGACTACTATAACCAATCAACTATGATCTACCTAAAAGAGCCCCTGGGGCATACCCAAGAGTTATTGCGAAGTATAGACAAACAAAATTATATAGAAATCAGTTAGTTACAACTTTTCAAAAAGTTTTATAAAAATCCAAGGCATCAGTTTTTTTTAGCCATTTTAACCCAAAAGGCAACCCTAGGGGGAAAACCGGAGTTTCCCGGAAAATCCGTTCTGTTACTTTTTTACTCATATCATGTTTAATGTTTGTGAAAAAAATTTTTAAATCCCAAGGCGTAGTTATTGAAAAAAGTGCAGACGGACGAACAGACAAGGGTGAATTTACAGGTCCACCTTCCTTTTGTCAGGGGACCAAAAAAAATCGACAAGACATTCTTTGTAAAAAATATTTATTTTCTCACTGCATCCGAAAAACCAAAACAATTTTCGGTACTCCTGCAGTATTTTACCCACCGATTTCACGATCTTAGCCGAGCGTTGACATACGCTTTCGGCGTTAACGCCGACGAAAGCCAAGAATTCGGAGCTACGGTGCAAGAACGCTAAAAGTATGTGAATAGCAACAACATTACAAGGAAAAGATATTACACACACAACAAAATGGATAAAATTAATACAAAAAATTTGGATAAAATAAATCACAAACACTTACCGTAAGTTTTTTTAAAGTAAAATAAATTTATTTTGTTGAATATTTTTTTTTTTGGTTCATTTTGTTTTCCGATAGCTTTTTTTTTGGGGGGGGGGGGGTAAGCAACAGTAATAAACACTTCAATGTTTTTTTTTTGTTTGTTTTTAACAAAACGTTATTAAACAGTAACAACAATGTTTTTTTTTTGTTTTTTTTCAGTAATGTTTGTGGGGGAGGGCAACAATTACTGTTTATCTTTAGTCCCGACTGGAAGATTTTCTACTGACTGTAGCTGAAATGAAAGGCTGTGTATTTTACTTTGAACAATAAAATAACTGAAATGAAACGCTATGTGTGTAATTTCAATGAAAATTATTCGCCTGCTGCGTGTTTGTTTGAAGCGCCCTGATTGGCTAATAGAGTATCATACCGCTGGCCATGTTCCGGCGTTTTCCGACGGATGTCGATCAACGCTCGGCTAAGATCGTGAAATCGGTGGGTAAAATACTGCAGGAGTACCCAATTTTCAAATTTTTGGTGCCCGCAAATGTAGCACATTTCATTTCTGTCAGAATTTTTTAACAACTGCCATTTTTTTTTTCTTGTGTCAAAAAAAAAAAAAAATGAGATCAATAAAAAGAGGAAGAAAAAAATAAACAATCACTTGTGGCGTTTTACCCACTGGCTCACACCCTCCTGGTTCCTGTTATCCGTCATTATTAGGGCTATGACAAGAGAATATTCTTTTCATTATTTTGACTCTCGAGTATATATCAGTTAATACCTTATATGTTTTTAGATAGAGTGATGTGGTTCTCGATTGATTAACTGTGTCAGATATATACTCTTTTTTTTTTTTTTTTTTTACACGGTGGTCACCACTTATCAAGGCCCGGAAGCCACTCAGGGATAAGGGTTATTGCAAGTACAGTACGTTAGTGTGGAGATTTAAGGAAGTGTTTACTTAAGGGGGCGGTTCATTAGGAATTTGTTAACATTGGACTTGAAGACATCCAGGTTGTAGTCAGGTGGGAAGCAGGCAGACGGAACAGAGTTCCACAGGCGTGCTGTTCTAAGAAAGAAGCTTTGTTCATGGAATCCACATTTTGATTTAGGCACAGATAAAGAGTGGGGAAAATTTTTCACAGTGGATTCAGCTAGACGGGTGTTTTTCGTGAAAGATTGGCGAGGGTGGACCAGAGATTGGAGTTCAGACGAGCACCTGCCATGGAAATAATGATAAAACAAGGATAGGCTCGCAATGTCTCTTCTGTGGGAGAGAGGTTGCAGGGTAGAGAAAAGGGCATCCCCCACTAAGCCACGATTGAAACCGATATCTTCAGACAATGCTCACCTGGAATCATAGCGACTCAGCGCCTCTATCCACTGTGCCACGGGCCTCAAAACGCAATCAAGGTTGGATTTAATTTGTCAGTTCCGTACTCGTGTTGTGTTCTTATCTGGTCTTTCATTGTCGGGTTATTACTTTATTTTTTGGGATCCTTTGAGATGACGTACTTCCTAATCTCTTATTGCGTGGTCACCTGTATTGTTAGCGACACAGTGTGCAGGAAAACTCCGTATGTTTTGAATTATGAGTCACAGGTTTTGCATGATTACTCGTCCTTTTTGGCATGTCGAAGCATGTGTTGCTTAAGACATAGTCTCCACGCATATTTCGCGCCACAGATCTGGCATTCGTATCGTTTCTCTCCCGTATGTGTTCTCATATGTTCTATTAAGGACGAATTACGTGTAAATTTTGACCCACAAACGCTACAGCTGAACGCCTTATCATTGTGTATCAACATATGTTGCTTGAGAATCGTACTCTTGGAGAACCTGGCACCACATATTACGCACTTCGAAGATTCTTCTTCTTTGTGAACCAACATGTGTTGCTTCAGACCAGAGCTTTGGACAAACTTCACACCGCATAACGAACATAGGAAGGGTTCTTTTCTGTTGTGGATTAATGTATGCTGTTTGAGATAGCTTTTCTTTGAGAACCCTAGCCCGCAAACATCACAACTGAAAGGTTTCGTATGGGAGCGCATGTGTTGTTTAAGATTCGAGGTTGTGGAAAAGTTCCGCGCACAGACTTCGCATGTGAACGGTTTCTGGCCAGAGTGCATTTTTAAGTGTTCTTTCAGGCTCGAGCTGTGGGTAAATCTTCGACCGCATTGCTCGCAACTGAACCGTTTTTCGCCGCTGTGAATGAGCATATGTTGCTTGAGGTTGGACCGTTGTGAAAATCCGGCGTTGCAAAGATCGCAATGGAATGGTCTCTCACCCGTGTGCGATCGGATATGGCGTTCGAGTATAGAGTTGCATGCAAAATCAATTCCACAGACTCTGCAATCAAACGTTCTTTTCACTTCCGTTGTGCTTTTCATTGTGAATGACCGAACTGGGGAAAAAAAAGGACAAAATAGAAAACGTATTAAAAAAAAAAAAAAAAAAAAAAAAAATTTTTTAGTAATAATTCTCAACTTATCAAAGACATAAGCCGTTGGTTGAATGAAGAAGAATATTATGAGAGGATTGAAATGAATTAAGTTACACCTGAAAAAGGTCAGAGGTTAAATTGACTGAAGCCCGAAACAATGCTATTTGGGACCATGTTTAGGGGAAAGAAGCGAGATGTTGGTTTACATTACATTTAAATTTCACCAAGTCAGTACAACCAGAAAAGCAGATAATAGGGAGGGAACGAGAAGTTAGAGAGAAGAAACTATTAGAATAGAAAGCTTTCTGGCATCAATCAGGGTACCTCTACAGTGAAGGGGTGTGATTTTGTTGCTAAACAGGTTAGTCGGGAATATATAAGTCAAGGAGGCACAAGTGCAACGAGTTCAGAGCGCATTCCATAAAAATATTTATAAAACGGACAAGATTGCAACATAGCAATGATGGGGTGGAGGTGGGACTGTGGCACAATGAAGAAGCTCCCTTTTGGGGGAGCTGAGGCTTTTGCATTAATAAACCTTATATCTAACTTGTGCTTGACTGTGCTCATGGGGAGGCAAGAAAGAAAGGAGTTATTATTGAAAAAAAAAAAACACGAGGGCTTCAGTAACTATTGTCAATCAGGTATGACCTGAGCCAAGAGTAACAGTTGTCTATATAAATAAAATGAACTCATTTTTTCCCGTCTGATTTTGACATTAATAGGATTAAAAATCAAGATATTTCATGCAAATATAATATGCACAAACGGCAGAACCATATCTGAAGTGTGTTATAGGCTTATTATTTCTCAAATTCCTCGATAATCTTAGATTTCTATACTTTTTCTGCTGAGAAGTCACGGCCAAAATCGGTTAAGATCAATGGAAGTGGTAAAATATTTTCTCTCTAATAAATTCCTCCTCCCCCTGCCACCACTTAACACCGTTTGGGGATCGTTCACAAGGAACAGTTGAGAAGAGAACACCGGTTTGGCTTCGTAGTTCTTTCATGTGAAGTTATTTAAAATCACTAAACTAAGCTGCAGTGCTCTGTGGCGTAGTGGTTAGCGTGCTGGACAATTCACATTATATTTTCACGTTCGCGCCGACCTGCCGTAGTCGTTTTTTTTTTTTTTCCTAAACAACTGGAATGGACTTTTCTTGGTGGCCGAACTGTTAACGTTGCAGGTGTTTTTTTTTTTGTTTTTTTTCACACTTTATTTTCCTACTTTTACTCATGACTCCGGGTTTGATCCTTCCTATTTACCTACTATAACATTTTTTAAAACTCCCTCCCCCGTCCAGGAAACAAACACTCGGGCAACGCCGGGTACCCCCGCTAGTTTATAATATTACACCAAGTCAGAACAAGCTGAGATACCATATTCAAAAGGTCAAACACAAAAGAACTCCTTACATCATTCGTAGACATTTATGCTGATGACACTACCATCTATGGTAACACATCTAAGACAGTAAACGACCAAGTTCTCTCTGATTCTCTCTCCTCTGGTCTTGAGCATGTGGTACAATGGGGAAAGAAGTGGCTGGTTACTTTTAATGCATCTAAAACCAAGCTTCTCTCTTTACATCATCAACGTTCTGATCCCCGTCTGGCATCAGTTGAAATGAATGGCTCTCGTCTTGAGGAGGCCTCAAGTTTTGACAAGCTTCTGGGCTTGACCGTTACCCCTGATCTTAAATGGAACAGGTACATCGAATCTGTTGCCAAAGCCGCTGGAAAAATGGTCAGATCCTTCAATCGATCCAGTAGATATCTCACTGCTGATGCAATTCTCTATTTATATAAGAGCCAGATACGTCCAAGGATGGAATACTGTTGCCACATATGGGCAGGAGCTGCTAGAAAGGACTTGAGTTCAAAATAGACTTTGTAGCCTCGTAGGAGATATCCTTTTCTCTTCCCTGCAACCTCTTTCTCACAGAAGAGATGTTGCGAGTTTGTCTCATTACTAACGATTACTTTATTGTACAATTTCTACTGTACACTCTTTAACCCTTATCCTCGACGAGTGGCCTCTTGGCCTTGATAAGTGGTGATGCCGATGTAAAAAAAAAACAAAAAAAAACTTGTCATCGAAGCCAAGAAAAACTAGACATTAAACGTTATATATGTCTCTCTTTCTTTCACTCTCTTCCAATTAAGAAAGAAGACGAGAATTTAATTATAATTGTATTATTTTCAAACAGTCGAGGCATTAGACTCTGTTAAAAGCAGATCCATAGCAGTTTGGTCTGGTTGCAAGTGCCGCCAGAGGTGGGTCGACAATCACCTAAGTTCTATATGCTCCTCCAGTGTTAAAGAAAAGAATTTTATTTCATCATCATTTCATCGTGGAAAATTAAGTTTTAAATAAAAAACAAAACAAAAAGAATAGTTTTGGGCATCGGAAAATAGGCACACGTATTTCCGATTCCAATACCCTCAAAAGTTCCGATCTTTCGATTCCCGAATAATCATCCCAACACTAATCTAAACAGTACCAATAGTGTTTGAAATTATTTTAATAGTCAAAAGCTATTTTGTTTATTAATTTAATTTAATATTTACTATATACTAGCGATGGGGGGGGCTTTGCTCTGGCGTAAAGTATGCTTAAATACTATTAAATACTTACTATTTATGCAAGCGTTCTAATCTGCAGCAACAGCATTCATTTCAGGAAAGCGGTCACGGCCATTACTACCGACGATGGGAATACCGCTCGTAACAACGCAAAGAAGACTCAAGAAGAGACCCAGGTCGGCCAGTTATAGCCGACACCGTAGCGACCCGTTAATGTTTCTATTGTATATTGTGTCTATCATGATATTGTTTATTCCCCTGGGGTACTGGGTGCTGTTTCCAGGATGTTTCTCAACCCAGGATGTTTCTCAACTAATGGTGGATGCTCTGACGAACTACAAGCCCTTGTATATCCATTTGATGAAAATACCCCCGACAAACCCAACAAGGAGCGAAGTCCCACCCCTACACAATATAGATCCCTAGATGTAAGAAAGCATTTTACTCTAATAGCTTCTTCCCGAGAACTGCAGGACTTTGGAATTCTCTTCCGGTTTCCTGCTTCCCCAACTGTACTGACATGCAGAACTTCAAGTGTAATGTGAACAGACATCTTGCTGCTAAACTCCCTACATAGTACCCCTACAACTTAGGTCCCCGATAGTAGCAAGAGAGAGAAAGAAACGTATCATTCGGGATATGCCCCTTACAACAAGTCATACTTATGTGTCATTTAACAAATGGAGTCACGTCAGTTACTCAGGCGGATAAATTCAGTTACTTTGGATCATGGATTGCATCTACAGGACGATCGTGGTGTGATTGGAGGAGTTGGGGAAAAATTTGGTTTGACACATTGCTTTACGTTGTAGCCGTGCGTTGCTTTGTGGCAAACATTTTGAAACACATTGGCACGTTGACGTGCGTGGATTGGTTGGTTGGTTGTTTTTGTTTTACGGCATATCAACCCTTTTCAGGTTATTTAATGCCGAATCCGGTGATTTTGAAGAAATTTTTTTTAATAGAATATATTTGTTTTTTGCAAGTCAGTTTCTATTTAACCCATAGTTGGGACCCTAACAGGTACTACTATTCCGGGTCAGAGTGGACCTGGGAGCAATGGCAATTAAAGGGTGGCTCCACATTCCCCAGAGCCCGCAAGCTGGGGCCTCACCATCGGATATAGTTTAAGGTCATATCCAAGACCCCCATTGAGGGACTTTTACCCTCTGCAGGGGGGCAGTCGGCGTATTCTAATGCCCCACCGACAGGGCCGGAGGTGCGTGGAAGAGAGAGAAAGAAACGTATCATTCGGGATATGCCCCTTACAACAAGTCATACCTATGTGTCATTTAACAAATGGAGTCACGTCAGTTACTCAGGCAGATAAATTCAGTTACTTTGGATCATGGATTGCATCTACAGGACGATCGTGGTGTGATATAAGATCGCGTATTGCTCAGGGTAAACAGAGTTTTCGACTATACAGTAAACAAGCATTTATTAAACTTAACTCAGTTTTATGCTCCAATACTATCACGTTCAAGACAACGCATTCTTAGAACGTGTTTGGTCTGTCGGGTTATATGCTTGCAAAAGTTGGACTATTTGCCCCCAGATTACGAAATGTGTTAATATTGCAGTAATTTTGTTTCTGAGACAAATGTTAGGGGTCATTTGAAAAGATCACATTTCTAACGAGGAAATATGCACTAGATGTGGAAGCGCTAAAGGATCGCTGATGGAAATTATCATGAAAAGACGAATGACTTTCTTAAGACATATTTACCGTCAAAGAGGCATAGATCTTTTCCTGATCTACATTAATGATCTTCCAAATCACATCCTTACATCATTTGTAGACATTTATATTGACGACACTACCATCTATGGTAGCACATCTAAGACAGTAAATGACCAAGTTCTCTCCAATTCTCTCTCCTCTGATCTTGAGCACGTAGTACAATGGGGTAAGGAGTGGCTGGTTACTTTTAATGCATCTAAAACCAAGCTTCTCTCTTTACATCATCAACATTCTGATCCACATCTGGCATCAATTGAAATGAATGGCTCTCGTCTTCAGGAGGCCTCAAGTTTTGACAAGCTTCTGGGCTTGACCATTACTCCTGATCTTAAATGGAACACGTACATCAAATCTGTTGCCAAGGCCGCTGGAAAAATGGTGGGATATTTCTATCGATCCGGTAGATATCTCACTGCTGATGCTATTCTCTATCTATATAAGAGCCAGGTACGTCCAAGAATGGAATACTGTTGCCACATCTGGGCAGGAGCTGCTAGAAAGGACTTGTCCTGCCTTGATAGAGTTCAAAGTAGACTTTGTAGCCCGTAGGAGATGTCCTTTTCTCTTCCTTGCAACCTCTATCTCACAGAAGAGATGTTGCGAGTTTGTCTCCGATGTATCGTTATTTTCATGGAAAGTGTTCGACTGAGCTTCAATCTATGGTCCCCCCTCGCCAAACTTTCACAAGAAACACCCGTCTAGCTGTAAACACTATCAATAATTCCCCCCACTCTTTATCTGTGCCTAAACCTAAACGTAGATTCCATGAACAAAGCTTCTTTCTTAGAACTGCACGCCTTTCTTTTGATCTGGATTTCCATGACGTTGGCTCAACTTGACCGGCAGCTGATGAGAACCACCTAAAAAAAAAAAAATAAATACCTCCCCGCCTTCATTATCTTCCCAAAAATAATTTTTTTGTGTGAATTTGGTATATGTGCCTCCCATTCCAAGAGACGTGGATGAGCTGAAGGCCCAAATAACAGAATGTGCTGCAGCTATTGACATTGGCAATGCTAGGACGCGTTTGACAAAAATTGGACAACCATCTTGATGTGTGTCGTGTGACTAATAATACTCACATTGAACATCTTTGAACTTTCCATTAAAAAATTGCGATTACAAGCTTTTTAAATATACCAGATGCGTTTTTATATCTTTAATAGTTTTCGAGATATTTAATGTCAAAATGTGCCCAGGACTTTTAAAAAACCCTTTTTTTTTTTTCATCTCTTTTTTGTTTGGTTTTGTTGGTTATTGCAAAAAGAAAGAAATGCACAAATAGTGCAATGGGGTCTGAAATTTGAGCTTCATTTTCAGTTTGGGAAAAATTAGGTCACGCATTTTTCAGATTTCAGTTTGGTCTGCAAGGATCCGGTACGACTAAGAGATAGCTTGCAGGTCTGTGAAGAAAGCTGCACCCTCCAATGAAAATGAGGAAATCATATTCTTGAAATCCCCGATGTGCTGACCTGTTGGCGCGCGTTTCCCGTGTGGGAAATTTGTCTGTCATTTTCCCCGTGTGTGGATGGCTCAGGGTTTGTCAAGCACCTAGCGATTGCATTAACCAAGGGAAGGGCACGCCTGTGGAATTCTCTTCCGCTTGCCTGTTTCCCACCTGAGTACAACTTGGATGTCTTCAAGTCCAACATAAACAAATTCCTGATTAATCGCCCCCTTAAGTAAGACACTTTATCAAATCTCCAATACTAACTATTACTACGATACTATCCCATTGATTACTGTACACACAATAACCCTTATCCCCGAGTGGCCTTCGGGCCTTGATAAGTGATGATCTCCATGTAAAAAAAAAAGGGATGCAATCATAAGATCAAAGACCACTCTTTCAGTTGCATAGTAGATGTGAGTTCCGTAGCTACAAGAGGCAAGCAGAAATGTTATTAGAGATGCGTGTTGACTGACCAACGATGCCAGGCATATAAATTTAGTAGCACTTAGTTGAGGGGAGGAGGGAGTCAACTTGGCCCTTCAGTGGGAGGCCATGACATTACACTTGGTCACTGATTCAGCGTGCGTGCACCGGTGGATTTCTGACACCCTGATTGGGAAGGCACGGGTGAATACAAGGGCTGCTGACAAGATGATATCCAGATGACGCTTGAGGACCCTGCAATCATTCGTGTGCGAATTGACTATCGATGTGATGTTCGTACAGTCTTGTCAGAAATGCGCCGATCGCCTCACCAGAGTATCATGCAGGTGGCTGGATCTGCTAAAGGAAGGAAAGCCGGGGCTTGAAAGCTGCGTAGCAGTGGGAGGACAACCAAACCAACATCAGGTAGTTAATGTCCATTGTTAACTTAAAACAACAAAACAGAAATTCTTCAGAATTTGGGGTACACACATAAAAATAAGTTAGGTAGAAGAGTAACTTATGATGACTATACTAATAAATGCCTAAAAAAAATTGGTAAAATTTTAGAAAAAGCGTGAACTCGAATTAGAAAAAAATATATTTTTCTTGCAGATTTCTGTGTTTATTTTTAATTTTTACACGGTGGTCACCACTTATCAAGACACTCAGGGATATGGGTTATTGCAAGTATAGTATGTTAGTGTGGAGATTTAATGAAGTGTTTACTTAAGGGGGCAGTTCATTAGGAATTTGTTAACGTTGGACTTGAAGACATCCAGGTTGTAGTCAGGTGGGAAGCAGGCAGACGGAACAGAGTTCCACAGGCGTGCAGTTCTAAGAAAGAAGCTTTGTTCATGGAATCTACATTTTGATTTAGGCACAGATAAAGAGTGGGGAAAATTTTTCACAGTGGATTCAGCTAGACGGGTGTTTTTCGTGAAAGATTGGCTAGGGGGGACCAGAGATTGGAGTTCAGACGAGCACCTGCCATGGAAATAACGATAAAACAAGGATAGGCTTGCAACGTCTCTTCTGTGAGAGAGAGGTTGCTGGGTAGAGAAAAGGGCATCTCCCACTAAGCCACGAAGTCTATTTCGTACTCTGTCAAGGCTGTTTTTAGCAGCTCCTGCCCAGATATGGCAGCAGTATTCCATCCTTCCATTGGTGTGCTAAAAAAGAATCTGAAAACCGTATCAGTCGCAAATTAATAGCTTCGGAGATATTAATATTTTTCCAATGGATTATTTTCTTTATAAAATCAGCGTAAATGGTGTAAGTCAGTTGATTATGCATGTGCACAGACCGAAGATAAATCACATTTATTTTTTTTTTAAATTAGCATTTTATTAGTTTCCACAACACATCGTTGTATTTGTTCACGTAATATATTTTGATCTACTAGTTTGAGTTCAAACTTTTTCTAAAATAATACCAAAAAATTGAGGTACTTATGCACTTTTTTATTTTTTTTAGTTTTTTTACACATGTATCACCACATTATCAAGGCGAAGAGACCACTCAAGGATAAGGATTAAAGAGTGTACAGTAGAAATTGGAAAACAGTAATCATTAGTAATGAAAAATTCGGTAAATTTGTTAACTTATATGGAACGGCTCATCAAGAACTTGTTTACGTTAGACTTGAAGACAACCATATTGTAGTCAGCTGGAAAGCAGGAAAACGGAAGACAATTCCACAGGCGTGCGGTTCTAAGAAAGAAGCCTTGTTCATGGAATCTACGTTTAGGTTTAGGCACAGATAAAGAGCAGGGGGAATTATTGATAGTGTTTACAGCTAGACGAGTGTTTCTTGTGAAAGTTTGGCGAGGGGGGGACCATAGATTGAAGCTCAGTCGAACACTTTCCATGAAAATAACGATACAGCTGAGACAGGCTCGCAACATCTCTTCTGTGAGATAGAGGTTGCAGGGAAGAGAAAAGGACATCCCCTACGAGGCTACAAAGTCTATTTTGAACTCAAGGCAGGACAAGTTCTTTCTAGCTGCTCCTGCCCAGATGTGGCAACAGTATTCCATCCTTGGACCTACCTGGCTCTTATATAGATAGAGAATTGCATCAGCAGTGAGATATCTACTGGATCGATAGAAAGATCCCACCATTTTTCCAGCGGCCCTGCCAACAGATTTTATGAACGTGTTCCATTTAAGATCAGGAGTAATTGTCAAGCCCAGAAGCTTGAGGTCTCCTGAAGACGAGAGCCATTCATTTCAGTTGATGCCAGATGGGGATCAAAGTGTTGCTTATGTTACTGTGCTAAAATAATAAGGTGGTTTTGTTTTGCCATACACATAGATCCGAAAAAGTTGTCAAAAAAACCCCAAATATATAACAAATAAATGTTACCAAAGGCAAGATAAGTTTTTAGTGTTTTTATTTAATGTAAAATGTTTATCCAGCTTGAAAAACATCCAGTGTTTTGTCAGTATATCTGAAAAAGACAAATGGCGGTGCGCTCGCTGTTGAATAAATTAGGTTTGGGGAAATGAGTTCAAACCAAAACATTATACAAAATACTTTAGAAACTCAATATATGTTACCATGACATGGGCTGAAAAAACAAATTTAATGACTTTGAAGAAAGAGGTTCACTTTCTCGTTATAACGTTCTACTCGGGGGTGCACTCTCGTATAGGTCCGCCAAAAAGGGTAATTTTCGGTGCCTGTTTAGATTGGCACTTATGGTGTCAATTAAAAGTAAAGAAAATGCAAAAAAAAAAAAAAAAAAGTCTTTAACAAATATACAAAATACTGTTAAAATTAGGCACTGCCAAAAATGGCCGCAAAATCAAGTTGTTGTTGTTTTTTAAAACTAAATTACATTTATTAAAATCCATTATTTCTGAGTAACTTTTTTTTTTCCAGAAAGATAAAACCCTGAATTTTATCATATAGAAAACAGAATAATGTAAAACTTTTTCTACTATTTTTAATTAAATTTTAAATGTTAAATTTTCCCAAAAAGTTAACAATTGACATTTTTTTGTCTTGCACAAAAAACGTGCTAAATATTTAAAAAAAAAAGTTTTTGAAATAATTAATTTATTTATTTATTGTCTAACTAAGATTTAGGATGATTTTCTAAGAGAATATGCAAAAATATTATAATATAAGTACCTGAATTTCAAATAATTCCACTTATTCATATAGGTAACCAGATATCTAGCGTCGATCTAGAGTTTATATCGACTCTGTTTACGTTTTGCGTTTGATAAGAAGAAAACTATGGAAGACCAAACAGGCCAAAAAAACTTATTTTTCAGTGACGAAAATTTCAATGTATTATTAAGCTGAGGCTGGCCAGTACCAGATGGGTGACCATTTGTATGAGTTTGGTTTTTAATGTGTATGTGTGTGGGGGCCAGGCTCCCGAAAATGGGGGAGGGGCAATTTAAAGCAGAATAAAAAAAAATTATTTCAGCGAGTTTGGTCCACCGTAGTCGAAAGGCGGCAAACGTTTTCAAACAGGATCGAAAAAAATTATGCTATTTTTAACACAAAGGTCACAATATTTATCGAATTTTTTTTTTTTTTTGTATCGATTATTCAAAGCATGCCCTGTTTAATAATGGTCATGCATTATTCGGCTCGCTAAAAAAAATTGTTAATTTATTTATCAAAAATTTTAAAATGGCTTTTTTCGTATAAATATTAAAAAAAATTTTTTTTTTGTTTTGCTTAACTTAAATTAATTATTTTACTTAACATATTCACCGAATTTCACACTTCAAAACTCAAAAGCGGGATAATTAAACACAATCGAAGTTCTGATATTTAGACGTCAAAATAAGGTATGCAAACAAGTTTTTTTTTTAATCTATAATTCTGTCCCTTACAACAACACAATATGTTTTTTTCAGTTTCAGATGATTATTTTAAGCATATTTGTTCCCACTTCAAAACAAGGGGGGGGGTTGTAAGCAATATATATATATATATATAAATATCGTTTATGAAAAATAAGTAACTGTTATACAGTTCATTCTTCTAATAATCGCTGAAAATTTCGTATTGATCGGATAATTACCTGATTTTTGGTAGATTTTTAAAAAGACGGTCCGTCAAAAAGTACTGACCTGCCCCCCTAGTTTTGGCGGTGCCTAATCCCACCGAATATATGTCAGTCTATGTCACGGTATATTGAGCGAGTTTTTAACCGTATTTTTTCTAGTTTTTTTATTTATACCCCCATTTCCCAAACTTACCGTGTCAAAGAGATAGTCGGTCGCCATTTTAAATTTTCCAATACATCGGTAAACACTGTATGTTTTTAGAGCTGAATAAGCATGTTACATTAAATAAAAACACTAAAAAATTATCCAGTTAGGTAGAAAAGTTATAAGTGGAGTGAGGGCGGGGGGGGGGGGTCGTTTAGATCCGCCAATAAAATATTAACAGCTTACCTTTACAAATATTTTTCTTTTCAAAATTAACTCAACAAATTTAAAAAAAAAACAAAAAAAAGCAAGATTTAAAAGGAAAAAATTATACACGTTTTTTCTGAACAATAAATATTTCCATTCTTTCTTCCTTATTTATTTTTTTTTTTTTTGTTTAAACTATAAATTTCATTAAAAAATGTGTTTTTAGAAACATTGGGGGGGGGAGTAATTGTTTCTCTTAAGATTAAAATTCTATGAAGACAATAAAATAGAAATAAAATAATGTGTACGACGATCTAAAAACGACCACAACATTTACACCGGAAACGGTGACAGAAACAATGACGGTGTTAAGCCAGAATCAGTCCCGTTTGTAAAAAAATACCTGCTTTTTTAAGGGGGACTTACAAAATCGATACAGATGAAGAATACGGACCGTACTGCTGAGCTGATGAGGCTATTATTTAGAAACTAATTCTTAACATGCAGAGGGGACGGCGTTTTGTAACTATTGTGTAATTGGTTAATTTTTATGACGTGCCCCAGCAGCGTATTATAAACACTTCTAACTACCCATGTTAAGAACGGCTTTCGGAATACCCCCCAACCTCTCCATGTTAAGAACGGCTTTCGAGCTTGGGGGATGTTTATTCTGAAATCCGCTCTTAACATGGGGAGGTTGGAGTATTTAATAATACGCTGGGGCACGTCATAAAAATTAACCGTGTAATTTAAATCTAACAATTAACAATTTCGCACTTTGCATATGGGATTTCAGTAATTGTTGGCTCGGGATTGACGGCAGCTGACGTAAGCTGCCGGAATATGCTGGCTGAGCTGAGCGCTGATCAAGTTGTTCAGCCAATGAAAAAGCGATAACAAACACGCCCAGCGAATCAAAATCGGAAGCAGGCGACTTTTAATAAATTGGAATTAACAAAATAGTTTTTAAACAAGCTAAGACTTATTCATTCCAACCCTAACCTTAAGAAAAATGTCGGTAAATATTCAGATTAGGTCCACCTCCACAATTTTCTTTTAAATGGCGACTTTTAAAGGTTTTCGGCCACGCTGAATACGAAAATCGCCTGGAAATTTTGCAGAAATAATTAGTTATCGAGATATAAAAAGTTGTATTATGCATTATATTCTTTGGCGGCCATCTTTGTTACGCGCGTAGATTTGTTTATGGCACGCGCACGCGCGTAAAAACGATGGCCGCCAAAGATTACAATACATAATACAACTTTTCATATCTCGATAACTACTTATTTCTGCAAAATTTCAATGCGATTTCTGTATTCAGCATAGTAGAAAACTTATAAAAGTCGTCATTTAAAAGAAAATTGTGGAGGTGGACCTAATCTAAAAAAATACCAAAATGTCAACAGCTTTCCTAAAAATTCTTACAACTTTTCTTGAAAAAAAAAAACTTACAAAAAAGTTTTTCCCTTAAAATTATCTCGAAAATAAAAAATAAAAAGTATGTTTCTATTTAATATATATATATATATATATATATATATATATATATATATATATATATATATATATATATATATAAAAATGTGAAATCTTTTTATCA
This sequence comes from Euprymna scolopes, assembly GCF_053919585.1. Taxonomy (NCBI): domain Eukaryota; kingdom Metazoa; phylum Mollusca; class Cephalopoda; order Sepiida; family Sepiolidae; genus Euprymna; species Euprymna scolopes. The sequence continues at coordinate 8,581,084 of NC_136521.1, read as the reverse complement.
TTTTTCTTTTACCTCCTATTCCCCTTACCTCACCCTTTTTTTTAACCAAGTAAGATCTGTGACTTACTTGTAGTTTCATTAAATACTTTTATATGCAAAATCCGATCCCGCATTTTGCTAATTCCTGCCCTTTGATGAGAAGGAGAGTATTTCTTCGAAACTCTGCGGATTAAGGACTATCCACTTATCTTATGCTTCCTTTTTTAAAATTAAATATGTTTTTAACTCTTTTTTCAAGATGTCTTTTAACATGTTTTATTAATCATTCGTTCATATATATATATCTTTCTTCTATATATATCTATAAAAACAGAGATGTGTGTGCCACAGACGATTTCTGATTGGTTAATCCAATAATCACATCTCCTAAAAAACAATGGTTTCTACGCTCTTACCTTTACCATAAAATATTATGGCTTTATTTATTGTCCATCTTGGAAGGGTTTAATTTTTTAATAACTTGTTATTCACAAATTAAAAAAATACGAAACTAAACTACACGAAATCAAACGCTCCGACAAACTTAATAGTAGTACTAGCAAGCACACGCGCACACACGCACACACACACGTTCACTACAGTCACGTTGTTATGGCAACCAAACAATGTTTACAAAATGTCTACGCACGTTCGTAGACATTTTGTAAACATTGTTTTTAAAAAATAAAAATAATACTTCTATTATGTTTTAAACGACTGTAATAGTTTATTTTGGAAGTATATTTCATAAAGAAAATTGACAACCCACTTTAAAAACAGAAATTACGAGTTTTATATATTTTATTCGCAGTTTTTTGTTGACTCTTCTGGCGGCCATGTTGTAAGCCCTAACGGTATTTTTGGAGATTACCCAAATAAATGTTATCAAAGGCAAGATAAGTTACTTTTCCACCAAACTGGATATATTTTTCGTGTTTTTATTCAATGTAGCATATTTATTCAGCTCGAAAAACGGGTTTGTATTACTGTACACATAAATTCGAAAAAGTTGTCAAAAACCAAATATATAACAAATACATGTTATCAAAGGCAAGATAAGTTACTTTTCTACCAAACTGGATATATTTTTCGTGTTTTTATTCAATGTAACATGTTTATTCAGCTCGAAAACCATACGGTGTTTACCGATGTATTGGAAAATTCAAGATGGCGCCTCACTCCCTCTTTAACACGGTAAGTTTGGGAAAAGGTGTTATAAATAAAAAACTAGAAAAAATACTATTAAAAACCCGCCGAATATATGTCAACCTATGTCACGGTAACATATTGAGCGAGTTTTTAACAGTATTTTATTCAGTTTTTTATTTATAACACCTTTTCCCAAACTTACCGTGTTCAAGAGGGACTAAGACGCCATCTTGAATTTTCCAATACATCGGTAAACACTGTATGGTTTTCGAGCTGAATAAACATGTTACATTGAATAAAAATACGAAAAATATATCCAGTTTGGTAGAAAAGTAACTTATCTTGCCTTTGATAACATTTATTTGTTATATATTTGTTTTTGGCAACTTTTTCGAATCTATGTGTACAGTAATACAAACCCATTAAAAATATTGTTTTTGATTTTGAAAAAATATTGTGGTTCATTTGTATTTAAAAATATTGTGGTTCATTTTGATTAAAAAAAATCATTTTGATTAAAAAAATTGTTTAATTTTAATATTTGTTTATTGTCTTAACTCATATCAAATGTTTTGCTTGTGTTCTGCTTCAAATATTCATATTCTTACATGCATAATTTTCATTTAATTTTATTAAATAAACTTCAATTTTACTACAAATCAAATCGTGTTCCTTCACTTTTTAAAATGTAATTTATAAGTAATTAAAGAACGCATTCTAATCTTTAAAATCTATAATACAACGAAATATTTAATTGCTTATAATACTTAAACAAACAACTTGTGTTTTTTTTATTATTTTTTTATTATTAATATTAGATGAGTTTCAGTATAAATCATCGTGTTCTTTATTTCAATCCAATTTGGAAGTTTTGTAAATGTATATGATGTTTATAATGACCTATGATTGCGTATTTATATACATTATTTTCCCTATCCTTCTGTTCATCGTACATTTTTTACTCCCAAACTTAAACATGGTGGGTGCATAGAATTCATTTACCGATACAAAAGAAATGATAAGTAAATAAATCCATAAATAAATATTATAAATGGTTTATTTTAATACTTGCCAGGATGCGGAGGAAAATGAATGAAGGGGGAGGGGAATGAAATAAAAACATTTTGGAAACAGATTAAGTTTGAAAGAATTGCTTTGCACAGAAAGAAATTAATGAAAAAAGAATAAAATTAAATTTCTTTTCCTTCTTGATTTCTTTTAGTTTTTTATGAAAAAGGAAGTCAAAATTAAGACTATAAAAAACAATTTTTATTAAGAGCGAACCTCAGTCGTCAGGTCTGTAAAAAAAACGTGGAATAATCAAGAAATGTTTTCTAATACATTTTTTTTTTTTTACTTATGTGTTCATTTGTCTCTTTGAAGTTCGTTTGTTTAATATATCGGTTTGCAATATCACTTTGTCATTCTGTCAGACTCAAATTTTAAATCTACATATCTATAAAAGTGAAAGTGTGTGTGTGTGTGTGTGTGTGTGTGTGTGTGTGTGTGTGTGTGTGTGTGTGTGTACATTTCCCTACGAAATAACTCTGTCAATTTTTAGTCTACAGACTCGAAATTATACAGGGTACTGAGATTTGGAAAAATCTATGTGATCGGTTTTTAGCCAGAAATTTGGCGATTAAGGGGTCAAAGTTCAACGATTTGAGCTTTGAGAACTCTAGCAAACTTCTCCGACAATTTTGGGTCTACACCCTTGAAATTTTAGATATAGGTTCCGTGGACATGGATCTAACTTAATAACTTGATTTGAGGCCAAAAAAATAAATTTTCAGGGGTCATAATAGGGGTCAAAGTTTAAAAAATTACCCCTTTTTTTTGCTCAGCATACACCTCCAAACACCCGGGCAACGCCGGGCACCCATGCTAGTATATATATAAAATAGAAACATATTTTTATTTTTTATTTAATATATATATATATATATATATACAGTTGGTAAAACTGGTAATTAGTAAAAACCTGAAGAGAGTGCTCAATACTATTGCAGAGCAAATATGTGTTTTATTTTTTTATTACCGTTTTATCTGTTTGGTTACATATGTTTCGGATGTTGGACCGTGTTTACGATGTAAAGTGTGACAATGCTGTTAGATCGTAAACACGGTCCAACATCCAAAACATATGTAACCAAACAGATAAAACGGTAATAAAAAAAATAAAACACACACACACACACACACACACATATATATATATATATATATATATGTATATATATATTTAGTAATGTGATTGATAATTTAAAAATCAAATTATAATTAAATTAAAAATCCGTTTCATAAGAAGGAACAACAACAAAATCAATAATTTATTATTTATGATTATTAATTTTGTTGTTGTTCCTTCTTATGAAACGGATTTTTATTTAATTATAATTTAATTTTAAATTATCAATCACATTACTAAATATTAAATTAGCTCTAGGATATTTACCTATCGAGCTTATTATATATCTAAATTACAACGAGCACTTTTTCTTTCCCTGTATTTTAATTAAACTAGTAATTTTACTATTACATTAAAATACACTCTGCTCTTTAGACTATTGTTCTAATCTCCTTTATATATATATATATATATATATATATATATATATATATATATATATATATATATATATATATATATAAAATAAAAATTACAATAAGTTTACCAAGGTAATCAAAATGGTAAACTAAAAATATATTATAAATATTAAAGAGTTGGACTATCCACTTATCTTGTGTTTCCTTTTTTAAAATTAAATATGTTTTTAACTCTTTTTCAAGATGTCTTTTAACATGTTTTATTAATCATTTGTTCATATATATATATATATATATATATATATATATATATATATATATATATATATATATATATATATATATATATATATATATATACTTGTTTATTGTTATATAAACATGCTCACATCCCGCTACTACAAATAGCCACTTGTTTCAATCAAACAACAGATATCATCAGGCAGCGACTTGACTATTCAAAAGTTCAATGAATAATGGATTTTTATTTTAGGTAGGAACTCTTTAGAAGTTGGAGTTAAAAAACTTAAAACACAGGACTTTAATTAAATAAAAAAGTAAAAAGGGAGAGGCAATTTAAATAAAGTTAAAAGATTACAATGGGGAGAGAGTGATTGAGAAGAGAAAAAAGGAATAGAGACAGAAATAGAGAAAGAAAATATAGAGAAAACAAAATAGAGAGAAAAAGAAGAGAGAAAATATATATATATATATATATACACATACATACATATATATATATATATATATATATATATATATATATATATATATATATATATATATGATATGGAGAAGAAAAGAAAAAAGAAATAAATGGTTATAATAAAGAGAATAAGAACTAGAAGGAAAAGGAAAGAATAATGAGATCTAGTTAAATAGAGAAAGAGAGAAAGTAAGAATTTGACAGTATATAGAAAAAGAAAAGAAAAAGAAAAAGATCTGCGTGTCAACCAATTTATGAACAATTATACAATTCAGTAATGAAACATATTATTACAAATACAAACAGAAGATACAATCCAAGCGTCAGAAATGAACGTGTCAAAAAAGGCAGTGAATGTATTCAGCTAGCATATTTATCCTCTTACATACGTCCACGAGTAAAATCAACGCAATTCAAACATACGTCTACCATTAATTAGGCCCTTTATGCTAAATGATATAAGTTTAAAGTTTTCGCGTTTTTATTAGATAAATATATGAATAAAAGAAGAAAATAATGATAAAACAATATTAAAATTATTATTAATAACAATAAACATAATAATAATAATAATAATAATAATAATAATAATAATAATAATAATAATAATAATAATAATAATAATAATAAAAACAGAATAAAATTAATATTTATTATCTTTTTAATATAACATATTTAGCCATAAGAGGGGATTAAATAAATTAAATAGGTCCAATAATTATAAATAAAAAACTACTAATATTTATGTATATAAAAAGAATACAATACAAATATATATATATATATACACACACACACATATATATACCCAAATATACACACACATACACACACATACATATATATATATACATATATATATATATACACATATACATGCACATAAGTAAAGGTGTAACTATACTATTAAGTTGGAAGTTTAAGCTATTTAAGTATAGATATAAAGTCATATTAAATCACAAAATAATACATTCAATACCAGATTACTAATAACGCAGATACAAGTACACTTACCTATAAATATATCCATGCAAAAGAAGTAATTAAATCAACGAAATACTCAAAAATAGCGACGCACAGGTAGATAGTACCCAAATTAAAAATAATAAGATACATATGTATATACTCACAGAGAACCAACCGACATACTAATAAGCATATATATACATATATATATATACATATATATATATATACATATATATATATATATATATATATGTATATATAATCTTATGTATACACATACATACAAAAAATACACAAATATATGCACACAATCATATACTAATAAACAACAACGCACACACACATATATATACTCACACATAAATATGTATAATTTACATAAATTATATATATAGAAATACATAAGAATACAAATAATTTGGCAAGGGTACAGATAGATGCATACACACATAGAAACATACAAATGGATTGAATAAACATGGGAGGGTATACCAAATAATATAGAAATATATAGATCTAAGTACACACGGTCATAAAATAAATACATAGACACATACATATACACATAAACACACAGGTATATAAGATAGGAGAAGTAAAGAATGAAATCAGGAGAGGAGAAAGTATATTAATAGAATATTAATAAATTATAGAAATCAGTGACAATTTTTAATTTCTCATAAAGACATAGGTAGCAAGGCGAGTTTAAAGATGAACAGGTTTTCGCTTTCTTTAAAATTTTCCAATTTACTATTGGGGAGTAACCTTGCTCTACTAGTTCATTGTAATATTTAGACAAGGAAGTTCTATTTTTGTACTCATTATTTTCAAAAGAGCACTTGTGACCGGTAAATCTTTCTTTAAAATTGTTATTTGTCATTCCTATGTAATATTTTTTTTCATTCGGATTTTCCTTAGTAGAAATAGTTGCTTGGTACACTACAGAAGTAATTTGACAATTTCCTTTAAGAGGGCATTTTGATTTAATTCTACAGTTACAACTTTCGGTAGCAATGGGTGTGCTATTTTTGTTTAATATTTTGTTATTATGTTTTTTAATTATTTTTTCAAGGTTTTCATTACAGCTATAACTAAGTTTTATTGTATTTTTATTGAAAATTTTATGTAGTATGTTATTAATAGGGAAGTGCTTTTTAATTAAGTTTAAGAATTTCATTCCTAGATTTGTTTTAAGTTTCAGATTAAAATGGGGATTGTACCACAGGATTTTTCTCTTACGGTTTCTATTTGTATTTGTGTTTGGGTGTGTTGGTTCTATGAACTCAATTTGGGTGTTTTTGTATCCACTATCCTTAAGGGCCCTGTTATAGAAATATTTATGTTTATTAAATGTTTCAAGATTGGAAGAATTGTCACTGATTCTTTTACTAATCGATTTGGGGATATGCCTAATGATAGATTTTGGGTGATTTGATAGGGGGTGTACATAAATTGGGTTTGAGTTTTCCTTCCTATATGGTTGGTAGATGCCTTTCCTTAAATCAAAGTTCACATCCAAAAAATTAACAGTTTTAACATCTGATATAATACCCACTTTTAATTTAATTCTACGGAATTCATTTAAGATAATCTTTTTGGTTCTTTCACATTTAGGGCCGTTGGATTCCTTGATGATCATCAGTCCATCATCACGATACAAGCCTATATCCATGACATTGATGTCTTTGGTTAAGTTGTATAGTATGAATAGACCTACTAAGTCTGTCATTTTAGCCGAATCCAAAGACCCCATGGAAATGTCAAACAGGTCATTTTGATCTTTTTTCAACCACTGATCATTTCCACTAATTAATGTAGTATTTCTACATGTCCGTATAATTTCAATTTCAGTGTCTTTTATATCAGACAGGAGTTTAGCAAACTCCATCACCTCTTCGAATAGTTCCTTAGATATGGAGGGATAGTAATTCACAATATCGAATTGTAAGAAAGTACAATTCTTTTTATTATGTATATTGGAAAACCATTTAATGGTATCCGCTGTGTTAATCCATAGATTTAGCTTATATGTTGATTTAATTTGATAGTTAACTCTTTCTAGTATATTTTTACTTAATTTACCAATTTCGGGTTTCGTAGGATTAATTAACCTAGTTGTAGGTTTATTTTCAAAATTTATCTTATGGTCTTTAAGCAAAATATATGACTGTTTTTTTTGTAAAATTCCCACTCTATTACTAATTTTAAGTCTGTCAGTTATTTCTTTACTATCCTTGTCAATTTTTTTGCAAATATCTATATTTGATTTTTTGTAATTTTTTGTAATATTTTCTTTAATAAGCTTGTTATATTCATGTGTAGTTAGTTTGTAGAAATTTTGCGTCTTATCTGCTTTAACGTAAAGGTAATCCGAGGTGTTGATTTTCTTAATGGTAAAATCCAACTGTTTTTGAAAATGATTCTTTTTCCTATGGAAAGACAGGCCTCTAATAAGATCCATAATGTCTGCTTCAAAAGCATCCAATTGGTCGATATGTGGTGCCGAATCTCCTTGGTTTTGTTGAGAAATCTGGAAAGGTGCTCCTGTTCCACAGGATTTAAAGGAAAGGGACAGAAGAATATTTGTGACCACTACCGTGGGATTATGCTTTTGGAAGCTGCTGGAAAAGTTCTTGCACTACTTCTATTGAACAGGTTACTGGAGGATGTTTGTCCTAATGATATTCCAGAGTCACAAAGTGGCTTTAGGTCTGGCAGAGGAACTATGGATATGATTTTTTTCAGCCCGGCAATTCCAGGAGAAATGCATTGAACAACAGATGCCACTGTATCAAGTGTTTGTAGATCATTCACAGGCAAATTCAGAAGGCATCTGTAGCTTTTGGAAGGTTGGAGAAGAGAGTGTGGTCTGATCATGGTATCACAGACAAGACTAAGATCTGCGTTTACATGACCTGTGTGCTAACCACACTGTTGTATTCATCGGAGACATGGACATTGCATCAAAGGCACATTAAATGGCTTGAATGATTTCACCAAATCTTAAACATCAAGTGGTAAGCACAAGTATCCAATACTGAAGTCCTTGTGAGAGCATGTTGCTCTAGTGTTGAGACCCTTGTAATCAGATCTCACATGCGTTGGGTAGGCCGCTTGGTTTGAATGAAAGATTGTAGGCTGCCAAAACAAATTTTTATGGGGAGCTGGAAAATGGCAAGTGCCTTCAACACAGGAAGAGTTTCAGAGACTCTACAAAGAATAATTTGAAAGTCTTACAAATTGACATCGACACATTGGAAAAACTTACTCTGCAAAGGCCGAAGTAGCGAAAGCTTGTACATGAGAGAAAAGAAAGCAGGTCCACAGCAATCTGAAGCAAGAGCTTCACAAAGGCTTAATTGATGGTCTTAACCATGACACACAGAGCTGGAAATACCACACTTGTGAACGAGTGCTTTTGTTAAAAGCTGGCTACTTCGACAACCTTAAGTTGGACAAAACTCCTGCTTAGGTCAACTTTGCACCTATTAGTCCGAAATAAACTGTATAACGTGCAGCAAAGTTTGCAAGTCTAATGCTGGTTTGAGAAGACATGTGATTGTTCATAGGAATACCTTTCAACATCCAGAGGAAGTCAACAGTGGAAAATGCTCAATTTGTATGTCATTTCTGCAAATCTGTGGCGGGAGTGCAGAGTCATCTGAGATGGCATGGACGACAAGATTGGGAGAATTCAATGTGACGGTGATCATCTGGAAAGATGCAGCAATCATCATCAATCATCATATATATATATATATATATATATATATATATATATATATATATATATATATATTCATGAATTTTACGGTAGGTTATTTTTTATTATATTTCATTGTTTCCCATTATAATTAGTGTCCGATAGATGTTATTTTTTTCTAGCGTTTTTAAAGAAATTTTAATCCGTCTGTGCAAATATTTTAGTACGTAAATTCGATATTAGTAGTTAATAAATTTCTTATTTTGGCTAATTTTAGTACGGGATTGAGAACACGTCTTTTTTTTGTACTTGGAAACCATTACTTACGAGGGGTGTGCAATAAGTAATGCCCCTTACCCACTTCCCATAGCAGTAGAGCAACGAAACTTGGCACAGTTATTAGTCTTTCTCTACATAGGAACCACCCAGATATATGCCTTTCTCCCATCGTTTTATGCAGCTCTGGAGACCGTTGTTTGTAGAACACCCCATGTTGGTCCTTCACCTATGACGTGATTTCAGAAATCAAGGCTGCATCATCTGGGAAACGCTTTCCTTTCAAAAAAACTTCATGGCTGGGAAGAGGTGAAAGTCAGAGGGTGCAAGGTCAGGAGAGTAGGGAGCATGGGGAAGGATTTCATAACCACACGCCCGTGCTTCTGATCTGGTGACATACGAGTTGTGGACCGGAGTATCGTCCTGCAGGAGGAGGGTACCTTTGCTGATCTTGCCCTGCCTCTTGATTTTAATAGCTTCCCTTAATTTCCTCAAAAGTGAAGCATAATAGGCTCCTGTAATTGTGGTACCCTTTGCCAGGAAATCTGTCATCACTACTCCGTCCTGGTCCCAGAAAACTGTGAGCATGACCTTGCCAGCGGATGGCTGCACCCTTGCCTTCTTTGGAGGTAGTGAGTCCAAGTGCTTCCACTGCATTGACTGGGCTTTGGTCTCTGGATCATAGTGATCGACCCAAGTTTCATCCTGTGTAATCAGTCTTTTGAAAAACTTTGATTCATCTTCTTGGCACGTCTCCAAATTCATTCTTGAGCACTCGACACGTTCTCGCTTTTGTAATGGTGTGAGCAACCTGGGAATCCATCTGGCAGACACCTTATGCATATGCAAATGGTCATGAATGATAGTTTCCACACACACCCTGTACTAATCTTGACATCTTGGGCTATTTTGCGAATAGTAATGCGCCGATCTTCCAAAATGGCAGCCTCAACTAAACGGACAGATGCCTCATCAATGGCAGAAAGGGGGCGACCAGGAGCTGTTTCCACAGACTTCCGGCCGTGTTTGAATTCACGATGCCAGCGTTTTACAAGGTCATATGATGGGGCATTATCACCATAAGTTTCTTTCATTTCATCAAAAGTCTCCTGTGGTGTGCGTCCTTTCAAATACAAAAACCGGATCACTGCTCAACATTCAACAGGCTCCATTTCACACCTGACTCAGTTCAAACACCTGTAAAACAGAAACCACAATTAGTTCAGAGCTGTAATTTTCCACATAACCTGTAGAGATATAAATCATTGCACATGCAAAGTTTCAGCTAGATCAGACAACTGGAAGGGGGATCAGGGGCATTACTTATTGCCCGCCCCTCGTATCAAGGCCCAAAGGCCACTCGAGGATAAGGGTTAAATGAATGTAAAATGGTAATTTAGTAATCGTTAATTGTGTATAATTTGATTATTTAAGGGTACAGTTCAGCAAGAACTTGTTTCCATTAGACTTGAAGGTGTAGAGATCAGCTAAATCAAGTCGCTCATCACATAATCAGAAGAATCTATACGGGCGGAATTTATTCATTTCAAGAACAATTCGATTTTGCCACTGGTCGTCCACGCACAAATCCATGAGACTATAGGTTTATCTATTTGCGTATGTAGACAGTGTTTCTTTTCTTTTTTCTTTTTTTTTTTTTTTACAAAGGAGTCACCACTTATCAAGGACAGAAGCCACTCGAGGATACGGGTTAATAAGTGTACAGTGGTCAATGGGACAGTGACGTAGTAATTGTTAGTAGTGGAAATTTGGTAAATTGGATTACTTAATGGGAAACGGCTCATCAAGAATCTGTTTACGTTGGACTTGAAGACGACCATATTATAGTCAGCCGAAATGCTGGCAAATGGAAGAGAGTTCCACAGGCGTGCAGTTCTTAGAAAGAAGCTTTGTTCATGTAATTTACGTTTAGGCTTAGGCACAGATAAACAGTGGGGGAAATTATTGATAGTGTTCTCACTCAAATGAGTGTTTCTCGTGTAAGTTTGGCGAGGGGGGACCATAGATTGGAGCTCAGATGAGCAACTGTCATGAAAATAACGATAAAGCAGAGACAGGCTCGCAATGTCTTTTCTGTAAAAAAGAGGTTGCAAGGAAGAGAAAAGGGCATTCTCCCGTAGGTGATGAAGTTTATTTTGAACAGGATAAGGGCTTTCTAGCAGCTCCTGCTCAAATGTGGCAACAGTATTCCATCCTTGGACGTACCTGGCTCTTATATAGGTAGAGAATTGCATCAGCAGTGAGATATCTACTGGATCGATAGAAGGATCCCACCATTTTTACAGCGGCCTTGATGTATGTGTACCATTTCAGATCAGGAGTAATGGTTAAGCCCAAGACCTTGTTAAAACATGGAGCCTCTCCAAGACGAGAGCCATTCATTTCAATTGACACAAGATGTGGATCAGAGCGTTGATGATGTCAAGACAGAAGCTTGCTTTTAGATGCAATTTGGTTTGGTTATTTTGTTTTGCGGCATATCAACCCTTTTCGGGTTATTTAATATCGAATCCAGTTATTTTGGAAATAGTATTTATTATTATTTATTCAGTTATTTTGTAGAAGGTTTTTATTCTTCGAGCCCTTTGTATCTTCAATCTTCGTTTGGTTGTTTTATAGTGGATTTTATCGTTTTTGTTCCCTTCTCTGCAGAACATGAATGAGTTTTGCAATGGGAGAGGAAAAAGGGTTTCTAGGGTTATAATCAGGATTCGGTTCTGGGGTTTGGGAAGAAGTGAGTCACTCTCTCGACAACAGCATGCTTCTGCCCTCTTCTTTTTCAATTGACCACACCTGGCCTCTCGCCACCAATATCACACCGCATAATGTGAACGTCAGCAATAGAAAATTCTTTTCAAGAGAAGATGTTCACGACTCTTTTCTCTCTGCTGCCCCAGGGAATTTTTCCCTGCTTTTATATCCTCCTATCTAGAAAGAAAAAGGAAGAGACAGGAAAAAAAATAATAGCTTCTCCTATCATGCTCTGCCTTCCCAAGATGCCCTTCGCGTATACAAATGCGCTGGCCATCCTTTCCTTCTTCTTTTCCAAAGAGCGATGCAGATACGCAGATACGCCTGGTACGTTTTGTTTTTTTCTAACCATATACCCCACAGGGTTACAGTATTAATGTTTGGTACATTTTAAGTTAGGAAACCAGTCAGGAAACGGGGGAGATAGGAAGAGAAAGGGGAAATGGGAAGAAAGAAAAGGGGGGATAAGGTAGGTTGTTGTTTTGGTTTTTGGTTTTGCAGGACACAATTAAGTTTTGCAAAAGGAAGTAGAAAAACAAAAAGGCATCAATGTTAGATGCATTTTGTCCCAGGAAGCCAATATCTTCAGACAGCCTGATCTGGTAGCACATTCAAGGAAGCCCATGTATAAGGGCCAGTGTGCAAAAAATAAAACAGTCTAGATAGTGTTTGTGCAAGTCACGATTGCTGCCACCCATAATTGTTGCTTGCGTCAGACTCCATCCAAGGACGTTAAAACCGCATCGAGTCTCACAAAAGATTTGTTGATTTCCAGACAGATTTTTGCAGGCTGAATATCTACTGCTCCAAATTATCACGCATGCGGACTCCATCACACGACGTTAAAAATCTACACTTGTAAGAATGTCATGTTCAAATGGACAAATTACTCAATCCCTGTACTAATGAAGTTCATGCAACCAATAATGGATGAATATTTTTTTTGCTCACAAACTTTTACCCTCCTGGTATTTTTCATTCGCAGGGTTTTCTTCAGAAAACTATGCGGACATTAATAATTTTCTCAGTCACGGAGGATTTCTTCAATCTCTAAAAACTTCCTGCAATAACTTTACAATTATGCAAATATTTTTTAACAAACTTTCGTCTTATTAAAATACACGTCTCTCCGCATTAATAATGGACCTATGGGGAGATATTCCACATTCAAGAGGGACTGTAACTTGCAAAAATAAACACTTTCCTAGTTAAATAAAAATTATTATTTTTAATGTTTGTATTTGTTTCTGAGTCGTTGCTATTTGCTGATGTTATTTTTTATGCTTGTTTATTTTTGTTTTTTATTCTTGTTTATTTTTAATTTTTTATTCTTATTTTTTATTCTTGTTTATTTTTAATTTTTTATTCTTGTTTATTTTTAATTTTTATTCTGGTTTATTTTTAATTTTTTATTCTTGCTTATTTTTATTCTTTTATTCTTGTTTATTTTTATTTTTATTCTTTTTTATTTTTACTTTTTTATTCTTATTTTTCATTCTTGTTTATTTTTAATTTTTATTCTTGTTTATTTTTATTTTTTATTCTTGTTTATTTTTATTTTTATTCTTGTTTATTTTTATTTTTTATTCTTGTTTATTTTTATTTTTATTCTTTTTTATTTTTACTTTTTAATTCTTATTTTTCATTCTTGTTTATTTTAATTTTTTATTCTTGTTTATTTTTATTTTTTATTCGTTTATTTTTAATTTTTTATTCTTGTTTATTTTTATTTTTTTATTCTTGTTTATTTTTATTTTTATTCTGTTTTATTTTTACTTTTTATTCTTATTTTTTATTCTTGTTTATTTTAAATTTTTTATTCTTGTTTATTTTTTTAGATTTTTATTCTTATTTATTTTTGTTTTTATTCTTGTTTATTTCTAATTTTTATTCTTGTTTATTTTTATTTTTTATTCTTTTTATTTTTTATTCTTGTTTATTTTATTTTTTATTTTTTTATTTTTTATTCTTGTTTATTTTAATTTTTTATTCTTTTAATATTTTATTCTTGTTTATTTTTATTTTTGTTTATTTTTGTTTTTATTCTTGTTTATTTCTAATTTTTATTCTTTTTTATTTTTAATTTTTATTTTTGTTTATTTTTATTGTTTATTCTTGTTTATTTTAATTTTTTATTCTTGTTTATTTTTAATTCTTGTTTATTTTTAATTTTTTATTCTTGTTTATTTTTTATTTTTGTTTATTTTTATTTATTTTTAATTTTTATTCTTGTTTATTTTTAATTTTTTATTCTTGTTTATTTTTAATTTTTATTCTTGTTTATTTTACTTTTTATTCTTGTTTATTTTAAAGTTTTATTCTTGTTTATTTTTAATTTTTTTATTCTTGCTTATTTTTATTTTTGTTTATTTTTTTATTTTATTTTTGTTTATTTTTAATATTTATCCTTGTTTATTTTTAATTTGTTATTCTTGTTTATTTTTATTCTTGTTTATTTTTTATTCTTGTGTATTTTTCATTTTTATTTTGTTTATTTTTACTTTTTATTCTTGTTTTTTTTTAATTTTTTATTCTTGTTTTTTTTTTAATTTTTTATTCTTGTTTATTTTTTATTTTTACTCTTGTTTATTTTTAATTTTTATTCCTGTTTATTTTTAATTTTTATTTTTGTTTATTTTTTATTTTATTTTTGTTTATTTTTAATTTTTATCCTTGTTTATTTTTAATTTGTTATTCTTATTTATTTTTATTTTTATTCTTGTTTATTTTTATTCTTGTTTATTTTTCATTTTTATTGTTGTTCATTTTTAATTTTTTATTGTTGTTTATTTTTAATTTTTATTCTTGTTTATATTTAATTTTTATTTTTGTTTATTTTTTATTTTATTCTTGTTTATTTTTAATTTTTTTATTCTTGCTTTTTCTTAATTTTTATTTTTGTTTATTTTTATTTTTTTATTCTTGTTTATTTTTATTTTTATCCTCGTTTACTTTTGTTTTATTCTTGTTTATTTTTATTTTTATTCTTGTTTATTTTTACTTGTTATTCTTGTTTATTTTTAATTTTTATCCTTGTTTTTTTGTAATTTTTTATTCTTGTTTATTTTTAATTTTTATTCTTGTTTATTTTTAATTTTTATTTATTTTTTATTTTATTTTTGTTTATTTTTAATTTTTATCCTTGTTTATTTTTAATTTGTTATTCTTGTTTATTTTTATTCTTGTTTATTTTTTATTCTTGTTTATTTTTCATTTTTATTCTTGTTTATTTTTCATTTTTATTGTTGTTCATTTTTAATTTTTTATTGTTGTTTATTTTTAATTTTTATTCTTGTTTATTTTTAATTTTTATTGTTGTTTGTTTTTAATTTTTATTCTTGTTAATTTTTAATTTTTATTCTTGTTTATTTTTACTTTTTTATTTTTGTTTATTTTATTTTTTATTCTTGTTTATTTTTAATTTTTATTCTTGTTTATTTTTAATTTTTTTATTCTTGTTTATTTTTTATTTTTGTTTAATTTTAATTTTATGCTTGTTTATTTTTAATTTTTTTCTTGTTTATTTTTATTTTTTATTCTTGTTCATTTTTAATTTTTATTCTTGTTGATTTTTAATTTTTATTCTTGTTTATTTTTTTTTATTCTGTATTTTTATTCTTGTTTATTTTTAATTTTTATTCTTGTTTATTTTTAATTTTTATTCTTGTTGATTTTTAATTTTTGTTCTTGTTTATTTTTAATTTTTGTTCTTGTTTATTTTGAGTTTTTATTCTTGTTTATTTTGAGTTTTTATTCTTGTTTATTTTTAATTTTTATTCTTGTTTATTTTTAATTTTTTTTCTTGTTTATTTTTATTTTTTTATTCTTGTTTATTTTCATTTTTTTATTCTTGTTGATTTTTAATTTTTATTCTTGTTGATTTTTATTTTTTATTCTTGTTGATTTTTATTCGTGTTTATTTTTAATTTTTTTTTCTTGTTTATTTTTATTTTTTTATTCTTGTTTATTTTTATTTTTATTCTTGTTTATTTTTATTTTTTTATTCTTGTTTATTTTTTTATTCTTATTTATTTTTATTTTTTATTCTTGTTTATTTTTATTTTTTATTCTTGTTTATTTTTATTTTTTATTCTTGTTTATTTTTAATTTTTATTCTTGTTAGGGGAAAGAGCTAGGGACAAACTTATCTTTAGTTTACCTTTGTTAACTAAATATTTTCGTTTATAGCCAAATAGAAAAGTTACTAGCCAAACCCACATGATTTTTAGAATATGACATCTTCATTCTGTAACAAGTATGTACATCATAAAGATTTTTCTGCGTGTTATTTTTTTAAAAATAAGTGTAATTCTAAATATACAACAAATTTTATGTTGATACTTGAAGATATAAACATTCTAATTTCTTCAGGTATTTTTTTTAAACAGCTTTCATTAAAAAAAAAGATCATATTGTTCCTTTAAACTTTTTATTGCTTAAATAATTTTAACTTTGTTCGTTTTATTAAAAAAAAATAAGCTAAAACTTTGGAAGATTATCAGTGAAAGAAATACAATCGCCAAAAGATAAGCGCACCATTATTTCTAGTTGTCATTTTGAAAAATCACTCACAAATGCGACTTTTTTACTCGCAATGTAGAGCTCTGGATATAGTAGTCAGCTGGGAAGCAAGCCAGTGGAACAGTGATCCACAGGCGGGCACCTCTAGGATAGAAGCATTGTTCATGGAATTTGCATTTAGGGGGCAAATTGTTGATAGTAGTTATAGCTAGTCAAGTGTTTTTTGTGAAAGTCTGGCAACGGTAGGACCATAGACTGGAGCTGAGACTAGCACTTGCCAAGAAAATAACGATAGAGCAGAGACAGGCTCTTTTGTGATAAGTGGTATATACATATATGTATATGTTAAGCTTTATTTACTATTGTCGTTGTATTGAGCTTTTTTATTTTGTTGGGATTAATATATAAATATTAATATTTATATTAGATTGAAGTTTACATCTGCTTTTGTCTAGTAAACTTTTGTTATCTACTGCCTGATTGGTATAAATATATATATATATATGTATATATATATATATATATATATATATAAAATTTAAAAAATAAATGTTTAAATTCCAGCAATATTACTTCCGGTTAACGGTAGGGGAATGGATTAGGTCTTTGCTAATGAAGCCAGAGATGGCTTCTGTTGACGGTTCAAATCTATCGACTGGTGTTAATTGTGACACCCGGCACTGATGATTCCCGAAAGGATGAAACACTAATGTCTGTAGGTATTCAATAATTATTACAATAAATTATATGTCAGCCCCTTTTAGAAACTCGTTTCTTATCGTTGAGCACTTTCATATGTACATCTATATCAAAAACACTTGTAAACGTCTTTTTTTATTTTTTTTATTTCTATACTTTGTGGACCAGGCGCGTACACAGACCCCACAATTTTAATGAACCACTGTTCTGCCAGATCAAACATACACATTACTGTGTCTCGATACATCTTTTATCATTATATGTAATCGGTTTTTTAAAATAGTCAACCATATAGGAGCCTATTCGTGACCAGACACACACACACACACATTCAGCTTTATATTATAGATATATATCGTTTCTTATCGTTGAGCACTTTCATATGTACATCTATATCAAAAACACTTGTAAACGTTTTTTATTTAATTTTTTATTTCCATACTTTGTGGACCAGGCGCGTACACAGACCCCACAATTTTAATGAACCACTGTTCTGCCAGATCAAACATACACATTACTGTGTCTCGATACATCTTTTATCATTATATGTAATCGGTTTTTTAAAATAGTCAACCATATAGGAGCCTATTCGTGACCAGACACACACACACATTCAGCTTTATATTATAGATATAGATCGTTTCTTATCGTTGAGCACTTTCAGTTGAAATAAAAAGTCGGTCAATTTAGCTCTTATGCCAGATCATCATATAATAATTAGATCACTATGACAGATGTTAAAAAGCATTTAAAAAAATAAATGTTGAAATTTACACAATATTTCTCGTGGTTAACGGTAGCCGAATGGATTAAGTCTTTGCTAATGAAGCCAGAGATGGCTTCTTTTGCTGGATTCGAATATATCGACCGGTGTTAATCGAGACACCCTGCACTGATGATTCCCGAAAGGATGAAACACTAGTGTCTGTAGGTAATTAATAATTATCATAGTAAATAATTGTTGACTGAAATTTGAATTTTAGAATACAATATGTATGTTTGAAGCCAAATACAGTCTAAAGCATTCCATGCGATTCTGTGGCATTTTTCCAAGTTTTAAAAAAAAATTATTGCGTATTGTTCTTCTAAAGTGCACTTGCGCCCAGATTGCATTTTTAAAATTCATCAGCTGTGACAATAAATATTTAATAAGATGTATTTTAATTCTTTAGTAGTATTCAGGCTTTAGTAGGGTGTATTCCAATTCCTGCTATAGCTGTTCAATTAAACCTGAAATCATAAAGCCATCTCATAAGATGTAGAGCAACAACCTACTGAATTTGCAAGAGTTTATGACAATTTTAAATGAGTGTACCAAAAGGTTTGAAAACTTATCGAAGAAATCTCATATGTGAGTATTTAATATTATGTATGTGTGTTTATTTACCTTCTTGTTAGTTTGTGTATGGCTGTGAGTAGAAATTTGTGTAGAGAATGTGCACGCAGGGTAAATAAGGCGCGTACTTGTATCATGGGGTAATCATAATAATATTTTTTAACATTACGTTTATTACCTACGGTAAGCAAAATTATAAAACAAGTGTTTATTTTTAAGATATATATTTCAGAGTAAAACTCCCTCGTCAGTATTTTTTTTCTCTCTTTTTCCTTACTATGATGTTAAATTGAAAGAGAGTTGAATGAAGAGTTAAGAGTTGGGCAATCATTAAAGTGGTGTAGTGGATAGAGACGTTGAATCCCTACAGTTCCAGGTAAGCATTATATGAAGATAGCAGTTTCAATCCTACTCAAAGCCGGCCAAAGAATTGGTTGGTCAAAATGTGGTGAGACAACAACTATGGAAGGCAGTAATTACTAACGAAACACTTAAGAGATTCAGCATTCCAAACCACCTGACGAAAGCCAGAGGAATAGTTGTCCGAAATATCGTGAAACAAGGATGAGGATAACAGCCCACAAATAAATAAATGAAAATATACAAATTAATCATCTCAAAGAATTCCAATAATTAAATAATATACAATTTTCTTCTTCAATCTATATATATATAAAAGTGAACGTGTCTGTGTGTATGTGTGTGTGTCTGTGTACATTTCTACGCAATAACTCTGTCAATTTTTAATCCACAGACTCGAAATTTGATATACAGGGTACTGAGATTTGGGAAAATCGATGTGATCGGTTTTCGGCCAGAAATTTGGCGATTAAAGGGTCAAAGTTCAACGATTTGACCTTTGAGAACTCTACCAAACTCCTCCGGCAATTTTAGGTCTACGCACTTGAAATTTTAGATATAGGTTCCTTGGACATGGACCTAATTTAAATTTATTTGAGCCCAAAACAATAAATTTTAAGGGATCATAATAGGGGTCAAAGTTAAAAAAAAAAGTTGACCTCTGCGGTTTCTTCTAAATTACTCAGACAATTTCTGGTCTAAATATTTGAAATTTTACATAAAGGGTATTCAGAGATAGGGCAAGCTTTTTCATCAGTTTGGGTCGAAAATTTTTAGTTACCAATATATAAATGTGTGTATGTATGTTTGCATGTCTGCCTTAAACTTTCAATAGAGGCGACGGATTTTACCAAGATCAGTATTGTTTTTAAAGTTCGACCTTTCATACGACAAATATCGAAAAATTGGCTAAAAACATTAATATCTTCCCCTTAAATTAGGCACTTTTCTACAGCGGGGGGGGGTCACTTTTTCGCCGATATTTTTTAAAGTTATCCTCTCCTTTAGATTGTGTAGCTTTAATTTAAAAAAACGTTGCTTCCGGTTTGGCGGTGGTAGTAACAGCATAAATGTTAGGTTTTACCCCGTTCTTTTCCTCCTTTGCGGTATGGGTTCGAGCCTGCCTTCCTACTACCACTTTTTTTTTTTTTTTTGGTCAACGTACACATCCAAACACCCAGGCAACGCCGGGCTGAAATGCTAGTTCAATAGAAAATCTGTTAATGTCTCCTTCATTCGTAGTGCATTCTTGCCATGTGCGTTAATATTGCAGAGTGATTATAAATAACTAGCAATTCAGCCTGGTTTTGCTCAGGCCCCATTTACTGTTCATAACTATATGTGCATATGTATATATATATATATATAGTAATTTATAAAATATATATGGCGACTAAGCTACACTGAATATTCTGCGTTTCATCCACTGTAGGATTTGTCAGGCTTATGCGCATAAGCCTGACGAATCCTACAGTGGATGAAACGCAGAATATTCAGTGTAGCTTAGTCGCCATATATATTTTATAAATTACTAACTAGCTCTACCTACGTATTGAGCACTTTTGAAGTAAATACGCATAAATCTATACTTTCGTATATTAAATTTATGTGAGTAAATGAAGTAGTTATATATATATATATTAAAAGTTTGACTCATGTCCAGGTAACCTACATCTAAAATTTCAAGTGTTTAGACCCAAAATTGGTAGAGGAGTTTTGTAGAGTCTACAAAGGTCAACTCTTTTAACTTTCACCTCTTGGCAGCCAAATTTTCGCCCAGACACTAATTAAAAAGCTTACTGCATGTCTGAATACCTGTTATCTAAAATTTCAAATGTTTAGACCCAGAATTGGCTCAATAGTCTGCTAGAGACTGCAAAGGTCAAATCTTTTAAATTTTGACCTGTTGGCAACCAAATTTTCGGCCACAAACCGATTAAAAAGCTTGCCCTATCTCTGAATACCCTTTATGTAAAATTTCAAATGTTTAGACCAGAAATTGGCTGAGTAACTTGGTAGAGACTGCAGAGGTCAATTTTTTTTAACTTTGACCTCAGTTTTGACCCCTTAACATTTATTGCTTTGGGCTTAAATCAAATTAAAAAGTTTGATCCATGTCCAGGTAACCTATATCTAAAATTTCAATTGTTTAGACCCAAAATTGGCAGAGGAGTTTGGTAGAGTTCTCAAAGGTCAAATCGTTGAACTTTGACCCCTTGACAGCCAAATTTCTGGCCGAAAACGGATTAAAAAGATTTTCCCAAATCTCCATACCTCTTATGTCAAATCTCGAGTCTTTAGACTGAAAATTGACAGAGTAGTTTGGTAGGGAAATGTACACACAGAGACACAGACAGACAGACAGACACTTTCATATGTGTGTGTGTGTGTGTGTGTGTGTGTATCTGTAAAAATCTTGTCAAGTACAGAACAATTCTCATAGATTAAATAAAAAAAATCATTTATTTTTTGTTTCTCTATATAATTTTCTTTATAAACTAGCATTTCAGCCCGGTGTTGCCCGGGTGTTTTGAGGTGTATTTTGAGCAAAAAAAAAAAAAAAAAAAAAAAAAAAAAAAAAGGTCAATTTTTTTTATTTTGACCCCTATTATGACCCCTTAACATTTCTTGTTTTGGGCTCAAATCAAGTTATTAAGTTAGATCCATGTCCAAGAAACCTAAAAATGTTTAGACCCAAAATTGGCAGAGGACTTTGGTAGAGTTCTTAAAGGTCAAATCATTGAACTTTGACCCCTTAACAGCCAAATTTCTGTCCGAAAACGGATTACAAAGATTTTCCCAAATCTCAGTACCCTGTATATCAAATTTTGCATCTGTAGACTAAAAATTGACAGTTATTGCGTTGGAAAATGTACACAGACACACACACAGACATGTTCACTTTTATATATAGATTTTACGATCATATAATTAGGAAATTTGTTTCTTCGTAACATAATGTTGCCATGTGCATCAATCATTCGGTGTGATCATAATTAATTCATAATTTGGATCATATTCGCTCCATATCCACTATTAACTAGATACCGGATGCATTTTAGTTTTTTCTGACCTGGGGGACTAAAATTTTTATGGACACTAATGACGGCCTCTTCAATAAAATTGACTCTTTTGTACATTGTGAGTATCACAAATGTTGTGAAGTTAGGCTGAAACAATTGTATGTCCTTTCATGAATTTACGATGATGTATTTCCTGTGTTTGATGAGGTGGACATAATATTTAGAAGAAAAAAATCTTTAATTAGAGCTCAATTTTTGCAGCGTACACTTATTAAAAAAACGGACTCTTTGTGCCGTGATAAAATTTATTACAGTTTGCGACCAATGCAAAAACTGGGTTTTTTTTTTGTTTTCTTTTGCGACAGTATTTTTCAACTGTTTATGTAAACAGTCGGAACATGTCGAATGAAAACGTCGACAAAATCAAAACATAACACTATCAAACAGGAAAAAGCAATGAAACGACATTTAAAGCAAAAAAAAAAAAAAACACTCACCGTGTGTAAAATTTTATGAAAAAAATATGTTTTGACAAAGAAAATATAGTAAAATGATTGTTATAATTTTATTTTTTTTCTTTTGTTTATGAGAAAAGTTTGTTTAATTGCTATTATTTTTTTCATATTATTTGGACCACGCGAATAACACGCGATTTGGTCTGCTTTGCTGATGGATATGCTTATAATCAGTCCGTTAGTCAGTATTTGATGCATCCGTTCAGTCCCAAAAGACAAAGGATACCCCCTATAGGGTCATCTGCGTGTGTAATTATGTGGCAAGAGTTGCACAATCTCCAACCGCACCTCTCCTGAATCGGCACTGCTTGAGTCCAGTGGCAAGGAAAGTTAAGGACGACTAGAAACAATGCTGAGATAAGCAGAGAGCACATACAGCCACTGGAAGTCCCAAATGGTCACCCATCTGGTACTGGTCAGGCACATCGTTGCTTAACTTCGATAATCTGATGGGAACCGGTGTGTCAAATCTGATTATGCCGTTAGTCAGTAAGTTCATAACCAGTCGGAGAGAACAGATGGGAGAGTTCACGCAAGCATTCATTTTAATACAAATTAGTTTTCTTGCAGTACGTGAAAGATACAATTTCTTGTAAATGTTAGAGGAGAATCTATCATCAATCCTCCGCTTATTAATGAAGAACAGAGAAAAACCTTAAAGTAAGATACTCAATATCTTCATCCACGCGGGGGCACAGAAATACCTAGTGTAGAAACCAGGTGCATAGTTATCCCTCTCGGTGTGATGGATCCATAGATCTTGTCAGAAAGAAAACTGATAATAAAACTGGGGGAGGGAGACCTCCTCAGTCATGGACGACAACCTTCCTAGAGCTGGTGACTCGAACACACACAGGAAGTAATGTAGCGATACAGCCAACTCTGAGAAAAGAGATCATCCATAAAAATGAACATTTGGATTCCTTGGACTACCGTCCTCTTCTTGCGTTTCATTTTCATAACGTTTCAATCCATGTAACCTTTGACCTTCCTCAAGTGTACCTTGTTGAACTCAAGAATGTTTCTGCCAAACTCAGGAATCTGCATGGAATTTCTAACAGAAACTCTTTATTTAATCCATGGGGGTAGCATACTCCTGTTCTGTCAGCCATGACTGGATAGATTAGATTAGGCCTCTTGATTCCTTGGGGAACATTGGGCTGCAACAACACTCCTCTAACAGCCCCGGTTCTGGCTGGTCCTCTTCAGTTTGGCCCATGTCATTCCGGCAGCCCTGGTCTCAGCCCCAATGCTTCTTTTCCATGTCTGCCTCGGGCGATCAATTTTACTCTTGCCTTGCGGGTTCCATCCAAGGGCCTGCCTGGTGATGGATGCAGGCTTCTGCAAGGTGTGGCCAATACAGTTCCATTTTCGTTTTTTAATCTCGATCTCTATTGGGACTTGGTTGCTTTTGTCCCACAGTTGTTCATTGGAGATAGTGTCTGGCCATCTGATGTTGCATCTTACTACACACCTGTGCAGTTTTACCTGTCTCGTATAGGGTTCTGATGTTCCAGGTACCTATCTTGGTCTTGGCTTTGGTTATCAGAAGGGTTGTCGGCTCACTGGCTTCCCGGAGACTTTCACTCGCTCGCATCATGAACTCAACTAGAGAGGAACAAGAAGTCAACAGATGATGCCGTTGTGGTTTTTGTAAGTTTCTTTCTTTTACAGAATTGGGTTCCAACCTGGAAGACCAGTGAGTGCTCTTAGTCTGATCTCTCTCCTTCAATCTGTCTGGCTTGGGTGACCCTACTAGAGGACGAATCTCCTGCAAGCATATCTATCCAGGTCCTAGAGATACGCAAGCCGCCTAACCATGCCAAGGAAGTCCTCAGTACTTTGCAATTGTATTTTCGGTCACCCACACTGAAGACTGAACCTTTAACCTTCAGGCAAATATCACTTTTACAACTGAATTTTTCCAAGTACTCTGCCTACTGCACCACGGATTATTATCGATTACGTATAGGGCTTCATTCTAAATTCCATGCAGATATTCATGAGTTAGGCAAAAACAATTCCCAAGTTTTACAAGATACATCTGAAGAAGGTCTTAGGTTACATCGTGCAAAATGTTATGGAAATGACAATCAAGATAAGAACAGAAGTCTGAAGAATCCATCGTCGTCAATGTCTGTACCACTTGAATGAATGAATTGTGCCCCTTATGGCTGGTGTCTGTATTTTGTTACAGCTTTGTCTTCCAGGAATTATTTGCAAACGTTTCTTAAGACGTTTTTTCATTAGACTGGTTGTTCCTATAATTACTGTAATGATAAAAATCTTCCTAAAATTCCAATTTCTTTTCATGTCTTATATAAGATCTTGGTATTTTGTTATCTTTTCCCTCTCAGTTCTGTTTAACCCAGCATCATTGGGGGGGGAGGGCACTGACTTCTACTAAGGTTGTTTCTTTCTCCTTGTTTTCCCATAGCATTATGTCAGGTTTAATAGCTCCGTTTTCTAGGTGCATAGCTGTAGAAATTGCATGGTTATAGTGGATGGTGCACGACTTATTTCCAACTGTTCTTTCTGGTAAACATGTTCTCAGAACTTACTGCTGCATTCAATATTTCATTTTTTTACAGACTGTCCATTGGAGATATTTACACACTCCATTGTGTCGGGTTATATAGAAGCCATCCCTCAGCAGAACGTTACTCCTAAAAAGCGTAATTTTAAATAAACACCCAAGATTCTTCTATACTTCTCAGCCGAGAGATCTTTTAATGATTCTAATCATTTTTATGTGTCACTATGTGTTATTTTAGTTGTGAATTTTGCATAAATGTTCTCTTGCAAACAAATTTTACGATTTTTGGCGATTAAAAAGTTTTGCTTATTTTGAATATAAACAAAATCTTGGTAGTCGAATTGAGTTGCCACCCTTGGATCTTTAAACAAAATGGCGGCTCCAAGACCCCTGTTTCAAGTGTGATTCAAAATAAATATCCAATATTCTTCTATACTTTCCAAGCAAGAGATCTCTTAACAATTCTAACTGTTTTTATGTGTTGACGTGTTGTTTTTTTTAGTTGTGAATTTTGCACCCAAGATTCTTCTTTACTTCTCAACCGAGAGATCTTTTTACGATTCTAACTGTTTTTATGTGTCGTCATGTGTTGCTTTAGCTGTGAATTTTGTGTAAATTTTTTCTCGCAAACAACACACTTGAATCGCTTTTCGCCCGTGTGGATCAAAATGTGCTGCTTGAGGTGCGAACTCTGTCCGAATTTTGAATCGCAGAATGTGCACTGGAACTTTTTCGTGTCGAAATGTTTATGCATGTGCTGCTTCAGACATTGGCTCCACGTGAACCTCTCATTACAAATCTCACACTCGTAGCGCTTCTCACCCGTGTGAGTCCGTATATGCTTTTTCAGGTAAGCGTTCCGCAAGAAATCGGCCCCACAAATCCCGCAGTGAAACTGTTTTTTATCATCATGTCGGAGCATGTGCTGCTTAAGCGAATGCCGCCATGCAAAGTTGTCCCCGCAAATGTCACACTGGAAGGGTTTCTCACCGCTGTGGACTCTCATATGTTGCTTGAGATACGAACTCTGTGAAAACTTGGAGCCGCACTCATTGCAACTGAACACCTTCTCGTTGTGCACCGACATGTGTTGTTTGAGAGTGGCGCTCTCTGAGAAACTCATGCCACAGATGACACAAGTCAAAGCTTTCCCTTCCCCATGTGCACGCATGTGTTGCTTAAAACCCGAACAGTGAATAAATTTGATTCCGCATAGTGAACACTGGAATGTTTCGTTTCCATTGTGGGTTAGCAGATGGTTTCTAAGGTATGGTTTTTTTGTAAAGCTGACCCCGCAGATATCACAATGATATGGCTTGTCGCCACTGTGCCTGCGTAAATGTTGTCTAAGGTTTGACCTCGTTGTAAAACTTTGCGGGCAAAGATCACAAGCAAATGACCTTTCGCCTGTGTGCTTTTTTATGTGTTCTTTTAAGCTGGAGCCATACGTGAAACTATTGCCACAGACTTCGCAACGGAATGGTTTTACTCCACTGTGGATCAGCATGTGTTGCTTGAGGTTCGAACTTTGCGAGAATCCGGATCCGCAAATCTTGCAATGAAAAGGTTTTTCCCCGGTGTGCGATCGGATATGACGTTCGAGATTTGAATTGCATGTGAAACGAACTCCACAGACTGCGCAATCATGCGCTTTACGTGTTCCGTTATCGGTTTTCATCATAAAGCATCCAACTGAAAAATAATAAAAAAAAATCTATATAAAAAAAGAAAATGAAAACAACTGTCAAGTATCTCAGAAACAATCGTACACCAATGCATTGTTCATATTGGATTCTTAGGGTAGTAATAAATGATGTTGTAAATAAAAATAAATAAAACAATAAATAAGTTTCAAGATATTTTTTGTACAGCATTTAAAATTCTTGTAGACCCTTGAAAATTCACTTTTGGGGTTTTAACTACAAGAAAAAGCTTATAAAAATTATTTTACTGAAAAATAATTAAAATGAAGAATGCATGGTCCCCTGTGAGTACAAAGTGAACGAGGCATAAAAAATGGCTAAGTTCAGTATCTGCCCCGCCCCCTTTAGCCCCAAAAGTCCCCAGGGGACATCAAATCCTGAATGAACAAACGGTGCAGTTTTAGGCTTTAACATATGTAAAGTTGAGTTCTGCACCATGCAAAAAAAAAAAAAGAAATGACTAAGTCCATCATTTGTCCCCCACTCCCTCCCATTTAGCCCCAAAAGTCCCTAGGGCCTTAACATATTTAAATTTGAGTTCAGCACCATGCAAAACTGCTAAATAGGCACACACGGAAAATTTTGGACAAATATAGTAAAATAGTCCCAAAAATGAAGTGTTTTTAAAAGAGCCTTTGGGGCACACCCAAGAGTTATCGTGAAGTATAGACAAACAAAATTATATAGAAATCAGTTAGTTACAACTTTTCAGAACGTTTTATAAAAATCCAAAGCATCAATTTTTTTTAATAAGCACAGAAGTGTCAATTTTAGCCATTTTAACCTGAAAGGCACCCCTAGGGGGACAACCGAAGTTTTCCTGGAAAATATTTTCTGTTATTTTTTTTTACTCATATCATGTTTAATGTGTGTGCAAAATTTAAAAAAAATTCCAAGGCGTAGTTATTGATAAAAGTGTGGACCGACAAATGGACAAGAGTGAATTCCTTTTGTTGGGGGACCAAAAACAAAAAAATACATCTTTTCAAGTTTTCCACCGTTCATTATCGGTTTTCATCATAATACTAAATTAAACTGAAAAAATTTTTTTAAATCTACATAAATAAAAGGTACTTGTACAGTTTAATTAAGAAATGAAAATATTAAAAAAGTTATATTGTGCGTATTCGTGTTGGACTGAAGTTCTCCGAAAAAAGAAATTCACTTAATTTGATTGAGTAGTGCTTTTTTTTACAACAGAAAAACACATTTTTATGATGGAGCATTGAAGGTAGACATGTTTGGATTTTTAGAACATGCTACAGGGAGATAACTCAGCCCCTCCCCATCTTAAATAATAGCTTTTCTTCTTGAAAACCGAAACATGGCTACCTTTTGATCAGTATCATAATAAATTGTTTTTCGCTGTAAAAAAAAAACAAAAAACTACTTGATCAAATTAAGTAAAATTTTTTTTTTTCGGAGAACTTCATTTCATAATGGATACGTACAATATAAATTTTTTATATATTTTAATTTTTGGTACTTGCATAGTTTAATCAAGACATTAAAAAATGAAAATATCGAAAAAAAAGTTATTGTACATATCCGTTTTGACATGAAGATCTCCAAAAAAAATTTCACTTAATTTGATCGAGTAGTTTTGTTTTTTTTTACTGCGGAAAAACACGTTTGTATGAGAGCGTGTTGAAGGCAGACATCTTGGATTTGTTTTAAATTTTTGTTTGAATTTTAGAAACGACAGTGGAGATAACTCCATGTATAGCTCCGACACTCCCTCCCCATCTTTAATAACGAGCTTTTCTTCCTAAAAATCAAACTTTTTGCTCGGTATCATAACAAATTGTTTTTTCGCAGTAAAATAAAAAACTACTTGATGAAATTAAGAGAATTTTTTTTTTTGGAGAACTTCATTCCATAACAGATACGTGCAATTTAAACTTTTTTCAATATTTTCATTTTTTAATGTCTTGACTAAACTGTACAAGTACCTAATTTTTTTAATGTCTTAATTAAACTGTAATAGTACCAAATAAAACAATATATAAAAAATGAGAACATAAAAACAATTCTTAAGCATCTCAAAAATCTGTTGTGTAATGTGTTACGTTGTGTGTTAGGGTTAGGGTTGTGTGTGTAGATGAATATGTTCAATAATAACGTACATGTTGAATAGTGGGGTTTATATTTTATCTGTATATTCATGTACGTGTAAATGTGTGTTTATGTTTATACGTCGAATCATTTAGTTGATCGTCTAGTATGTATATTTTAACATTTATGCAACAGTTCTAACAGGAAACTACTGACGTGGACGTATCAAAACAGTTGTAGACAAACAGTTCTTTTTAGCAGGTGTAAATAACGCAACACATACCTGAATTATTTACGAACATTTATTTTCATGATTTCAGCTGACATCTTCAAAGATTACAATGATTTTACATCTTGGCTGCCTGAGATGACACCGCTCCCCGTGTCATGGAGAGACCAACTCCCCTCTTAAGTCGTCCGTTCTCTCTGATGTTCAGCTAACGATTGACTAGAATCTCCCCAAATCTATATCTCATTACGTGCCTCAGACCGACAGCTGATGTAACCTCAATCTAGTTATTTGTTTATGCAAACCAAAATTATGTTTACGTCTATTTTCTATTTTCACATTCCTTTTGTAGCGATATTATTATTTCAGCTGTCAATCACTTTTTCCCAATGTAATTGTTTATTTTTCTAATCATAATAATCGATCCAGTGACCCGCCGTCGCTCGAATCAATTAATAATAATAATAATAATAATAATGTTTTGACCCTTGGCCCTGCTTGCCACAGTTAACACAGATAAGCATCTCAAAAATCTGTTGTGTAATGTGTATATGAATATGTTCCATAATGATGTACACGTTGAATAGGTGGTTTATATTTTATCTGTATATTCGTGTACGTGTAAATATGTGTATGTTTATACGTCGTATCATTTAGTTGATCGTCTAGTATGTATATTTCAACATTTGTCCAACAGTTCTAACAGGAAACGATTGACGTGGACGTATCGAAACAGTTGTAGACAAACAGTTCTTTTTAACAGCTGTAAATAACACAATACATACCTGGATTATTTACAAACATTTATTTTCATGATTTCAGCTGACATCTTCAAAGATTTCAACGTCTTTAAATCTTGGCTGTCTAAGGAAATGCCGCTCCCCGCGTCATGGAGAGACTAACTCCCCCTTTTGAATCGTTCGTTCTCTCTGATGTCCAGCTAATGACTGACCAGAATCTCCCCAAATCTACATCTCATTACCTGTCTCTGACCAACAGCTGATGTAACCTCAATCTAGTTATTTGTTTATGCAAACCATCTATTTTCTATTTTCACATTCCTTTTGTAGTGATATTATTATTTGCTCTCAATCACTTTTCCTAATGTAATTGTTCATTTTTCTTATCATAATAATTGATCCAGTGACTTGCCGTTGTTCGAATCAATTAATAATAATAATAATGTTTTGACCTTGGCCCTGCTTGCCACAATTAACAGATAGATACTATGCTATGATCACAGCCCACAGAGTCATAACATTACACACCAAACCGTTGTTGATACTGGATGCATCCAACTGAAAAATAATTTTTTTTAAAATCTACTTTAATAAACAATACATGTACGTAGGAATTGTCTTAAATAAGTTTCCAGACTGAAAATTAATAAAAAAAAAAATCTGCATAAATAAAACAATAACTTTCACAAAAGAAAACACTCGACTAGCTACAACCACTATCAACATTTCCTCCCACTCTCTATCTGTGCTTAAATAAAAATGCAGCTTTAGTTAACCACATTACTAAACATAAGTCTGGGGTTTTAATACAAACTAGTGGGGGTACCAAATTTTTTTAAGAAGTTTTGTTTAAATGGTAAAACTTCTTAAAAAATCGGAAAAACAAAAACAAAGCTTCTTTCTTAGAACTGCACGCCTGTGGAATTGTCTTCCGTTTTCCTGCTTTCCGGCTGACTACAATATGGTTGTGTTCAAGTCTAACGTAAATAAGTTCTTGATGAGCCGTTCCATATAAGTTATTAAATTTACCAAATTTTCATTACTAATGATTACTATATTGACCAATTTCTACTGTACACTCTTTAACCCTTATCCTTGAGTGGCCTCTTGGCCTTGATAATGTGGTGATGCCTATGTAAAAAAAAACAACAACAAAAAGAAACAAAAATGACAGCAAACGTGATGAAAAAATACAAAAAAAAAATGAACGAAAAAAATGGCATAAATAATCCTGTTTCAATATTAAAACTTTAAAAATAGAAAAAAAAAATCTGACATGTCGGCTCGAACGTGCAATCTTAAGATGACGACACTGCCACTATAATGACTGGTCTATGATCGCGTGAGCGAAGTCGTTTTTTTTTTTAATATTTAAACTAATTTAAGAAAGAATGTTTTTTGCGCATGCGTGTCAAGAAGGAACGATTTTTTGCTACCCCTCCCTGTAGAGAAGTACCTAACCCTAACCCTAACCCAGTTGAGGGCGAAAGGAATAATGTTGTTAACTAATTTTTCGATATTTATCCGAAAGGTTGAGCTTCAAAACGATACCGATCTCGTGAAAATCCGTTACCTCTGTCGAAAGTTTTAGACATACATACATACATACATTTAAACAGATGTTTGTCCTTTACGTTATAGATTATATAAACAAATTAGACGGTTACGACAATAAGAAAAAATAAGCGAACGATGTTAAAACTTCTTTAAAAAATCGGAAAAACAAAAAAGAAAAAAATACACGGGATGTGATGGAAAAATAAAAAATATGAGCGAAAAATGGCATTAATGACCCTGTTTTAATATTAAAGCTTTAAAAATCGAAAAAAAATTTAGTGTGAGCGAAATTAGGTCTTTTTTATATTTAAACTAATTCAAGAAAGAATGTTTTTTGCGCATGCATGTTTGGCTAAATCGTCATGAAGGAACAACTTTTCGCTACAATACTGATCTCGTGAAAATCCATCACATCAGACATGCAAACATACATACATACATACATTTAAACAGATTTTTGCTCTTTATATTATTGATTAGCGGGGGTACCCAGCGTTGCCCGGGTGCTTGGAGGTGTAAAAGAAAAAAAGTTTTGATAGGTAGTTAGGCTCGAACCCGAACCCTTGAGGTTAATAAGCTGATGACTTCCCACTACGCTATGATGGCAGAGAAATGAGAATGCGTGAAATAATATGATTAAAAAGTGATGTGACAGGTGCGTGTTTAATGAGGTCAAACATCACGCCACTGAATTTTAACTGCGGGTAGTTATTTTCCTTTTATTTTTTTATCCAACTTTGTTTTATTTCGTTTCCCCAACGTGTGGGGAAAATAATCTCCCCCTTTATTAGGGGAGTGTGTCCAAATGAAAGCAATTGTTTGATATGACGGTGAAAACCATCATTGACCAAACGTCCATCACCACTGAAATGATTTCATAGTTTCGCTTTTTTATACTGAAAAGCGAAACAAAGACGCGGTGATCGAAAAAAATCTCATAAATAGCACGTAAAAGTCGGGCAAATAAAAGATAAACGCGACCCCCATTCTTAACTCGTAGATATTATGATTTAGACAGTATATAAAAAGTTTTAAGAAGTGAGCTGACCGAGCGCTCCCCTGAAAAAAGCCTTTTACAGACATACACAAAAAGTGTACACTCTAACACACACACATTTTTGCGTTTATATATATAGACTAGCGAGGGTAACCGGTGTTGCCCAGGTGTGTGTGGTTTTGGGTAAATCAAAACTCCGAAAACTGTTGAATATTTATCTTCCCGAAGTCGCGCAAATAGACAGGTGAGCTCCGCTGTTAACTCTGAGATATTACGATTTACATGTGATATAAAAAGTTTTAAGAAGTTTCGAGCTGACCGACCGCTTCTCTGAAAAAAGCCTTTCTTGGACATACACAAAAAGCGAACGTACATACACACATTTTTGCTTTTATATATATAGATGGGGAAAATATGCAGTGACAATATCCGAATGAAAAAGAAAAGAGTATTTCTTTAAATAAATAAGGTAGTTATATACACCAAGACTCGGGAATCTCCATAAGTACTTTGGGTAAATCTGTACTGCACATTGGAGGTCCCTAGAGAACAATAAGTACCTGCTTTTAAAAAATAATAACTCAATCCCAGAACTAAAGTATATTTTATCATGTATATTGTGTTATTAAAGTACATAAGGAAAAAAAAACTTAGGGAAACAAATGCTGATTAAATGCAAAGCAACCAAGAAGGTGAAACTGCTTGCCCAGCGATTCATCTCCAAGTCCACCTTAGAGCCAACAAACAATTCCTTTCTAAATTTTCCTTTGCAGACAATGGCTGAATCCTTAGAGAATGACCTGAAGACTGTAGTGGAATGGGGTAGCAAATTGATGGTCATATTTAGTGCTAGTAAGACTAAGCTGATCTCCTTTAACAATTACAAAAAGCCTTCCCAACCACCGATATCCACGACAAATAACACTGAATTCTCTCTTCAAACTCCTCGGCCTAAGATTCATAGAAAATATAAACTGGAACAAATACATTAAAGACATTGCAAAGTCTGCTGCAAAGAAGGTGGATTCCCTCTATCGTGCTAGAAGACTACTCGGACCTAATAGTATCCTGTGCATCTTCAAGGCCACCATTCGCCCATGCATGGAGTATTGTTGCCACATCTGGGCTTGTGCGTCTACCACTAGTCTGTCCATTTTGTGTAGGGTCCATAAAAGAGTTTTCAATCTAATGTATCCCAGTTTGTAAATTAAGCCCCAACCTCGGCCCCATCGCCGCAACGTTGCATTTCTGTGCACGTTTTACAAATATTTTATTGGAATGTGCGTTGATGAACTCGGTGCACTTGTACATACCCTGGACAAACCTGCTTAGCAACAAAATCACACCCCTTCACTGTTGAGGTCCCTAAATACCAGAAAGCTTTCTACTATAATAGTTTCTTTACTCGAACAGCTAGAATTTGGAATCGACTTCCTGCTACCTGCTTCCCTGGCTGTACTGATATTCAGAGGTTTAAATGTAATGTAAACCACCGATATCCATGACAACACCCCAACTGAGAATTCTTCCTTCAAACTTCACAGGAAATATGAACCGAAACAAAGACATTGAGGACATTCTGAAGTCTGCTGCAAGGAAGGTGGGTTCCCTCTATCGTGCTAGAAAACTACTCACCCCTGGGAGTATCCTGCACATCTACAAGGCCACCATTCGCCCATGCATGGAGTATTGCTGCCACATCTGGGCTCGTGCATCTACCACTAGTCGTCTCTCCTTCTTGGATAAGGTCCGAAAAAGAGTCTCCAATCTAATAGGTCCCGCTTTGTCAACTAGGTTCCAACCCCTGTCCCATCGCCGCAATGTTGCAACCCTGTGCCTGTTTTACAAGTATTGCACTTATGCCCCTTGACGTACATATCCCTGACAAACCTACTTAGCAGCAAAATCCCACCCCTTCACTGTTGAGATCCTTAAATGCCAGAAAACTTTCTACTCTAACAGCCTCTTCCCTTGAACAACTAAATTTTGAAATTCTCCTACTGATACCTGGTTCCCTGATTGTTTTTTTGTTTTTTTACATACGAGTCACCACCTATCAAGGCCCGGAAGCTACTCAGGGATAAGGGTTATTGCGTGTACAATAGTCAATGGGACAATATCGTAGTCATCGTTAGTAATGGAGATTTGATGAAGTGTCTTACTTAAGGGGGTGGTTTATCAGGAATTTGTTTGTGTTGGACTTGAAGACATCCAAGTTGTAGTCAGGTTGGAAACAGGCAAACGGAAGAGAGTTCCACAGGCATGCATTTCTAAGAAAAAAGCTTTGTTCGTGGAATCTACATTTTGATTTAGGCACAGATAAAGAATGTGGAAAATTATTGACAGTGGTTTCAGCTAGACGGGTGTTTTTCGCAAAAGATTAGCGAGGGGGGACCAGAGATTAGAGCTCGGATGAGCACTTGCCATGGAAATAACGATAACACAAAGACAAGCTTGTAACGTCTCTTCTGTGGGAGAGAGGTTGCGGGGATGAGAAAAGGGCGTCCCCCACTAGGCCACAATGTCTATTTTCTACTCTGTCAAGGCAGGAAAGGCTATTTTTAGCAGCTCCTGCCCAGATGTGGCAGCAATACTCCATCCTTGGACGTACTTGGCTTTTATATAGATAGAGAATTGCATCAGCAGTGAAATATCTTCTGGAGCGGTAGAAGGATCCTACCATTTTTCCAGCAACCTTTGCAACAAACTGGATGTACGTGTTCCATTTCAGGTCAGGAGTAAAGGTCAGTTCCAGAGGCTTATCAAAACATGGAGCCTCCCCTAGACAAGAGCCATCCATTTCAATTGATGCCAGATGGGGATCAGAGCGTTGATTATGTAAAGATAGGAGCTTGGTTTTAGATGCATCAAAAATAACCACCCACCTTTTCCCCCACTGTATTGCACGCTCAAGATCAGAGGAGAGAGAACTTTGTCGTTTACGACCTTAGATGTATTGCCATAAATGGTCATGTCATCAGCATAGATGTCAACGAATGATGTTTTGGGAGATCATTGATGTAGATCAGGAAGAGAATTGGACCCAGGATGGACCCCTGAGGGACTCCAGCATTAATACTGTGGGCCTCTGATTTCTGCCCATCAACCACTACTCTTATGAACCTATCAGAGAGAAATGATTTAATGATTGAGAAAACATTTCCAGTTATACCGTAGCTGGAAATCTTGTGAAGTAGGCCCTTATGCCATACCTCATCAAAGGCCTTTGATATGTCAAGAGCAATTGTACTGATATGAAGAAGTTTAAATGTAACGTAAACCAACATCTTTATTAATCTTTCTTAGGCATCGTCTCTAATAGTAGTCCCTTACGTCCAAGTGGCGACATGATTTGTTAGGGATGAACGCAAGTTTAAAAAAAAACAAAAGCAGCATGATTTTTTTTTCACTTATCCAGGCCCAGAGGCCACTCAAGGATAAGGGTTAATGAGTGTACAGTAGTCAATGGTACTATATCGTAGTAATCGTTAGTAGTGGAAATTTGGTGAATTGGATTACTTAAGAGCATGGCTCATCAAGAATTTTTTTATGTTGGATTTGAAGACGACCAAAAGCAGGCAAGCAGAGGAGAGTCCCACAGGTTCACAGGTCTAAGAAAGAAGCTTTATTCATGGAATCTACGTATAGGTTTATGCATAGATAAAGAGATGGGGAGATTATTAATAGGAGTTTCAGCTAGAGGAGTGTTTTTTGTGAAAGTTTGATGAGGTGGGACCATAGATTAGAGCTCAGATGAGCACGGCATGAAAAGAACGATAAAGCAGAGACAGGTTAGGGTTAGACAGGCTCGCCGCGTGGGAAAAAGGTTGCAAGGAAAAGAAAGGATACTTTGTGGTTCTTCTGCAGAATACGTGCTGTGCTGTTGTTTTTTTTTTTTCCTTTTTAAATATGATTTTAAGGTTAAGTATTTTTTTTATTAGGTACTTCTACGCTTTGTGCACCAAATTTTTGTAATGTTGGATCGGACTCAACCGGCAGCTGATGTAAATTGCTGGAATATGCTGAGCGTCCATCAAATTTTAAAATGCTCGGAAACAAAAGATAAAAATTATTGGATACTAATTACAATGAAATAAAAAAAAAAGTGAATAAAAACAAAACAAAAAAAACAATAAAATATAACAACAATCTCTCCTTAGTTTCATGAATAAATACTTTTTGTTGTTTTTTTCTTTTCAAGAGAATTTTAAGGAAAAAAAACTTTATTTTATTTTTTCTGTAAGTTTTAATGTTTACTGTTAGGAAAACGTTTCAATTTCTTTTTTTTATATTTTTTTTTTCAAGAAATGTTGTAAGAATTTTTAGAAAAAAACTGTTAACATTTTGGTACTAGTGCACTTATTGATCCGTGCTGAAATAATAACGTTATTATTTAAAAAACCATTCTTAACATGGGGAGGGGAGAGTGTTTTGTACCTATTCTGTACTTTAACCTTACAATTGAATAAAAAAACATATCATAAAACATTAATTAAATTTGGAAATACGATTTAAAAAATAGCACCGATCAGTAAGTGCACTAGCACCAACATTTTTTTTTTTTTACAATTGAACTAATTACATTTGTGTGTGATTAAAAACTAGTACTTGTATTACTGTAGACATAAATTCGAAAAAGTTGTCAAACAACAAATATATAACAAATAAATGTTATCAAAGGCAAGATGAGTTACTTTTCTACCAAACTGGATATATTTTTACTGTTTTTATTCAATGTAACATATTTATTCAGCTCGAAAAACATACAGTGTTTACCGATGTATTCGAAAATTCAAGATGGCGTCTCACACCCTCTTTAACACCGTAAGTTTGGGAAAAGGTGTTATAAATAAAAAACTATACAAAATACTATTAAAAACCCGCCGAATATATGTCAAACTATGTCACGGTAACATATATTGAGCAAGTTTTTAACAGTATTTTAACCGGTTTTTTATTTATAACACCTTTTCCCAAACTTACCGTGTTAAAGAGAGAATCAGACGCCATCTTGAATGTTCCAATACATCGGTAAACACTGTATGGTTTTCGAGCTGAATAAACATGTTACATTGAATAAAAACACGAAAAATATATCCAGTTTGGTAGAAAAGTAACTTATATTGCCTTTGATAACATTTATTTGTTATATATTTGTTTTTTTGACAACTTTTTCGAATATATGTGTACAGTAATACAAACCCATAAATGTTATCAAAGGCAAGATGAGTTACTTTCCTACCTAACTGGATAATATTATAGTGTTTTTATTTAATATAACATGTTTATTCAACTCGAAAAACAGTGTTTACCGATACATTGAAAAATTCAAAATGGCGCCAGACTCCTGGTTGAACACGGTAAGTTTGAAAAAATGAGTTAAAAATAAAAAAAACTATACAAAATACTGTTAAAAACCCACCGAACATATGTCAACCTATGTCACGGTAACATATATTGAGCGAGTTTCTAACAGCATTTTGTATATTTGTCTACATCGGTAAACACTGTATGTTTTTCGAGCTGAATAAACATGTTACATTGAATAAAAACACAAAAAAATTATCCAATTAGGTAGAAAAGTAACTTATCTTGCCTTTGATAACATTTATTTGTTATATATTTGTTTTAACAACTTTTTCGAATCTACACAGTAATACAAACCCCAAAACTATTTTTTTCTAGGTTTATTAAAAGTCGTCTGCTCCAATTTTTATTGGTCAATCGCGTTTGTTATCACATTTTCATTGGCTGAACAATTTGGTCAGAAATCGCCCAATTTCGGTGGTTTACGTCAGTTACCGGTCGAACCCGCGGTGATAAATGCAAAAAGTGCCCCAAAAATTAACACGATCCGTATTCTACAAAAGAACCATATTTTCAAACCGACATAAAATTATTACACACGAAATAAAAAAAAAAAAAGTACAAAATAGTTTAAATGTCGGCTTGTTATTTAGTGCGGGACTGTCAATTAATTTTTCTACAAAAATTAAAACAAAGAAAATTTTTATAATTGTTATAAGCTTACCTTCACGATTTTCAGTTTTAAATTTAAAAACTAATTCGAGGTTAAAAAAAAAATTGAATCAAAAAAAATAATAATTTGAAAATGTTTTCGGATTTTCGTGTCGACAATTTCATTGTTTGCCGAGGGAGAAATATTTTTGGATTTCACAGAAAAATTAAGGAATCGTGTTTTTAAAAAGATTTCAGCTTAAAAAAAAAAAAAAACAGTTTTTTAAACGTTTCGTCAGAAGAAATCTTTGTTAAATATAAAATAAACTAAAAATTCAAATAATTGCCGCTCGTTTAAAAAAGAAACAAACAATATCTGAAGTGCCGACGAAGCAGAGAAACAAAACAATGATTCGACCGGTGTTAAGTAAAAATAAGTCCCGTCTGTAAAAAAAGGACATGATTATTTTCAATATTTCAACGTTTCATCAGGAAACTCCTATGTTCTTCGGCCTTTTGGCTCGGAACAAAGTGTAGTATCTGTTCTGATACTACACTTCTTCCTTTCTGTCCTCGCCCAGTGGCACAGAAATCCTTCATTGCTGAGACAAGTCATTTTTGCTTTAATCTAGAGTGCCTCTCATTTTGAGTTGAGAAGCTAGATTTTCCAAACATTATATAAACACTCGCCGTATTGGGAGCACGCACGGCCATCGAGATATAGAAGGCCTGTTAACTGAAAAATGCCTGCAGGCAATGTAGGTAAGATTTGTCAAACTGTCATTGTCGGTACTATTTGAGGGCATTTTTAAAAAGAGCATTAAAACATGTTAAAAAAGAAAAGAAAGGAAGATAATTCGATTAATAATGAAACTGAAATTTATTCAATATATAAAAATAATGGTACTTACTTGTACAGTTTAATGAAGACATTCAAAAATAAAAATACCCCCCCCCCAAAAAAAAAGGTTATATTGTACGGATCCGTTTTGGACTGAAGATCTCTGAAAAAAAAAAAATTAATTTCATTTGATCGAGTAGTTTTTTTTTTTGTTGTTGTTTTTTTTTTGTCGGCGAAAAAACACGTTTTTATGAGAGCACGTTAAAGTCAGCCATTGTGGAAATTTTTAACACGCCACGGGAAGATAACTCCATGTAAAGCGCCGACACTCCCTCCCCATCTTTATTACTAGCTGTTCTTTTTTTTTTTTACACAGGCATCACCACTTATCAAGGCCAAGAGGCCACTCAAGGATAAGGGTTAAAGAGTGTACAGTAGATATTGGACAATATAGTAATCATTAGTAATGAAAATTTGGTAAATTTGATAACTTATATAGAACGGCTCATCAAGAACTTATTTACGTTAGACTTGAAGACAACCATATTGTAGTCAGCCGGAAAGCAGGAAAACGGAAGACAATTCCACAGGCGTGCAGTTCTAAGAAAGAAGCTTTGTTCATGGAATCTAGGCACAGATAAAGAGTGGGGGGAATTATTGATAGTGTGTACAGCTAGACGAGTGTTTCTACTGTTTCTTGTGAAAGTTTGTTCTTCATAAAAATCGAACCTTTTGCTGATATCGTATCACAACAATTTTTTTTTCGCTGTAAAAAAAAAAAATACTTGATGAAATTGAGTTAAATTTTTTTCGGGGAACTTCATTCCATAACGGATTAGTACAATATAATCTTTTTTCGATAATTTCATTTTTTAATGTCTTGATTAAACAGTAACATAACCAAAAAATATATATATTCATGTACATCTGCCTCCTTCTATATCTCGGTGGTCGTGGTGGGAGATACATAAACAGAGGCTACTTTCTTCTAGGCCTTTTTGCTAGGATCAAAGTGTAGTATTAGTTAAGTTATCACAAACCTTTCTACAATATAGAAAGGGTTAGGACGGCCTCACTAACACTTTTTGTTTTATGAACGTTTTTTCCCCTCACCACACGCCAATGAAATAATTTTTTTTACTTAAAAAAAAACGATTTTTCCAAAGTTTTATTTTTTAAATAGAATACATACATATATTATTAAAAAAAAAACAAAAACAAACAAACAACTAGACTTGGAAATATGGTACTTGTACAGTTGAATCAAGATATTAAATAAATGAAAATATCGAAAAAAAAAAGTTATATTGTATGTATCCGTTATGGTATGAAATGCTCCAAAAAACATTTCGGGTTTGTATTACTGTACACATAGATTCGAAAAAG
The DNA here is from genome assembly GCF_053919585.1 of Euprymna scolopes. Lineage (NCBI taxonomy): Eukaryota > Metazoa > Mollusca > Cephalopoda > Sepiida > Sepiolidae > Euprymna > Euprymna scolopes. The sequence continues at coordinate 8,540,527 of NC_136521.1, read as the reverse complement.
TTGTCAAAAAACAAATATAGAACAAATAAATGTTATCAAAGGCAAGATAAGTTACTTTTCTACCTAACTGGATATATTTTTTGTGTTTTTATTCAGTGTAACATGTTTATTCAGCTCGAAAAACATGCAGTGTTTACCGATGTATTGGAAAATTCAAAATGGCGCCCGACCGTCTCTTTAACGCGGTAAGTTTGGGAAAAGATGTTATAAATAATAAACTAGACAAAATACTATTAAAAAACAACCGAATATATGTCAACTTATGTCACGGTAACATATATTGAGCGAATTTCTAACAGTATTTTGTCTAGTTTATTATTTATAATACCTTTTCCCAAACTTACCCTCTCCGCGAGAGAGTCGGGCGCCATTTTGAATTTTCCAATACATCGGTAAACACTGCATGTTTTTCGAGCTGAATAAACATGTTACACTGAATAAAGACACAAAAAATATATCCAGTTAGGTAGAAAAGTAACTTATCTTGCCTTTGATAACATTTATTTGTTCTATATTTGTTTTTTGACAACTTTTTCGAATCTATGTGTACATTAATACAAACCCAACATTTCACTTAATTTCATCAAGTAGTATTTTTTTTTTACAGCGTAAAAATAATTTGTTTGATACCGATCAAAAGGTAGCCATGTTTCGATTTTTAAGAAGAAAAGCTATGATTTCACATGGGGTGGAGGTGTGTCTGCGCTTTAGACTGAGTTATCTCCCCGTAGTGTGTTATAAAAATCCAAACATGACTATCTTGAGCGCTCTGGCATAAAAACGTGTTAAAACAAATAAAAAAAAACAAAAAAAACATTCGATCAACTTATGTAACAAATTTTTTCTGAGAACTTCAGTCCATAACGGGTAGGTACAATATAACTCTTTTTTAATGTTTTGAGTAAACTGTACAAGTACCGAAAATCTTAAGTAGGACGACCCCTGATGTGAATGTGATGATTGAGACAAATAAAAGGATAAATATAGACCACTTTTTTATTAGCCTTGTGCCTAATTTTGTTTTGTTAGCATCCGTTTGCAAAATAAAATATACAAATCAAAGTGCAGTACGTGTTCAATAGTTCATGTTTTCTGCTTTCATGCAGAAAAAATAAGAAATCCTCCTAGACTGAATCTAAATTAATTTTCGTCCTCATACTAAGTGCCCCCTGGAGCTGGGATTTCCCCATGTCAAAAGCTGACCGTGTATCTAATTCTGTTCTCGCAGCTAGACACATAAATAAGTACTTTCTTTCTAGACCACTCGGTTAAGATGAAAGTGTAGTATCAGCTGCCTGTTCTCAGTCAGTGAAGAAATCCTTCTAGACTGCGGCAATTTAATTTTTTGCACCAATCCAGAATTACCCCTTTTTGGGGAGCTGAATTTTCCCCACATTAAAAACTTGTACTTCTACAATTTAGATCCTATTTTTCTGCGTGCCTCACTTGGCAATGCCCGGTGGATGACGAAAACCGGATCGGAAAATGCCGAGTGAACTTATTCACCAGGAAACCGAGTGGCAAAAAGAGACTCGAGTGAGCAGACGACACCAAATTGAAAAATAAGAAAAAATGTAAAGGGAACTGTTTCATTGCGTTTTAAACAGCAAGTCATTATTCTTGTGACAAGGAAGGAAAATGGAATGCTTTCTTTCAACTATTCCTAAGGAAATACCCTATTGCAACAAGAGGCGTAGTATTAACTTTGACCTTGAATGGACTGGGTACAGAACCTAGGGTCATTCAGGTTGTCCCCATCCCTAAAAATAGAATTAGGAAAGGTTAAGAAGAAGAAGAAAAGAAAGGAAAGAAAAAGAGGTCTAAGAAATATACACTCCCTTATGAATATAAAACGCTGGGAGTAACAGCTTAACGGCAGTGAGAAAGAGTGAGCTAGTAGCTTCCACAGGCAGCCTTTCTCCCCGGCGGATTTGTTCAAAGGCGTCGTAAGAACTTTAACCTCAACCCACTATCACCAGAATCCACCTACTACCCAACTTGGTCATCCCTATTACTACGACGGAGGGTAAAGTACTTTTGTTTATCATTTGACCAAACGTCTTGAATATCATATCATATATTAAGTTCCGAGAATAGATTATTGCTTTGCCTAGTTTTCCCCACTATAATTACCTTCCTCTTGTTACCCTTTTTCCCTCATATTTTAATATTGTGTTCATCCCCTTTTGTCCTGTTTAAATACTACTTGCATAAATATTTCTGTCAGCCTATCTTGTTTTGGTATGTTTTGTGTCTTTAATAAATTCCCTATTTTTATATAAAATGCCTGCTTCTTGTATTTTTATAACTCTCCCTCAAAACCTTTTTCCCTACTCTTGCTTACGATAGCAAATACTGTGTTACGGTGTTGTGATTAGCCACCGCACCCGTAACACTATCCTTATGGAAACGACAAGTTGCACCCCCCTCAAAGCGTAACGGCCTCCTTCACACAAGAAATGTAAAATAAAAACAAGTGTAGCATGCACAGTGAACAAAGCATAAAAAACAATGACTAAGTTCAGCACCCCACTCCCCGCATTTAGCCCCAAAAGTCCCCAGGGGACGTCAGATCCTGGTGAAAATAAACAGACAGTGCAGTTTTAGGCCTTAAAAGAAATGACCAAGTCCATCATTTGCCCCCCATTTTTTTTATGCCCAAAAACTCCCTAAAGCCTTAACATATTTACATCTGAGTTCAGCAACATGCAAAACTGCTAAATAGACATACACAGAAAATTTTGGACAAATGTGGTAAAATAAATCCTAAAAAATGGAAGGTTTTTTTTATCTCTAAAACAGCCCCTGATGCACACCCGAAAGTTATCGCGAAGTATAGACAAACAAAATTATATAGAAATCAGTTAGTTACAACTTTTCAGAAAGTTTTATAAAAATCCAAGGCATCATATTTTTTTTTAATAAGCACAAAAGTGTAAATTTTAGCCATTTTAACCCGAAAGGCATCCCGAGGGGGGGGGGGGAACCAGAGTTTTCCCGGAAAATCCGTTCTGTTCTTTTTTACTCATATAATGTTTAATGTTTGTTCAAAATTTTCAAAAAATTCCAAGGCGTAGTTATTGACAAAAGTGTGGACAGACGATTTGGCAAGAGTGAATTCCTTTTGTCGGGGGACCAAAAACAAAAAAAAAAAACATCTTTTCAAAAAGAAATTCTTAACTTAATTCTGAGTTATCTATCCTTGACTTGAGCTCTCCACAATTGATGACAGGGTCAAGATAAGATCCCATGTACATTGTAGATGAATAACCAAACACTTGTGTCTTGTCATTCCTCGTTATGTCATGTTCCTGTATCTTAACTATACATGATTTCAGAAGTTGGATTAAAACAAAAATAAAAGGAAGATACAACTCATCCCAAGTTGGGAAGAAAATAAAAAAGTGTAGCAGAGTTAAAGGACACATACCCGCACTACAAGGTAAATTTAAATGTCTATCGGGGTTTCAACCAAAAGAAAACACTCATAAAAAATGAATTGAATTCAAAACATAAACATCACAGCCGATGATCCTTCGACAAGTACATTGACACGAATAATTATCCTGCGGAACACTGTAATGGGACAATTCCCACTAGAATAATATTCACAACTTTCTCAGCTTCGATATGATACATGAATATAAACCTCATACAGATGACTTCCTACGGTACGTTAAAACACAAAAAACAAACACAAATCGAAAACAAAAATGACAACCAGTGCTGAAAGCCACTTTATCTACAACTATGTCCACTGGATGAGTATAAATACAGCGTTTTTTTTTTTTATCAAGCAGTCAGTCATGGCTAGACCGCTGAGCGGTGAGGTTGGACGCATCAGTGGCCTAACCCAACCCACCAGTAGCAGCAGTCATGCTCACACCGACATGAGTATAGCAGCAACCACTTGCCGCTGACTCACTCGATTTCCAGCAGCCGAACATTTCAAGTCAGTGCATTTTTCCCATAGCCACTGCGACGACGTCCTAGCCGTTTCAATTCAAACACTAGCTGACTCCAACCAACTCCGATTTCCATTTAGTTTTTTTTTTTTTAATAAAACCTGAACAGATTCATATTCTTTCACAATGGTATTTACTGCATTTGTAATTTCTTCTTTGCCATCATCATTTTTCTTGCCTGTGTCATCTTTTAGTTGTAGGGTTGATTGCCACCGAAATTCAGCCCCGTAACATATCTAACCCAAACCCAAGGTCACTGACCTGATGTTAAGCAAGAACAAATTACGAACCTCATGGTATTTTGCCCACCAAGCAACACGTCCCCACCCTGTTGTTGCACCATCCACGTGTGAAACAAGTGTATTCAATTATTAAACCCAACTCATCAGATAATACATAGGTTATATTCCAAGATACAGCTTACTGACCCTACCAAAACCCGAAATGAGCTACAGTTCACATGCAGCTTGTTCCTTAATGAAATGCGATTCAATTTTGTTGGTCCACCGAATAGCACCACAGAAGAACAACTGCTCAGGTATATTATTCCTATTGAGAGCAGGAAAACAAATGAACATATATCTAAAGAAATGGCAGAAACACTAGAGGATGACCTCCAATCAGTAGTGGAATGGGGACAAAAATGGATGGTCACGTTCAATGCCGCCAAGACTAAACTAGTTTCATGCAATAATTACAAGAAACCTTCTCTACCACCTATAGCAATGACCAACGACTCTTTATCTGAGAGAAATATGACAGCAATACTCCATACATGGGCGAATGGTTGCCTTATAGAGGTACAGGATACTTTCGGGTGTTAGTAGTTTTCTAGCACGGTAGAGAGAGCCCACCTTCCTCGCAGCGGCCCTGGCAATGCCCTCGATGTAATTGTTCCTACTCATGTTTCCTGTGAACGTTAGGCCAAGGAGCTTTTTCAAGCTAAGCTCCTTGGCCTACAAACAACCGGGCAACACCGGGTACCCCTGCTAGACCTGAATGTCAGGAAGACCTAGAAAACTGGATCAAATGTCACTTTGCCAGTGGCACGTCCAACATATGAACACACCAAAAATTGCAGGCCGTAGCTGGAGAACCACTTACTATAACTTAAAGCCATTCACAAACCAATCTCAGGTCCGTCGGAAAGAAGCTGTCTAATCCCAGCTAGATGTTTATGTAATGCTGAACATCATTGAGCCAGTGCCAGTAAGGACACCAACGACATGGTGTTCCAGGATGATCGCAGTTTCTAAAAAAAGACAGTAGCCCACGTAGAATGGTCGACTCACAGAATTTGAATGCAGCAACAAGACAAGAGACACAGCACACACCCTCTCCATTCAACCTTGTCAGCCCAATACCCCCAGGAAAAAAGAAAACCATTCTTGATGCCTGGAATGGGTATCACAGTTATTCCCTTGCTGCAAAAGTGCGGGATGCCATGACTTTCATCAAAGAATGGGGCAGATACCGATATTTACAAGCTCCCTAAGGTTTCCAAACATCCAATGATGGCTACACATGGCCTGCTGCGTAGATTTTTTTTTTTTCTTTTTTTTACACAGTGATCACCACTTATCAAGGCCCGGAAGCCACTCAGGGATAAGGGTTATTGCAAGTACATTAAGTTAGTGAGGAGATTTGCTGAAGTGTTTACTTAAGGGGGCGGTTCATTAGGAATTTGTTAACATTGGACTTGAAGACATCCAAGTTGTAGTCCGGAGGGAAGCAGGCAGACGGAACATGACTTTATTTTATGGGATGATGATATAGCACTATCTTTTTGGCACACTGTTAGATACTTTGTGCTGAAATCGGAATTGTATTTAGCCCAGATAAATTCCAGTTTGGACTTTGTTGGTTTTGACATCAGCCTTACAAAATTAATTGAAGGCATAAGAGAGCATCACTGACGAATATTACAGGAATTAGAGTATTATTTGGTCTGATCAATCAAATTTCATCTGCATTTGCCCGAGCACCTGTCATGTGAAATTTCAGAAAACTGCTGAAACATAAAAACAGGTTTTACATTGGAACAACTCTTTCAGCTGGACCATTACTCCTGATCTTAAATGGAACACGTACATCAAATCTGTTGCCAAGGTCGCTGGAAAAATGGTGGGATCTTTCTATTGATCCGGTAAATATCTCACTGCTGATGCTATTCTCTATCTATATAAGAGCCAGGTACATCCAAGGATGGAATACTGTTGCCACATCTGGGCAGGAGCTGCTAGAAAGGACTTGTCCTGCCTTGATAGAGTTCAAAATAGACTTCGTAGCCTCGTAGGAGATGTCCTTTTCTCCTCCTTGCAACCTCTATCTCACAGAAGAGATGTTGCGAGTTTGTCTCTGATGTATCATTATTTTCATGGAAAGTGTTCGACTGAGCTTCAATCTATGGTCCCCCCTCGCCAAACTTTCACAAGAAACACTCGTCTAGCTGTAAACACTATCAATAATTCCCCCCACTCTTTATCTGTGCCTAAACCTAAATGTAGATTCCATGAACAAAGCTTCTTTCTTAGAACTGCACGCCTGTGGAATTGTCTTCCGTTTTCCTGCTTTCCGACTGACTACAATATGGTTGTCTTCAAGTCTAATGTAAATAAGTTCTTGATGAGCCGTTCCATATAAGTTATCAAATTTACCAAATTTTCATTACTAATGATTACTATATTGTCCAATTTCTACTGTACACTCTTTAACCCTTATCCTTAAGTGGCCTCTTGGCCTTGATAATGTGGTGATGCCTATGTAAAAAAAAAAAAAAAAAAAGGATAAAATCCTAGATAGCATCCGCGATGACTTCGAACATTTATCTATATATATAAAAGCGAAAATGTATGTATGTATGTATGCTTTTCCTCGATGTCCACGAAAGGCTTCTTTCAGAGAAGCGCTCGCTCGCTCGCTTCACAACTTCTTAAAACTTTTTATATCATCTATAAATTGTAATATCTCACACTTAACCACGGAGCTCGCCTGTCTATTTAATTTTATTGACTTTCAAACGTTAATTATTCCACATTTCCCGCATCGGCACGCGTTACATTCGGTTTTCGGTATAAAAAAAAAGCGAAATTCGACTCTAATTACTGGCCAAAAGCCAGACAGGCCTGCGCACCCTCCGGGGCCCGGGCGACAAGATCAAAGTGTGGTATCTGTTCCGACAGATACTGCAAGCTATGACTAGCTATGACTAGCAAAGACCAGACGTGGGGGCAACCCCACATGCCTGACCTTTAACCAGCTCCCATTTCCCACCTCTCGGGAGCTGGTCCCCTTTTTCCCTTCCCTCTCCCTTCACTCCTCACATTAAAAATTGGCCTTGTGCCTAATTTGCTCGGTGGGGGAGCAAATGAATACATACTGGCCAAAAGCCAGACTGGCCTGCGCGCCCTCCAGGGCCCGGGCAACAAAATGAAAGTGCAGTATCTGTTCCGACAGATACTGCAAGCTATGACTAGCTATGACTAGCAAAGACCAGATGTGGGGGCAACCCCACATGCTTGACCTTTAACCAGCTCCCATTTCCTTCCTCTCGGGAGCTGGTCCCCTTTTTCCCTTCACAATAAAAATCGGCCTTGTGCCTAATTTGCTCGGTGGGGGAGCAAATAAATACCTACTGGCCGAAAGTCAGTTGTCTCTAGAGAGCTAAGTAACGTTTGGTCAATGTCGACTACTTCGTCATATCAGATGGTAGCTTTCATTTCGAGACGAGACGCTCCCCCTAATAAACAGGGAGCGGGTTTTTAAAAGCAAACAAACCGATTTATTGACCTCATTAAAAACTGTCCCGCACAAAATGCTAACTGCTGAATACCTATCGCCGTCACGTCAATCAAAAACGCGCACCTGCTTTTTTTTCCACACTTTACTATTTTCCAACTGCGCGTCGTAAAGGCTTGTTTTTTTTTCACGGGCACCTGTTTTTTTTCACATTTCGGGTTTTTTTCACACACACCTACAAACACCCAGGCAATGCCAGGTACCCCTCGCTAGTCTATATATATAAAAGGCAAAATGTGTGTGGCCATTTCGTGTATGCCTTGCAAAGGCTTTTCTCGCACGCGCTCCCGGAGGGGTGACTATTGCTTAGAACTGTTTATATAGGCCGTAGATAATAATATGTAGGATTTGAGAATGCATGTAGCGTCTAGATTTATTTACGTCGATTTTTACAAAATTATTGCTATTTTGGCTTCTCGCGTATTGATTGGGCTTTTTAGTATAAATAAAGTGAAACTAAACTCAAACAGACGTTCTCGGCATTGTGCCGGGAAAAACAGCCAGAAGCAATCAGCTTTGATCAATCTTGTATCTGGACAATTGGGATCTGCTTTCCCCTCCTGGGGGAAAAAACAGTCAAATTTCGGTAAACAAACCCGAACGCTGCATGACTTCTATTCGACCTTCTTAATTAGGTCAATGTAAGCAGCAGAGTTAACTTTTATTGCGCACGCCTGTTTTTATTGTTGAATAAATAAATTCAAACCTGTCTATGTTGTATGTCGTGGTGGCCTAATGGTTAACGTCACCCGTTTTTTTTTTTTCACACATTAATTTCCAACTCAAGGGTACGGGTTCGATTCTCATACTCACTTACCAAAACATTTTTTTTATTATTATTTAACTCCCCCCCCCCCCAGAGTTTGGATTTACCTCAAGACACCCGGGCATCGCCAGGTACCTCCCGCTAGTATATATATAAAAGACAAAACGGCCACGCGCGTTTATGTATGTCCAGCAAAGGCTTTTTTCGCTGGGGTTCTCGGGGGGGGGGAAGGGTACTATTCTTTAGAACTTTTTATATACTCCCTAGATCATAATATCTACAATTTGTGAAGTGACGTCATATCTAGATTTGTTTACACTGACTTTTATAAAATTCACGCTATTCCTTCCTCTCGAGTGTTTGTTCAGCTTTTTTGTATAAAAGCGAAACTGAATCGAAAGCAAACGCAGCTTTTTGGCCTTTCATGCCGGGACGTCTAGAAAGCAATCAGCTTTGATCAATCCAGGGGAAAACCCTCATATCAGACAATTGCTATTCATTTCGGCACTCCTTCTTTGTGGGGAATTGGTTTTCCCCAGTATCGTGGCGGAAACAAATAAATGAAATGTCGGAAAGCTGAACTGGCCTCCAGCCAACGTTTGTTTCTGCAAGTCAACTTTTTCATTGACATCGCTAAATTTAAACGCTTTAAATGGCTTCGTAGCGTTGCGGTAAAAGTTCATGTTTTCTTTCTCTTTCTTTTCCGTCTTTGAGTTTGAAACACCTTCTTTTTTTTCTTCTTTTGCACCTACAAACATCCGGGCAACGCCAGGTACCCCTGCTAGTTTCATATAAAAAAGTCAAAATGGGCGTGCACGTTTGTGTATGTCCACGAAAGGCATTTTGGGACGGGATTCTCGTGTTGGTTAGGTTCCGGGAGAAGTTTTCTAATAGTTCCTTTTTTTTTCATGACGTCCAACCACCTGCTCCAGTGCCGATTGACGTCCGGCTACCCATACCAATGCCGACTGATGTTCAGCTACCTGCTCCAGTGCCCACTTACTTCCAGAGCCCACTGATGTCTAGCTATCTGCTCCAGTGCCACCTGACGTCCAACTGCTTGTTGAAGTGCCGATTAACGTCCGGCTACCCATACCAGTGCCCAATGATGTCCAGCTACCTACTCTCGTGCCACTGATGCCCAGCTACCTGCTTCCGTGCCCACTGACGTCCAGCTACACATACCAGTGCCCATTGACGTCCAGCTACCTGCTCCAGTGCCCACTAATGTCTAGCTACTAATAATAATTATATGCGACCCTAATTACTTCGTTTCTAACTAAAAATACCCTCCAATATACAACATTCGTAAAACCGCCTGATGACGTCCAGCAATCTGCTCAGTGCCCACTGATGTCCGGCTACACATACCAGTTCCCACTGGCGTCTAGCTATCCATACCAGTACCCATTGACATCTAGCTACCCATACCAGTGCCCACTGATGCCCAGCTACCTACTCCAGTGCCCACTGACGTCCAGAGCCCGGTAACATGTAGCTACCTGTTTTAGTACCCACTGATGTCCGGTTACCCATACGCAGCTGGAGTGCTAAATATTTTGGTTTTGATTTTAGCTGATAACACCCAAGTATTTTTTTTTAACTTGAAATCTGTGCTTTATATTAGGTACAATATAATATTCAGTAGAGAATTAGCTCTGTAATAATTAATACGAAATCAATCTGCATGAATTAAAGTATAGTTAAAAATATCCTACGACCGGGCAAGACCAGGTGCCCTTCCTCCCCTACTAGTCCAGCAATAAAATTTGAAAGTCGCCAGAATTTTGAATGAGGAAAAATTTGGAAGAAAAAAGTTGTTGGATTTTTACAGAAAGGTGAATGAAATTAACGAATAAATCAAGACAAAAAAAAAAAAAAGAAAAAAGGTAAGATTTTTAGAAAAAGATTAAAAAAAAAAAAGGAAAAGAAAATCTTTGGAAATGGTAATAATATTCTTCAGACTCGAATGAAGATGTTTTTTTTTTTCTTTAAAGAATCGAAATATTTCCAAGACGGAGTTCATTAGTCGACTGATTTTTTTTCTTTGCATTTGAAGTTAAAAGGAAAATTTTGGTAGAATTTTCGTTTTGATTTCCTTTCTATTTTCTCGGATCTAAACATTTTTTTTGGCTTTGTCCAAGCGTCAGTCAGTCAGTCACATCTAGTTTAGTAATAGTATCTTGGTTGCTCTGTCACGGTCAGGATTGAAATATGAGCTGCTTTTAATAAGTTTCCAGACTTTTTCTACATACGGGCACTTTTATTAATAGTACACACAGTGAAGTAATCTCCTCTGGCTGCAGTGCACTTGTTGCACCTCTTCTTGACCGACCATATTAGTGACCTCCTCTGAAGGAAGTTTGACACAAGGTCAAGGGGTGTTCAAGAAGTCAGCATAATAGGATAAGCATACTCTGGCTCATAAAAGTACCTGATCAACCCCCCTCGGCATTCCCCAGCAAGTGATTAGCAATAAAAAGAACCTCATAGAGAAGGTAAATCCTGGGAGTGCTGACATTCTAGGAATGAACAGAATAAGCCCTCTTAAACCTGACAGCAACCAAACTGCTTTATAGGGAGGTTAGATGTACTAGGATAAGTGTACTTTAACCAAAGAATAAACGTCTGAGCAGCTCTGTCGGCATTCTCAAATAGGAGTGCCTCAGGAGATGAACAATAAATATACTCTTTTGTATTATCTATATATTAATACGATAACGTGTGCGTTATTTTCTGTGTTAAGTTTATGTCCGGGTCATTTAATTCTTCTGGTGTTCCATTTCTTGTCATAAATAATTTTACCAAGAATTCTTCATAAGTTTTGGTTTCGGTTTCGATTATAACTGATGACACTTAAATCATCTATTTTTTTCTATAAATAATTTTATCAAGAATTCTTCATAAGTTTTGGTTTCGGTTTCGATTATGGCTGAAGGAACTCAAGTTATATATATATATATACATATATTTTTTTCATAAGTTTTTTTATTTCGGTTTGATTCAAGCTAATGCACCCAAGTCATATGGATATATTTTTGTTTTTTTGAAATCGCAACTTTATAATATATAAAAATCGATAGAACATTAACTCTATAATAATATATACGAAATCTGCAAGAATTAAAATATCATATTTAAGCTTACTTTATGACCGGGTTTTGCTGGGTGTTCATGCTAGCTTAGATAAATACTTTTGCAGTTTTAACAAAAAAGCTACAATAATATCAGAGCGTCTCCATTTACGCTAAACATCTACAGAATGCCAACATCAATATATTACATATGAATGAGTCTCCTGTGGAATTTCCACAGGTCCCTCTAGTCTATATATTAATACGATAGTGTGTGTTATTTTCTGTGTCATGGTCACATCTGGGCGGCTTATGCTATGTACTCCCATTTCTGGTAATAAATAATTTTACCAAGAATTCTTCACAAGTTTTGGTTTCGGTTTCGATTATACTTGGTGGTAGTCCAGTAATCTTCCCTTCTGCTTGCCTGTTTTCCACCTGACTACGACTTGGATGTCTTCAAGTCCAACATAAACAAATTCCTGATGAATAAGTAAGACACTTTATCAGATCTCCATTACTAACGATTACTACGATACTATCCCATTGATTACTGTACACGGAATAACCCTTATCCCCGAGTGGCTTCCGAGCCTTGATAAATGGTGAGTACCACGTAAAAATAAATAAATAAATGTACGTACATTACATAGAAAAATGCGAGCATGAAAATTAATATTGTTGAGATAAAACTTAGAAAAGTAAGGAACTAGTTGTTAAAACTGGAACAGAAAGGCAAGATAATCTAATAAAAAAAATATAATAAATTAATAATTTAAAATATTGCAGCATTAATACTCTACCTATTAATACGATAGCGTGTTTGTTATTTTCTGTGTCACGCTTACATCCGGGTCGTTTAGTTATGAACTTCCATTTCTGGTAATAAATAATTTTACCAAGAATTCTTCACAAGTTTTGGTTTCGGTTTCGATTATAGCTAATGGCACTTAAGTCATCTTTTTTTTATAAATAATTTTACCAAGAATTCCTCATAAATTTTGGTTTCGGTTTAATTACAAGGTCGCTGAAAAAATGGTAGGATCCTTCTACCGCTCCAGAAGATATCTCACCCCTGATGCAATTCTCTATCTATATAAGAGCCAAGTACGTCAAAGGATGGAGTACTGCTGCCACATCTGGGCAGGAGCTGCTAAAAATAGCCTATCCTGCATTGACAGAGTACAAAATAGGCTTCGTGGCCTAGTGGGTGATGCCCTTTTCTCTTCCCTGCAGCCTTACTCCCACAGGAGAGACGTTGCGAGCCTGTCTTTGTTTTATCGTTATTTCCATGGCAGGTGCTCGTCTGAGCTCCAATCTCTCGTCCCCCCTCGCCAATCTTTCGCGAGAAACACCCGTCTGGCCAAAACTACTGTCAATAATTTTCCCCACTCTTTATCTGTGCCTAAATCCAAACGTAGATTCCACGAGCAGAGCTTCTTTCTCAGAAGTGCACAATTGTGGAACTCTCTTCCGTTTGCCTGTTTCCCACCTGACTACAACTTGGATGTCTTCAAATCCAACATAAACAAATTCCTGACAAACCGTCCTCTTAAGTAAGACACCCTATCAAATCTCCAATACTAATGATTACTACAATACTATCTCATTGATTACTGTACATGCAATAACCCTTATCTCCGAGTGGCCTCTCTCCAGGCTTTGATAAGTGGTGATCTCCATGTAAAAAAAAAAAAAAATCCGGCCAAGTAGGGTAGAAAATGCCCAGTCAACATACTAATGTACTTGGTCAAATTAATTCCACCTGGCAAGCGAACTATAGGCCCTGGACCATTGGCACTAATAATGCCCCACACCAAAACTGAACCTCCACCACCTTGCAGCGTTGAAACTGTGTACCTATGATAAAATTCTTCATACTTCTTTCAACTCACTGTCTAGCCTATTAAACTTACTTTCATCGCTAAAAATCACTTCTGACCAATATGAAGAGTCATGATCTTCATTGCATCTGACGAAGTCCAGACGGTGCTTTCCATTCTTTACAGAAAGCATTGGCTTACAACACAGCTTTGCAAATTAAATTCCTTTAATCTGTTCTTAACTGTAAAAGAGAGCACTTTTTTAATAAGATTACACTGTTGTTGAATTTGGATAGCCGTTTCAAATCTGTTTCTGAGACTGCGGATCTTAATAGCATTGTCTTCCCTGATGACTAGATTTAGGAGGATCACGAATACTGCTAGAGTTTTGGTGCGTTTGTACAGTCATTTGCACCATTTTCACATCAAATTTCAATCTGCAGCCGATTCTTCGATTAGATAAGCCAGAACGGTGGAGATTAATGAGTTCCTGACGATCACGAAGAGAAAGTCAAGGCATATGGACTAAATGTTATGTTGTATAACCTGGAACAACAACAATTACGATTAGAAATGCTTTGTTGCCTGTTGGTGGTATTTTAAGCTCATCCATTGTGCAGAGTTTTTTTTATACCTTCTTGGTTTAAAGTTAATTTTTTAAATTGACGTGAACAGTAAGATACTTCAACTAAAAGTCAAATATGAACAGGTAAAATCATAGAGGAATTAAAAAGCGAATCAAATGAGGTATCGGTTTTTTAAACAGTTACATTCAATTTAGCTTAAATTTGCAGTTTTTGAAAAAATTACAAGTGCAGTCTTTCTATTTGGCGCAACTGTATGAGTTTAGAAAAGTATTTTTATTGATCTACGGTTGAAATGGAATTTTCATTGGTCTGTCACGTTTAAACGATAGCTATCATCATCATCATCATCATCATCATCATCATCATCATCATCATCATCATTGTCATCATCATCATTGTCATCTTCATTATTGGCATAGCCATTATTAGTTATCACATTATAAATATAACTTTACTGAAGTTAAGCGACGTTTAGGCTGGTCAGTTTCAGATGAGTGACCATTTGGGAAGACTAGGCAATGTATGCATTCAGGTAAGTGGGTATTATAATACCCAAAGGATATTAACACTCATTGCTTGAACAGTTCCAAGTCACCCTTGGGCAAGGTGTAGCACCAGTTGCCCCCTCTGATAATCTGGAGTTTTCTTTTTACTCATGTATCGCTACTTATGAAGGCACGGAGCCACTCAAGGATAAGTAATGTTAAAATCTTGCTGAGGGCATTGCTTAGGTTTTTGAAGCATTTCTCATGCAGAACATTGTCAAGAGGATTGAAACAGTGGTAGTCAGTAGGTGGGAGATTTGAAGAATATGGTGGATGAGGCTGATTTTCATAGCTCAATCCATTCAACTTCTGCAGGGTCAGTTTAGCAACGTGCAGTTGGACATTGTCGTGGAGGAGAATTGAGCCTTTTCTGTTGATGAATGCTGGGTGTTTTTGTCAAAGTTTTTGATGAATTTTATTCATTTGTTGATAGTACTTTCTCGTGAATAATTGTTTCACCTGCATTCAAAAACCTGTAATAAATGAGACCGATCACAGACAACCATACGGTCAGCATGACCTTCTTTTGATGCAATTCTGGCTTCAGGAAGTGTCGTGGAACTTTGTCGGCATCTAGCCACTGAGCTGAGCATCGCAGGTTGTCATAAAGAACCCACTTTTCATTGCAAGTCACAACCCGGTCAAGAAACGGGTCATTCTTGTTGCATAAAAGAAGGGTAGATGACAATTCATAAAAGCGTTTCTTTTGGTAGTCGTTCAATTTGTGAGGCACCCATTTATTCAAGTCTTTTTTTTTTTCCTTTCCAATCTCTGCAGAGGGTAAAAGTCCCTCAATAGGGATCCTGGATATGACCTTAAACTATATCCAGTGGTGAGGCCCCAGCTTGTGGGCTTTGGGGAGTGTGGAGCCACCCTTTAATTACCATTGCTCCCAGGTCCACTCTGACCCGGAGTGGTAGTACCTGTTAGGGTCCCAACTATGGGTTAAATAGAAACCGACATGAAAACAACAAATATATTCTATTAAAAAAATTTTTTTTCTTCAAAATCTTTGGATTCGGCATTAAATAACCCGAAAAGGGTTGATATGCCGTAAAACAAAAACAACCAACCAAACAATATCTCTTAAGTGATTTGAAATCTCTAGAAATGTAAGCCATGTTTAGTTTCAGAACAGTTTCCGATTGTTCGTTGTTCTAAACAAGTCTTGAGAGGTGACTGGTTTGCAGTAGACAGAACAGCTTCAGATGGTTCGTTGTTACACACAAGTCCTGTGAGGTGACTTGTTTGCAGTAGACAGTTTCACAGAGCAAAATATTCTTACCGTGTCGAGACGAAAAAAAAAAACATGTGAAATTGCTACAGAAAAGGTTTAATATTTATGGAGCAATTCTGGTTTCTGATTGGTTGGTAGCAGAACGTGAATTAATTCGATTCGTCAGTTCCCAGCAGCATCGTTTATAAATAGAATCGTCCGACTGTGTGGGATCATACCCCATTAGTTCGTCCAAAATATTGCAACAAAATCATTGTACATGTTTTGTCTAATTCAAAAGCTCTCAAATAGTTGGATGCGGATTAGCTTCAACTAAGGTTCTTAATTGATTGTTGTCAACATCCGATGGCCACCCACTATTATTTTTTTTTTTTTATTACATTTTCACCCCAAACAAGGCACATTGCCACTTTGGTGTAGGGGGCTACTTTCAGGGTAAACATTTACTGGGGTACTATGTAGAGATTAGGGCAGCGAGATGTTGGTTCACGTTGCACTTGAACTTATGCATGTCAGTATAGTTGGGGAAGCAGTGACCTGGAATGGAATTCCAAAGTCTAGCAGTTCTGGGGAAGAAACTACTGGAGTAGAAAGATCTTTTACATCTAGGGATCTCTACAGTGTGGGGGTGGGATTTTGCAGCTTGTCGGGTCTGTCGAGGGTGTTCACGTCGTGGGGGCACAAGTGCTTGCAGTTCTTCAGAGCATTCACCATTATAATACTTGTAGAACAGGCAGAGGGATGCAACGTTTTGACGATGGGACAGAGGCTGAAGCTTAGATGCCAGTTTAGGGCCTATCAGATTTGCGACTCTCTTTTGAACCCTGACAAGGAGCAAGAGACTACACCGGCCCAAATATGACAGCAATACTCCATACATGGGCGAATAGTGGCCTTATAGAGGTACAGGTTACTTTCGGGTGTTAGAAGTTTTCTTGCACGGTAGAGAGAGCCCACCTTCCTCGCAGCGGCCCTGGCAATGCCCTCGATGTAATTGTTCCAACTCATGTTTCCTGTGAACGTTAGGCCAAGGAGCTTGAGAGACGTACTCTCAGATAAAGAATCGTTGGCCATTGCTATAGGTGGTAGAGAAGGTTTCTTGTAATTATTGAATGAAACCAGTTTTGTCTTGGCGGCATTGAACCTTACCATCCATTTTTGTCCCCATTCCACTACTGATTGGAGGTCATCCTCTAGTGTTTCTGCCATTACTTTAGATATATGTTCATTTGTTTTCCTGTCGTGCCTGCTATAGAGTGTGGTGTCATCAGCATATATAACCATCTCAGAGGCAATTTTGTCGGGGAGGTCATTTATGAATATCAGGAACAGCAGAGGTCCAAGGATAGATCCCTGGGGCACTCCCGCATTTATATCATATTGTTTAGATGTACGACCGTCGAGGACAACCTGGATTTTTCTCTTATCTAAGAAGGATTTAATTATGTTAAGTATTCTACCAGTGATACCGTAAGATTTAATCTTCCTGAGGAGACCCTCATGCCATACCCTGTCAAAAGCCTTAGATATATCTAGAGCTACCGCTCTGCCCTCTCCCGCTTTGTCCAGTGAATGGTATATGCGTTCAGAGATTACAGTGAGGATGTCTGCTGTGGAACGGGCTTGTCTAAATCCATATTGTTGGTTGGTCAGAAGTTTAGCATCTGTAAGGTGCTGGACTAGAGCATGGTTAATTAAGGTCTCAAATATTTTGACAAAAAGTGGGAGGAGGCTAATAGGGCGATAATTTAATGGGTCAGTTCTTTTGCCAAAATTCTTGAATACTGGTACCACAGAAGCAGTTTTCCAACAGCCCGGAAAGCAAGATTCATTAAGGCATTTGTTGTAGAGTTTGGAGAGAATGGAGCTACTTCGGCTGAGCACTTTTTTAATAGCACAGCTGGGATGAGGTCGGGTCCACATGCTTTGGAAGTGTCAAGATTTTTTATGATAGCATGCACCTGAGCAGGGGTGATTATCAGATCGTCTAGCGTGGCATCTGTCCGCATAGGAAATTGAGGTAGGGGGTGGTTTAGAGGGTCCAGTGTGGAGTTTGAAGCAAACCGACTGGCAAGCATGTTAGCCTTCTCGGTTGCTGAGCAAAGAACCTCGTGATTGTTGGTTAGTGGGGGAATTGTTGATTGCCCATTATTTACTACACTGTTGTAGATTTTCCAGAAGTCACGAGTCCCTAGTTTTTGTGCTTCAATGCGTTTTTTAGTGGTTTCCGTAAATTCCCTCTTAGCTGTCGCTATTTCTTTCTTAACGTTACTTCTAGTTTCTATGTACTTCTGTCTGTTTGAACTGGACTTATGTCGGGTAAACCTGCAGAATGCATGCTGCCTTTGAGCAATGGCAGTTGCGCAAGTCGAAGTAAACCAGTAGGGAGAGTGGGGCTTGCTATAGAATTTCCGCATGGGAACATGCGCTTCGATTGCAGTTTTGAACCATTCAGTGGTCTCGGTTGCACACTGTTCAGCAGGAAGAGAAAAAATATTTCCCCATGGGGCGTCTCTGATAAGATCTCTGATGGCTTCCCAGTCAGCCTTTTTATAATATCTCGTTGTTTTGAGCACTGGCTCTTCAGTTTTGGGTCTAGAGTTTAGGGCGATTTCAACCATTATCACCGCATGATCAGCGTTCCCAAGTGGGCTGTCGGCTTTCGTTACACAACCATCAGGAACTGTGGTCAAAAACAGATCTAATAGTGATGCGTGTTGTTCTTCCTGATCAGGGAAGCGGGTTGGAAAAGTAACAATTTGCAATAGGGAGTGAGATACAGAGAA
The DNA here is from genome assembly GCF_053919585.1 of Euprymna scolopes. Classification (NCBI taxonomy): domain Eukaryota; kingdom Metazoa; phylum Mollusca; class Cephalopoda; order Sepiida; family Sepiolidae; genus Euprymna; species Euprymna scolopes. The sequence goes on along the minus strand of NC_136521.1, from coordinate 8,521,946 downwards.
GCTATGAGTTACGCTGCCTGCTGCATCTGTGTAAGTAGAGAATCCAAGCCAGTTTTTGTGATGGACATTGAAGTTGCCAATGCTATGCTCACCATTTGTGATGGACATTAAAGTCGCCAATGCAATGCTCACCATCTTCAAGACACTTGTCACCACCATGAAATTTCTTAAACCAACATTGTGCTGTGCATCCAGTAGTAGTTCCTGGGCCAAACGCTTTCTTGATATCGCCAACTGTTTCAACAATTTTTCGTCCTAGCTTGAATTGAAATAAGAAACTTCTGAAAATTTTCTTTTTTTCCATCTTGTATTTAACGTTCTGCAAAAAAAAAAAAAAAAAGATATAATGGTTTTAAAACGAATGTAATTTAAACGATTAGATAGAGAGAAAAGCGCTCTTTAAAATATCATTTGAAATTAAAATTTTAAATTCCGCAAGAACATTCTTTTCAACCTAATAACAAATACGAAATCTGCATGAATTGAAATATCATATTTAAGTATATTTTATGATCAGACCATTGGCGAACGGCCACTATTGTATATTGAGTGAAATATAATAATCAATCGAGAATTAGCTCCTCCTCCTCCTCCTCCTCCTCCTCCTCCTCAACAACAACAACAACAACAACAACAACAATAACAATTCTGATTTCGTTTATGAACGTCTCTCTGGAAAGGGATGGGATTCATTTCCAGAGGATTTCCCTTAATTCCGGCTTCAAACCAGGAGCTTCAAAGATCAAGGATTTTCCTTAGGATGTTGGTGGTACCTATAATTGCAGAGGTTTGAAGGCCACCTGAAACATCGAGGATTTGCAGTTTTTTCAATTGTCCTTCCAGACGACTTGATACTACTCCTAGTGTACCAACTACGACTGGGATTATATGTATTTTAACCCCGTGTATACGCTTTATCTCCAAGGCCAATGGAGCATAATTGCTCCACTTCTCATTCTCCTTCTCTCTCACATTCCTGTCCCAGGGTAATGAGAAGTCTACAATCTGCCAGTTTTTTGAGGCGACCAAATCCGAACGATTATGTTCCAATTGCTTGGTCGTTATGACACTTTTGTCCCACCATACCTCTACCTTGCCATCCTCACTTGTTCTCACTTCATCAGGCACCTCCTCAAACCATTTTCCAGCACACTTCACCCCAACCCTCTTACACACCTCCCAATATATCCGGAGTCCCATAAGACCGTGTCTTTCGCGGTACTCTCTCTGGGCCAGTCCACTACACCCTGCTGCAAGGTGCGCAACTGATTCTGAGGTCTTACCACAAATCCGGCATTCTGCAGCAATTTCCTCTCCTAGAACCACTTTTTTGAACAATCGTGTTTTTTTATTTTTTTTTAATTTTTCTTCCTTTGAAGATTGTAATGCCGGGTATGGGGCAGCCAAACCAGCTGCCAACATTGCCCCGCTTTTTTATTGAAACCAACCGAGAGCTCTTTTTAGTATCCTCACTGTTCCCTTAAGTGCAATTGTCTGAATCTCTTTTGCACTTGGTTCACCAGGAATATTAGTTAGGTAGGACTTCAGGTTCTTCTTCATCTGTGGCACCTATGATAACTGGTATGATCGATATCCCCTTTAGATTCCAGTTTCTTTTCATATCATACATGAGACCTTGGTATTTGGTCTGTTTCTCTCTTTCAGCTCTGTTAAGACCGCCATCATTAGGAACACTCACTTCAATCAAGGTTGCAACTCTCTGTGACTTATTCCATATAACTATGTCAGGTTTCACAGCAGCATTTTCAAGGTAGGTGGTTGTAGGAATTACATGGTCGTAATGTATGGTATATAAGTCATTTCCAACTGTTTTTTCAGGTTGATGTTCCCAGGACTTGCTGCTACACTGGATGTTTAATTTTTTACAGATGATCCAGTTGAGGTACTTGCATACTCCATCATGTCTCGCTGTATAGTAGCCGTCCCCTAGAAGAACTTTGCAACTTGATATCAGATGACCAACACTTTCCAATTCTGTGTGGCAGAATCTGCATTTATTGTCATTACTGATCCCTGCCATCTTCTTGAATGCATTGGTCATCAATCCCTGGTCTTGGGCAGCCATTATGACCCTTTCCTGATCGTGGTGGAGGGATCCTCTTTTGAGCCAGTCCAAAGAACCTTCCTGCTCTTGTGCTGCACAAACAAAAGCTTCAGTACTCTTAGCCAGATACCCAGCTCTAAGCCATTAATAATAATAATAATAATGATAATAATAATAATAAATATGAAATCTACATTAATAGAAATATCATATTCAAGTGTATTATAAAAGTGACCTTGTGTGTATGTGTGTGTTTGTGCAAACTAGTCTCTACAAGACTACTCTGTCAACATTTTGTCTACAAACTTAAAACTTGATCTATAGGAGATTTGGACTTGTACAACACATTTGATTTTTTTCTCAGCTGGTAAAAATAGCTGTTAAGTGATCAAAATAAAAATGGAAATTAATTGGTGTAAATATGTATTTTATATGCTTTTTCAAATATACATTTATACATTAAACTGCGTTAGTTTGTGAAAGTTTTGATATCTATCTCTCCCTACCGAACACTGCTGGAGAGCTAAATATTTGCTTTAAACTTTTGAAATCATTGCTATATATTCGGTACAATATAATAATCAATAGAGAATTGGCTCTATAATAATAAATTCGTAAACTACACAAATTAAAACATCGAATCATGCGTCAGTTGTTCAAATCAGTGATCAATCAATCGTTGACCACCTCAGAAAAAAACATCTACTTAGTGACAACCAATATGGATTTAGTCCTGCAGGTTCAGCACATCTCTTGATAGAGAGTTTGTTTCTAGAGCTATAGCTCTCAACATATCAAAGACCTTTGATAAAATTTCATACAAACAGTCCTTCATAAATTTACTAGCTATGAAACGTCAGTAGGGAATTGGCTCTATAATAATAAATACGAAATCGGCATTAATTAAAATATATTTAAGTGTAATTTATGCCTGGGCAATGCCAGGCAGCATCCTAACCAGTCTATAAAAGGAGTTGTTGATGAGCATATTTTGAAAACTCTATATTACTGTCACCATACCAAAACGATCTGTCCTGAGCCAAACCTTCTTCCGGATATTCAGTTATGCTTTTCAAAATCATATTCTGAGATTATATGTTGATATTTACACAGATGGTGTGGCTGTATATGGCAACACTCTTAAGAGCATTAATGGCCGAATTTTTACAGACTTTTACTTTTCTGATTTGGAGTATCTTGTTCAGTGATGTAAAAAAAAAAACAGTTTGTTTCTTTTGACAAAATTAAAACACAACTTCTCTCCTTTATCCACCAATGCACAGATACCCATTTCTAATAGTAATAAACAACTGTTTCCTTAAAGAAGCTCCCTACTATGATAAACTCTGAGGACTGATTTGCCGTCGAAACCCATAGCCAGCAGCATTAACCCAAAGGAGCAAGTGTCTATGGAATATAAAATTTGCAAACAGTCCTCATTTCAGTTACTGTATTTTTTTTTTTTTTTGCAGTTTATGCAGAAAGGTGTCGACAGCCTCCTACATACAGCGCCTGGTATTCCTAAATAGTCACCCATCTAGTACTAACGAGGCTCAACGTTGCTTAACTTTGGGGGTCAGACGAAAACCAACCTGTCACCATAATTATGCTAGATGTATAATAGGAGATTTAATTAATTAATTTTTTTTTAAATCAATTTTCACCCCAAACAAGGCACAGTGCCACTTTGAAGTAGGGGACGACTATCGGGGACATAATTTGCAGGGGCATTATGAAGGGAGATGAGTAGCAAGATGTTTGTTCACATTAAACTTGAACTTCTGCATATCAGTACAGTTGGGAAAGCAGAATCCTGGAAGTGAGTTCTGGGGAAGTAACTATTGGAGTAAAAGCTTTCTTACACCTAGGGATCTACTGTAAACGGGTGGGGCTTAGTTGCTTGTCAGGTTTGTTGAGGGTAGTCACGTCGAGGAGGTACAAGTGCTTGTAGTTCGTCAGAGCATTCACCATTAAAATACTTGTAGAACAGGCAGACGGATGCAACATTTCATCAATGGGACAGAGGCTGGAGCCGAGATGACAATTCAGGACCTATCAGGTTGGCGACTTTCTTTTGAACCCTGTCTAGGAGTGAGAGACAAGCAGCAGATGCACCAGGTCAAATGTGACAACAGTACTCCATACATGGGCGAATGGTGGCCTTATAGAGGTACAGGATACTTTCAGGTGTAAGTAATTTTCTAGCACGGTAGAGAGAGCCCGCTTTCTTTGCAGCAGCCTTGACAATGCTTTCAATGTATCTATTCTAGTTCATGCTCCCTGTAAACGTTAGGCCGAGGAGTTTAAAAGAAGTACTTTCAGGTAATGTGTTCTTGGCCATTGCTATTGGTGGTAGAGAAGGTTTCTTATAGTTATTGAAGGAAATAAGCTTAATCTTGGCAGCATTGAATGTGACCATCCATTTTTGTCCCCATTCCACTACAGATTGGAGGTCATCCTCCAGTGTTTCTGTGATTTCCTTAGATATGTTTTCATTTGTTTTCCCCTCAAGCCTGTTATAGAGAGTGGTGTCATCGGCTGCTAAACTCCTGACCGACAAACAATATGGATTTAGGCAAGTTGGGTTTGTATTACTGTACACATAGATTCGAAAAAGTTGTCAAAAAACAAATATATAACAAATAAATGTTATCAAAGGCAAGATAAGTTACTTTTCTACCAAACTGGATATATTTTTCGTGCTTTTATTCAATGTAACATGTTTATTCAGCTCGAAAACCATACAGTGTTTACCGATGTATTGGAACATTCAAGATGGCGTCTGATTCTCTCTTTAACACGGTAAGTTTGGGAAAAGATGTTATAAATAAAAAACCGGATAAAATAATGTTAAAAACTCGCTCAATATATGTTACCGTGACATAGGTTGACATATATTCGGCGGGTTTTTAATAGTATTTTGTATAGTTTTTTTTATTTATAACACCTTTTTCCAAACTTACGGTGTTAAAGAGGGTGCGAGATTCCATCTTGAATTTTCAAATACATCGGTAAACACTGTATGTTTTTCGAGCTGAATAAATATGTTACATTGAATAAAAACACAAAAAATATATCCAGTTTGGCAGAAAAGTAACTTATCTTGCCTTTGATAACATTTATTTGTTATATATTTGTTTTTTGACAACTTTTTCGAATCTATGTGTACAGTAATACAAACCCAGCAAGTTTGTTCAACAATGACAAAACATGCTCCGGACGCTCATGCACAGCCATCGTTCATCATTGGGAAAAGTGCATTGAGAATGATAGTGACTATGTAGTAAAATATGTTCTGGAGCAGAAAAGGTCACCTGTTTTAATGATACCACTTCCATCTTTGTAGCTCTTCAACTTGTTGAATTAAAAAGATATGAGACTTTACTTTTGGAACGATCCTCATATGACAAAGTGCACTCCAGACGCCCATGCGCAGCCATCGTTCATCGCTGCCAAATGTGCATCGGGTCTGATAGTGACTATGTAGAAAAATATGTTCTGAAGCCTGTTCAACTTAAACAACAAAAATAAATACAAATCCTTTGTAGAAAAATAATCTATAATATAATTCTCACCTGTCTGTTTAAATGTATGTATGTATGTATGTATGTATGTATGTATGTATGTATGTATGTATGCCTGCCAAAACTTTCGACAGAGGTGATGGATTTTCATGAGATTGGTATCGTTTTGAAGCTTGACTCTTCGGACGACAAATATCGAAAAATTAGCTAAAAATATTAGTTCCTTCACCCTCAACTCGGCACTTTTCTACAGGGTGGAGTCACTTTTTCGTAAGTCATCCTCTCTTTTCGATTGACCAGTCTTAATCTAAACCTTCGGCGCTTCTTGTTTGGCGATGGACACAACGGCAAAGAAGTCAAGTTTTTTTTTCACGTTCTTTTTCTCCGTTGCAGTATGGGTTCAAGCCTGTCTGCCAACCACTTTTTTTTTTTTGCTTAACACGCACCTCCAAACACCAGGGCAATGCCGGGCACCTAGACTAGTTATTTGATGAAATACGTTCAAATACTACATTATATTGGCTCAGCACTTCTAATTTCTGTGCTTTTGGGACGGAAATTATGAACAAGTTCGAGTAGTGTGTTTGGTTTGGCAATTTAAACCCAAGTCTAGCGTTGGTGTCTGATTGACGTGCTTCCAATCTTGAGCAAAAGGAATTCCCCGAAAGTCTTTGCAATTCTCCTCATATTGAGAATTGGGTGTTTCGAACCGCTTATCTTGATTACAAAAGCACATCAATTCTATAATTTACTACCTGGATACCTGGCGTTGCCTGGTCACACACTACGCTTAAACATGATATTTTAATTAATGCAGATTGCGTATGTATTATTACAGAATTAATCCTCTATTGATTATTACTTATGATGTGGAATAATTTGCAATGTGGACTAATTATTAGGTATTTCCATGGCAGGTGCTCGTCTGAACTCCAATCTCTGGTCCCCCCACGCCAGTCTTTCACGAAAAACACCCGTTTAGCTGAATCCACTGTGAAATGTTCCCCCACCTTTATAGTGCCTAAATCAAAACGTGGATTCCATGAACAAAGCTTCTTTCTTAGAACTGCACGCCTGTGGAACTCTGTTCCGTCTGCCTGTTTCCCACCTGACTACAACTTGGATGTCTTCAAGTCCAACGTAAACAGATTCCTAATGAACCGCCCCCTTAGGTAAACACTTCATCAAATCTCCACACTAACGTAATGTACTTGCAATAACCCTTATCCCTGAGTGGCTTCAGGGCTTTGATAAGTGGTGACCACTGTGTAAAAAAAACAAAACAAAAAAAAAAAATTCGCAAAACAGTTTTTTTTATTAATAATAATGATAATATCGTTCAGCAAATTCCGTCTGTGTTTGTTTACAATATCATGTCAGTTGATATTTGGGCTTGACGATGAATGCTCTGGAAATGTCACTTCTGATTGATGTGTAGTCTTAAAATATTCAAACAAAGAAATGATTTGCGGCGATTTTAAATGGTACATCTTCTTTTATTGTAAATTGAATTCATTAATAAGAAAAATTAAAAAAAATAAATAAAAATGGTGAGGTACATCCGGGCTTGAACACGGGATCATTTGATCTGTAGTTGAATGTTCTACAACTGAGTTCAGATTTTAATAAGATTTTTCTTAAGGAAAAAAAATATAATTGCTAAGGTTTTATTAACTTCCTTGTTGGTGTCACATATAAGAATTTCCCTGTAAAAAATTATTCTTTTTTTATCTATAAGAAAAAAAATTATTCTTTTTTATCTATAAAAAAAAAATTATTCATTTTTATCTATAAGAAAGAAAATTATTCTTTTTTATCTATAAGAAAAAAAATTATTCTTTTTTATCTATAAGAAAAAAATTGTTCTTTTTTATCTATAAGAAAAAAATTATTCTTTTTTATCGATAAGAAAAAAAAATATTCTTTTTTATCTATAAGAAAAAAAATTATTCTTTTTTCTCTATACGAAAAAATTATTCTTTTTTATCTATAAGAAAAAAAAAATTATTCTTTTTTATCTATAAGAAAAAAAATTATTCTTTTTTATCTATAAGATAAAAAATTATTCTTTTTTATCTATAAGAAAAAAAATTATTCTTTTTTATCTATAAGAAAAAAATTATTCTTTTTTATCTATAAAAAAAAAATTATTCTTTTTTATCTATAAGAAAAAAATTATTCTTTTTTATCTATAAGATAAAAAATTATTCTTTTTTATCTATAAGAAAAAAAATTATTCTTTTTTATCTATAAGAAAAAAATTATTCTTTTTTATCTATAAAAAAAAATTATTCTTTTTTATCTATAAGATAAAAAATTATTCTTTTTTATCTATAAAAAAAATTATTCTTTTTTATCTATAAGAAAAAAATTATTCTTTTTTATCTATAAGATAAAAAATTATTCTTTTTTATCTATAAGAAAAAAAATTATTCTTTTTTATCTATAAGAAAAAAATTATTCTTTTTTTTATCTATGAGAAAAAAAATTATTCTTTTTTATCTATGAGAAAAAAAATTATTCATTTTTATCAATCAGATAAAAAATTATTCTTTTTTATCTATAAGAAAAAATTATTCTTTTTTATCTATAAGAAAAAAAATTATTCATTTTTATCAATCAGATAAAAAATTATTCTTTTTTATCTATAAGAAAAGAAATTATTCTTTTTTATCTATAAGAAAAAAATTATTCTTTTTTATCTATGAGAAAAAAATTATTCATTTTTATCTATAAGAAAAAAATTATTCTTTTTTATCTATAAGAAAAAAATTATTCTTTTTTATCTATGAGAAAAAAATTATTCTGTTTTATCTATAAGAAAAAAATTATTCTTTTTTATCTATACGATAAAAAATTATTCTTTTTTATCTATAAGAAAAAGAAAATTATTCTTTTTTATCGATAAGAAAAAAAATTATTCTTTTTATCGATAAGAAAAAAATTATTCGTTTTTATTTATAAGAAAAAAAATTATTCTTTTTTATCTATAAGAAAAAAAATTATTCTTTTTTATCTATAAGAAAAAAAAATTCTTTTTTATCTATAAGATAAAAAATTATTCTTTTTTATTTATAAGAAAAAAAATTATTCTTTTTTATCTATAAGAAAAAAAATTATTCTATTTTATCTATAAGAAAAAAGATTATTCTTTTTTATCTATAAGAAAAAAATTATTCTTTTTATCGATAAGAAAAAAAATTATTCTTTTTTATCTATAAGAAAAAAAATTATTCTTTTTTATCTATAAAAAAATTATTCATTTTTATCTATAAGAAAAAAAATTATTCTTTTTTATCTATGAGAAAAAAATTATTCTTTTTTATCTATAAGAAAAAAAATTATTCTTTTTTATCTTATCTTTTTTATACTTATCAGATGAATTTCTGGACAAAGCATATCTAAGAACACTGCCAGTCGTATAAATTAATTTTGTATGAAATTTGCAAAAGATAAGCTCAGCCGTTTCGGAACCTATAAGGTGTAGAAACACACACACACACACACACACACACACGCGCAAAGTAACTATAGGGATTTTCGCAAGTTAGTAATTTTCTAACGTTAACCCTAACCCTAACCTCTCAGAATGGTCAACAGGTTTTCTCTCCCTAACTCCCCTGTTCTAATCGTCTCCCTAACCAGCTTCATTCTCCTGTTTGATGGACAGGGAACGGGGATAGGGTCAACATACTACCATAATATATGGATGTGTCAGAAATAAGAATGTTATTTGTGCGGGAGCCGTACGTAATGAAGGTGGAACGTGTACAACTACTTGGTCTTAACTGACCCCTTTCATAAACTCTATTTCCCCGGCCCTCTTACTCTCTCTCTCTCTCTCTCTCTCTCTCTCTCTCTCTCTCTCTCTTTCTCTCTTGCTACTCTCTCTATATTTTTCTTTCTTTTTTTTTTCCTATTCGAGTTTCGGTGTGGCAACACCTGCTTCGTCTAGTCCCGCCGATCAGTGATAAACAATGAAACACCTGCCAGCGGATGTCTATAACTGAATCTATCTACGCAGAGAGTAAAGAATAGAATAAGCAGATCTAAATAATAAGCAATAATCTATTATATAAAAGTTAACTGCATAGTTGTCTGTTTGCATGTCCAGATAAAATTAAAAAATACAAAACAAATCCCCTCAAAGATGGTACTGTTAGATATTGGCGAGGCACTGCCGAAAGATGTGTTGGTCGACGATTATTATTATTAACCCTTACCAGCTCCACCCTCCTGTTTGATATTGTATCGGACAATGCAAGTTAGCTTGAAAATTATTATTATGATCGTTATTAATATTTGTAAAAATAGAATGTCAGAAAGAATGTTATCATAACGAAATAAATATTTACAGATAAAATTACAAGTTAGAAAAACATTTCATCCAGGGCATGGAAATTGTTAAACAAAATGTTTTTACTAGAGGCTTTAAAAATAAAGGTACAAGATTCAATTTGAAATTTGTCTTCAAAGTGCAATTTTATACATTTTACAAAGTAAGGTATAAAAATTTAATACCTTACTTTATAAAATGTATAAAAGTGCACTTTGAAGATAAATAAATTTCAAATTCAAATGTTAACGTGGTAAAAAAACTTATTTATGCTAGAAATGTTCTTAAAAATGTAAACGTGGTAAAAATAATTGTTTATGTTAAAAATTTTCTTAAAAATGTTAATGTGGTAAAAAACTTATTCATGTTAAAAATTTTCTTAAAAATGTAAACGTGGTAAAAAAAATTATTTATGTTAAAAATGTTCTTAAAAATGTTAACTTGGTAAAAAAATTATTTATGTTAAAAATTTTCCTAAAAATGTTAACTTGGTAAAAAAATTATTTATGTTAAAAATGTTCTTAAAAATGTTAACTTGGTAAAAAAAAAAACTTATTCATGTTAAAAATTTTCTTAAAAATGTTAACTTGGTAAAAAAAATTATTTATGTTAAAAATTTTCTTAAAAATGTTAACTTGGTAAAAAAGCTTATTTATGTTAAAAATTTTCTTAAAAATGTTAACTTGGTAAAAAAATTATTTATGGTAAAAATTTTCTTAAAAATGTTAACTTGGTAAAAAAAATTATTTATGTTAAAAATTTTCTTAAAAATGTTAACTTGGTAAAAAAAATTATTTATGTTAAAAATTTTCTTAAAAATGTTAACTTGGTAAAAAAACTTATTTATGTTAAAAATTTTCTTAAAAATGTTAACTTGGTAAAAAAAATTATTTATGTTAAAAATTTTCTTAAAAATGTTAACTTGGTAAAAAAGCTTATTTATGTTAAAAATTTTCTTAAAAATGTTAACTTGGTAAAAAAATTATTTATGGTAAAAATTTTCTTAAAAATGTTAACTTGGTAAAAAAGCTTATTTATGTTAAAAATTTTCTTAAAAATGTTAACTTGGTAAAAAAAATTATTTATGTTAAAAATTTTCTTAAAAATGTTAACTTGGTAAAAAAACTTATTTATGGTAAAAATTTTCTTAAAAATGTTAACTTGGTAAAAAAAAAATTATTTATGGTAAAAATGTTCTTAAAATGTTAACTTGGTAAAAAAATTATTTATGTTAAAAATTTTCTTAAAAATGTTAACTTGGTAAAAAAACCTTATTTATGTTAAAAATTTTCTTAAAAATGTTAACTTGGTAAAAAAACTTATTTATGTTAAAAATTTTCTTAAAAATGTTAACTTGGTAAAAAAAATTATTTATGGTAAAAATGTTCTTAAAATGTTAACTTGGTAAAAAAAATTATTTATGTTAAAAATTTTCTTAAAAATGTTAACTTGGTAAAAAAACTTATTTATGTTAAAAATTTTCTTAAAAATGTTAACTTGGTAAAAAAACTTATTTATGTTAAAAATTTTCTTAAAAATGTTAACTTGGTAAAAAAAATTATTTATGGTAAAAATTTTCTTAAAAATGTTAACTTGGTAAAAAACTTATTTATGTTAAAAATTTTCTTAAAAATGTTAACTTAGTAAAAAAAATTTTTTATGGTAAAAATGTTCTTAAAAATGTTAACTTGGTAAAAAAACTATTTATGGTAAAAATTTTCTTAAAAATGTTAACTTGGTAAAAAAACCTTATTTATGTTAAAAATTTTCTTAAAAATGTTAACTTGGTAAAAAAACTTATTTATGTTAAAAATTTTCTTAAAAATGTTAACTTGGTAAAAAAAATTATTTATGGTAAAAATGTTCTTAAAATGTTAACTTGGTAAAAAAAATTATTTATGTTAAAAATTTTCTTAAAAATGTTAACTTGGTAAAAAAACTTATTTATGTTAAAAATTTTCTTAAAAATGTTAACTTGGTAAAAAAACTTATTTATGTTAAAAATTTTCTTAAAAATGTTAACTTGGTAAAAAAACCTTATTTATGTTAAAAATTTTCTTAAAAATGTTAACTTGGTAAAAAAACTTATTTATGTTAAAAATTTTCTTAAAAATGTTAACTTGGTAAAAAAAATTATTTATGGTAAAAATGTTCTTAAAATGTTAACTTGGTAAAAAAAATTATTTATGTTAAAAATTTTCTTAAAAATGTTAACTTGGTAAAAAAAATTATTTATGTTAAAAATTTTCTTAAAAATGTTAACTTGGTAAAAAAACTTATTTATGTTAAAAATTTTCTTAAAAATGTTAACTTGGTAAAAAAAATTATTTATGGTAAAAATTTTCTTAAAAATGTTAACTTAGTAAAAAAAATTATTCATGGTAAAAATGTTCTTAAAATGTTAATGTGGTAAAAAAGAATATTAGAACTTAAACAAAATATGTGACGAAGGTAGATTATCCGATTTGTGTTTTTGGTCACGTGGAGTTAATGACAGAACGAGATAGCTTGGTAATGAGTTAGAGGTCAGAGTTTGGGGAGAGGTTGGAAAAATCGGAGAAGATAACACAAAAGATATCGTCTCCGCGTTTTGGAAGCTGAGAGAAATGCAACTTTAGCATATTGTAGAAAATTGTCTTGCAGTTATGTTGAGAAGTCAAGAATAAAACGTATCAAATTCAACTTCAATCGTCACCAACGTTCGAAATAGTAACACAATAATCTCGTGACTGTAAACGACACTCTCCCTTCCTTTCAAGTTTTAAGATTTAATGATTAAATAAACATCGAAAAGGGGTGAAATTGAGTTTAAAGACTTTAGCTAGATACGACATGGATCGGAGTATAGGGTGGGAAGAGATAGAGACTTTGGAGGCCGGGGAGTATATATATATATATATATATATATATATATATATATATATATATATATATATATATACACACACATACATATATACTCCTTTACATCTGGTTTTCTTCTGTGTGTATCGATATTCATATTAAAAACCGTCTTTTCTATTTATTTAAAAAGAAAATACAATTTTCTTATATTTTGGTTGTGGAATTGCATTCACTAGCAAACGATCTAGCTAAATTAGCGGTTCAGGTCGGGAGAGGAGGGGGGCAGTTAGAGAAGGGTACAAAGTCGTAGTACTACTTCTGAAGTCAAGTCTGGGTCTCTTTAGAGTTGCGGGCTGGCACCAAATCCTACTGCCACACCCAGGGTCTGCCAGTGTGGCCACCTGATTACACCAGGAGATCACCTCACTCTTCAGCACATCCAGGTACGCTTTGGTGTAGACGTTCAAGCCGAACTTCGAAGATGTGAGAAGGCATGATGTGACACTCACTTGAAATCGCACCAAAAACCGTATAACCGTGGTTTTCATCAATCTGGGCACGTTCCTTTTATTCATGGCAATCCAGCAATTGTATTTTGAGGGTGCTGGCAATGGTCCTGTTGTCATAACTTGGATCGGTAGAGAACATGAGTTGTACAGGTGTGCATCGCTGATCTCGCTCGTTGAACATTGTGTCACTTTCAGACATGATAGAAGGTTCCTATAACTCTTGGGATTTGTACATAACTGGCCAACAAGTAGATGGTCTGAAAAAAAAAACGGAAATGGAATCATGTCGTCTTTTTTAGGACTTCCAAAGCAAAAACCAATTAACAAACAAATAACAAAGGGGGTACTACAACATTTTTTGCAGGTACGCTTTTTTGTTGACTTTCAAGCCGACTTCGAAGATGTGAGGAGACATCATGTGACACTCACTTAAATCACGCCAAAGAAACCTTTTCATCACCCACCCTGCGCACGTTCATTTTATTTGCGGCAATCTATCGGCCGCCCTCTACAGCGATACAGGGACCAACTCAAATCCACCCTAAAAATCACCGGATTTAATCTTCACATCTGGGAAACAACAGCTCAGGATCGGTGCCTGTGACGTCAACACGGTACCAAAGGGTACGAAGCAGAAAGAAGAAGACTGGTAGAGATCAAGAGGCAGGCAGGAAAAAAAATCGTGCTGAACAACCTTGCCCCCTGCCAAGCATTGCTTTCTTGTCTGCCCACACAAATTCCACGCTCAGATTGGTCTGAGAAGCCATCTGCGACCCAAACACTGAGAGAAGAGGAAACTGAAATTCTCGGATACGAGAAATCGGCTGACGACAAATAGAATGTTACACACAGTATTTATATACATTCCCTCTGCTGTATAACACCCCATCTTTATTTCTATCTCTTACTGTTTCCTCAGTAGAGAAGGTTCCGTCGAACATTCACTGTCCTCCTGCTGCTGTATAACACCCCATCTTTATTTCTATCTCTTACTGTTTCCTCAGTAGAGAAGGTTCCGTCGAACATTCACTGTCCTCCCTTGAGGTTTAGTATGTTTCAGAGGGGCCGATTTGGTGTCATACTTAAGGCTTGGTTGATCCTGTATAGCCGATTTGGTAGTGGGACGATTTGGTGTCAAATTAGCGCTTCATTGTTCTCTTTGTTGCAATATTTTGGACCTATTAATGAGGTATGATCCCACACAGTTGGACGATTCTATTTATAAACGATGCTGCTAAGAACTGACGAATCAAATAAATTCACGTTCTACTACCAACCAATCAGAAACCAGAATTGCTTCATAAATATTAAACCCTTTCTGGAGCAATTTCACATGTTCTTTTCCCGGGTTTCGACACGGTAAGAATATTTTTTTCTGTGGAACGGTCTACTACAAACAAGTCACCTCCCAGGACTTGTGTGTAACAGCGAACCATCTGAAACTGTTCTGAAACTCAAAATGGCTTACACTTCTAGACTTTTACTGTTTCCTCAGTAGAGAAGGTTCCGTCGAACATTCACTGTCCTCCCTTGAGGTTTAGTATGTTTCAGAGGGGCCGATTTTGTGTCATACTTAAGGCTTGGTTGATCCTGTATAGCCGATTTGGTAGTGGGACGATTTGGTGTCAAATTAGCGCTTCGTTATTATAGTCCAAGTTTTTTTTTTTATATCTTAAAAATTAATTCAGTACACAAAGATATTTTTTCTTTGAATAAAATTGAAATAAAAAATTATTAAAAGAAAAACATTTAAAAAAATAACTTAAAATTAAAAATAAATAAAAAATAAAATAAATAAATAAAATAAATAATGAAATAAATAAAAATATAAATAAATATATATAAAAATAAATAAAAAATAAAATAAATAAATGTATATAAAAATAAATAAAAAATAAAACTTGAAACTAAACCTGTTTATTTAAAACAAAACACAAAACAAAAAACACCCAGTCATCAACAACGAGATGTCAATATTGTTTTTTTAAATTAAAAATAACTGAAAATTTTTTCAAGTTTTTAAACCATAAAAAATGAATTATAGAATAACTAGCCTGGGTGCCCGGGCGTTGACTAGGGTTTGGAGGTGGGTTTGAGCAAAAAAGTAAAAAATAAATAAAAATAAAATTAATAAATAAATAAATAAATAAATAAAATAAATAATAAAATAAATATAAATAAATAAATGTATATAAAGATAAATAAAAAATAAAATAAATAAATAAATAAATGTGTATAAAAATAAATAAAAAATAAAATTAATAAATAAATAAATAAAATGAAATAAAAGTATAAATAAATGTACATAAAAATAAATAAAAAATAAAATTAATAAATAAATAAATAAAATGAAATAAAAGTATAAATGTACATAAAATAAATAAAAATAAAATAAATAAATAAATAAATGTGTATAAAATAAATAAAAGAAAATTAATAAATAAATAAATAAAATAAATAATAAAATAAATAAATAAATAAATGTGTATAAAATAAATAAAAAATAAAATAAATAAATAAAATAAATAATAAAATAAATAAAAGTATAAATAAATAAATGTACATAAAAATGAATAAAAAATAAAATAAATAAATAAATAAATGTGTATAAAATAAATAAAATGAATAAATAAATAAATGTGTATAAAAATAAATAAAAAAATAAAATAAATAGATAAATAAAATAAATAATAAAATAAATAAAAGTATAAATAAATAAATGTATATAAAATAAATAAAAAATAAAATAAATAAATAAAATAAATAAAAAATAAAATAAATAAATTAAAAATAAAATAAATCAATAAAAAATAAAAAATAAATAAATAAAATATCTAGTAGTTTTTTTTTTCAAGTTTTTAATCCATAAAGAATTAATTATAGAATAATTAACCAACAAAAGTTTTGCAAAAGCATGTTTTTTTTTTTACTTAAAAACAGTTAACGTGATATAAACATTATAAAACTTCGAACTGTGTTTAAAACACAACACAAAACAGGCAACATTTCAGAAGACCGGTTTTCATCAAACGGAAATGGAATCATGTTGTCTTTTTTAGGACGACAATTTTATTCTTGCACCCTTCCAAAGCAAAAACGAATAAACAAATAACAAAGGGGGTACTACAACATTTTTTGCAGGTGCACAGAATAACGCCTAACCAAAGATAACTGTATTTATTTGCTTCCCCACGAAAGCAGTGATATTTTCAGATTAGTTTTCTTAATTAAAAAAGAACCTAAAAATAAACATTGTTTATTTAAACGCTATACAAAGCCCTTTTCATGAGTATCCCAACACTCCAAATAGGCAGCCACATCTTACTGTTAAGTGTATAAGTCTCTAGATGCATGAAATGTTTTGTTTTTGTTTTTATACACTTATCAAGGCAAGGAGGCCACTCGAGGACAAGGGTTGATGAGTGTATGTGAGTCAACAGGGATATATCATAGTAATTTTTAGTAGCGGAAATCTCGTAGATTGGATTACTTAAGGGGACGGATCATCAAGAACTTGTACACATTGGACTTGAAGACGACCATATTGTAGTCACTTGAAAACAGGAAAACATTTAGTCGTCAACAATGTTGGGAATTTCACAGAATTACGCCACCCTATATGTAACACGTATCGGAAACTTATCCTCTTTCAGATAAATTCGACATGAAAATAACGGCCTGTAAAAAAAAAAAAATAAAATAAAAGGATAAAATAAAAAAGTGGGGGGGGGTAACAAAAAAACGAAGATGTGAGAAGGCCAAAAACCGTGGCCAGAAACTTGGTTTTCATCAATCTGGGCACGTTCCTTTTATTCGTGGCAATCCAGCAATTATATTTTGAGGGTGCTGGCAATGGTCCTGTTTTCATAACTTGGATCGGTACAGAGCATGAGTTGTGCAGTAACACATCTCCGACCTTGCTCATTGAATATTGCGTCACATTCAGACATGATAGCAGACTCCTATCGTTCTTAGGATTTGTACACAATTGGACAACTAGTAGATGGTCTGCAGCAAAAAAAGGAAAACAAAAGGAAATCGGTTTTCATCATCTGGAAATGGAATCATGTCGTCTTTTCTAGGGCGACAATTTTATAGTTACACCCCGTAGGTTCAATGTTTAGTCTATATATATATATATATATATATATATATATATATATATATATATATAGTAATTTATAAAATATATATGGCGATTAAGCTACACTGAATATTCTGCGTTTCATCCAACTATAGGATTCGTCAGGCTTAGGCGCATAAGCCTGACGAATCCTATAGTTGGATGAAACGCAGAATATTCAGTGTAGCTTAATCGCCATATATATTTTATAAATTCCTAACTAGCTCTACCTACGTATTGAGCACTTTTGAAGTAAATACTTAAAGTTTACGCATAAATCTATACTTTCGTATATTAAATTTATGTGAATAAATGAAGTAGTTATATATATATATATATAAATTAGAACATGTGGGTGTGTGTGAAGACACTTCTCAGCCTATATACTCAACGAATTTTTTATTTACAGGCTTGAAATTTGGTACATAGGGTATTCAGGTGCGTGGAAAACTTTTTAATCGATTTTCATATGGAAAAAGGTCTGCTCAAGGAGTCAACATTAAAAGAATTGGTACTTGGAAGTATACGGATTTTTATCTGTTTCCCAACTGTTTCACGTAGTTTGAGAACACTTTTCAAACATGATAGAAGGCTCCTATCGCTCTTGAGATTTGTACACAACTAGCCAACAAGTAGATGGTCTGCATACAAAAAAAAGCAGAAGACCGGTTTTCATCAAACGGAAATGGAATCATGTCGTCTTTTTTAGGACGACAATTTTATTCTTGCACCCTGTACTTCCAAAGCAAAAACGAATAAACAAATAACAAAGGGGGTACTACAACATTTTTTGCAGGTGCACAGAATAACGCCTAACCAAAGATAACTGTATTTATTTGCTTTCCCACGAGAGCAGTGATATTTTCAGATTAGTTTTCTTAATTAAAAAAGAACCTAAAAATAAACCTTGTTTATTTAAACGCTATACAAAGCCCCTTTTCATGAGTATCCCAACACTCCAAATAGGCAGCCACATCTTACTGTTAAGTGTATAAGTCTCTAGATGCATGAAATGTTTTGTTTTTGTTTATATACACTTATCAAGGCAAGGAGGCCACTCGAGGATAAGGGTTGATGAGTGTATGTGAGTCAACAGGGATATATCATAGTAATTTTTAGTAGCGGAAATCTCGTAGATTGGATTACTTAAGGGGACGGATCATCAAGAACTTGTACGCATTGGACTTGAAGACGACCATATTGTAGTCACTTGAAAACAGGAAAACATTTAGTCGTCAACAATGTCGGGAATTTCACAGAATTACGCCACCCTATATGTAACACGTGTCGGAAACTTATCCTCTTTCAGATAAATTCGACATGAAAATAACGGCCTGTAAAAAAAAAAAAATAAAATAAAAGGATAAAATAAAAAAGTGGGGGGGGGGTAAAAAAAAAACGAAGAAGATGTGAGAAGGCCAAAAACCGTGGCCAGAAACTTGGTTTTCATCAATCTGGGCACGTTCCTTTTATTCGTGGCAATCCAGCAATTATATTTTGAGGGTGCTGGCAATGGACCTGTTTTCATAACTTGGATCGGTACAGAGCATGAGTTGTACAGTAACACATCTCCGACCTTGCTCATTGAATATTGCGTCACATTCAGACATGATAGCAGACTCCTATCGTTCTTAGGATTTGTACACAATTGGACAACTAGTAGATGGTCTGCAGCAAAAAAAGGAAAACAAAAGGAAATCGGTTTTCATCATCTGGAAATGGAATCATGTCGTCTTTTCTAGGGCGACAATTTTATAGTTACACCCCGTAGGTTCAATGTTTAGTCTATATATATATATATATATATATATATATATATATATATATATATATATATAAAGTAATTTATAAAATATATATGGCGATTAAGCTACACTTAATATTCTGCGTTTCATCCAACTATAGGATTCGTCAGGCTTATGCGCATAAGCCTGACGAATCCTATAGTTGGATGAAACGCAGAATATTCAGTGTAGCTTAATCGCCATATATATTTTATAAATTACTAACTAGCTCTACCTACGTATTGAGCACTTTTGAAGTAAATACTTAAAGTTTACGCATAAATCTATACTTTCGTATATTAAATTTATGTGAATAAATGAAGTAGTTATATATATATATATATATATATAAATTAGAACATGTGGGTGTGTGTGAAGACACTTCTCAGCCTATATACTCAACGAATTTTTTATTTACAGGCTTGAAATTTGGTACATAGGGTATTCAGGTGTGTGGAAAACTTTTTAATCGATTTTCATATGGAAAAAGGTCTGCTCAAGGAGTCAACATTAAAAGAATTGGTACTTGGAAGTATACGGATTTTTATCTGTTTCTCAACTGTTTCACGTAGTTTGAGAACACTTTTCAAACATGATAGAAGGCTCCTATCGCTCTTGAGATTTGTACACAACTAGCCAACAAGTAGATGGTCTGCATACAAAAAAAAAAAAAGCAGAAAACCGGTTTTCATCAAACAGAAATGGAATCATGTCGTCTTTTTTAGGACGACAATTTTATTCTTGCACCCTGTACTTCCAAAGCAAAAAAAAACAATTAACAAACAAATAACAAAGGGGGTACTACAACATTTTTTGCAGGTGTACAGAATAATGCCTAACCAAAGATAACTGTATTTATTTGCTTCCAAATTAGGCATGAAGTCGTTTTGTAATGTGGAGAAGGGGAAGGGGGATGTTGTATATTGGGTTATATTGGAGTAGATGATATATTAAAACGTGTCATGTGTTACCTAGTGGATGTGAGATATTGTTCTTTTAACAGACAGATAATAAACATATATCGTATGTATGTTGTTTAGCCAGGAGGACATGATATTGACGTGTAAACCGAGTCATGTTGTATCAGACTTATCACACGGGAATATTTTACAGTTCATATGTAAGAAGAATAATATATGCTTCATACCTTTTTTTCTTGAAGAGTCTTCTATCTTTCCGCTGCTCTGTGACGAACTCTGAAACGATCAGCACCATCCAATTGAGACATCTGTTCTTATTGTAAAACCACAAAACAACTCTTTATATTTTTATGATATAAATTTATTACAGTTGTCTCAAATAGTTTTCACAGAATCTGCAGTTCGTCTACATTTTCTATTCTTACAGCTCGCTTCTACCTGTCTATCCACTCCTGTCTAGACGTCTGTCTGCTCTGGTGGTCAATCCTCAACTCTCTGAATCTCTCCAAAACTAACTACGTCACGTGTTCTCTTACGTCACCTAATTACGTGTCTCAGACCAATCTAATGTCCACAACTAGTTATTTGTTTATTAAAAACCCCAAAATAATGTTTACATCTATTTTCTATTTTCACATTCCTTTTGCGATTCACACGTCAATCATTTCTTGCCCAATTTAATTGCTTATTCTTCTAATCATAATAACTGATCCAGCGACCATCTGTCGCTCAAATCAATTAATAATAATACAATAGCAATAATAATCCTGTTTTGACCCTTGACCCGCTTGCCACAGTTAACAGATACTATGCTATGATCACAGCCTAAAGGGTCATAACATTACAGGGAGAGGAAAGGGAGCCAGCTCCCCAGAGAGGAGGGGAGGAAGAGCCGGTAGTCCTGGCTCTTGGTATATAAGGGTGCCCCTACATGGACCAGAAATTGATTGCCTCAAGGGTAATGGTCTTTCAGTGAAGCATCTGTCGGAACAGATACTACACTTTGAGATATTAAATATATACAGGGTGTCCCAATAGAATGTATACACTTATTAAATGACCATTAAACCAACATTTATTATAAGAAAGAAAAGTTTCATACATCAAAATACTGTGGACAAATATAGAAACCAGCTAATTATCGAAAATGTTCAAATTATTGAACATTATGGTCGATGAATAACTGGCAACGCTCACTGATTGAATCAGAAACGTTTTAATCAGTCCAATTGGTATATAAACACATTTTCTTTCAATGGTTGCTTTTAAATCATTCATTGTAGCTCGTTTTGTGGTGTAAACCCTGTGCTTACCATGCCAACCCCCACCCACCCCAGAAAAAAGAGAAAATCCATGGGGAGGGGGTTAAATCCGGTGAGTGTGGACAGTACTCGATACTTCCTCTTCGTTTTAACTATATGTTTCGTAGGTGAATATCAAGATATGTTCTTACGTGATGATAGTGGGAAGTGCTCCATCCTGCTGGAAGTGGCATTCTTTATTCCTAAGCATCTCTTGGAAGCGTGGTCTAGCGTATTCATGTAATTGAGATAATTTAAAGAGTGCATACATTTTATTGGGACACCCTGTATATATACTCATTGTTACAATAATAATTTTATATGTATAGACAACACACAGGAATATATTTCCATGGCAGGTGCTCGTCTGAACTCCAATCTCTGGTCCCCCCCCTCGCCAATCTTTCACGAAAAACACCCGTCTAGCTGAATCCACTGTGAAAAATTTCCCCCACTCTATATATGCACCTAAATCAAAACGCGGATTCCATGAACAAAGCTTCTTTCTTAGAACTGCACGTCTGTGGAACTACCATCTGCCTGCTTCCCATCTGACTACAACTTGGATGTGTTCAAGTCCAACGTTAACAAATTCCTAATGAACCGCCCCCTTAAGTAAACACTTCATCAAATCTCCACACTAACGTAATGTACTTGCAATAACCCTTATCCCTAAGTGGCTTCCGGGCCTTGATAAGTGGTGATCACTGTGTAAAAAAAAAAAAAAAAAAAAAATATACACCTCCGCACAACAAATTGGTTTCCACGTTGTAGAATAATCAAAATAATTCATCTTGGTAAGATTACTGTTTTTTTTTCTTTAAATGGTATTTTATGTTGTAATGGTATTTTTATTGCTAACTGCACATATTTAATGGACGCATCTTAATTACAGATTGGGTGGACGCATTTCCAGGAAATTTGCTTGTTGTTTTCTTTCTTTTCGTTTTTATTGAAATGAAACCTTCGCTTCGTAGAATTTTCCTCTTCATTACTTTCCATGTTTGCAAATCTCAAAGTATCTTTTTTTGTTTTATTTCCGACATTTTATGGAAGGCGAAAAAAATTGGCAAATAAACAATTCCACCTTGCAGTGAAGAATCGGCAGCAATTGACGCAAGCGAAAAATGGCCAAGTCAAACATGGAAGAAAAAAAAAAAATAGTTTCCAAAAGTTCATTTTGGGGTCACGGACAAAATGGTGTAGCAAAAAAAAATATCTTAGTACCCCCCCCCCCAAAAAAAAATAAAATGGTGGACATTTTGAAAGTAGAAAAATGGTTACATAAAAAAAAAAATGTTCTTATAATTTTCTTCGAGCAGTGGATGGGGCATCCTATAGAATGCCATAGATTCACTCAGATATTCATTTCATACATTCCAACCGATAGACCTTTTAAAGATTCCAACCAACCATCCTTTTAAGTTCTACTGGTTGTATCTTTCTTGCACTTGGTGTACTAGGTATATTTGCCAAGAAGCTTCTGAAATTCTTTTTCATGAGTTCAGATGGTTCTATAATTACTGGAATCTTCCTAAGATTCCAGTTTCTTTTCATCTTATATAAAACCTTGGTACTAAGGTTGCTTCTTTCTCCATCTTGCCCCATATCATTATGTCAGGTTTAATAGCTAGGTACGTAGCTGTAAAAACTGCCTAGTCATAGTGGATGGTGTATGACTTATTTCCAACTGTTCTCTCCGGTAAACATGTTTCCAAGACTTGCTGTTGCATTCAATATTTAATTTTTTACAGATGGTTCGATTATAGCCGTCCCCCGCAGAACTTTACAGTGGGATGCTGGATGGTCAACACTCTCTTCTTGTGTGTATTATTATTATTTATTTTATTTACTTCACGGGGGTAGCGTGCTTTTGTTCTCTCAGCCATGATTGAATAGAGGTCCTGAAAGTTGAAGGTTCAATCCTCAGTGTGGGCGACCGAAATATACATTTGTGAATTACTTAGGACCTCCATCCATTCATGGCTGACGGAACAAGAGCATGCTACCCCCGTGAAGTAAATAAATAACCATCGCTTGAAATTCCGTCCAAATTCCCGAGTTTGACAGAAACATTCCCGAGTTCGACAAGATACACCTGAAGAAGGCCGGAGGTTATATCGACCGAAACGTTGTGAAAATCACACTCAAGATGAGAACAGTAGTCCAGTGAATAATAATAAAAATAACCAATCCTCATCTCAAAAATTCAGAAACGTCACTCTCTACTTCTGGTATATGTTTCCAAGACTTGCTGCTGCATTCACTTTTTACAGATGGTTCGATTATAGTCGTCCCCCTGCATATAAAAGCCAAGTACGTCCAAGGATGGAATACTGCTGCCATATCTGGGCAGGA
Source organism: Euprymna scolopes (assembly GCF_053919585.1). Classification (NCBI taxonomy): domain Eukaryota; kingdom Metazoa; phylum Mollusca; class Cephalopoda; order Sepiida; family Sepiolidae; genus Euprymna; species Euprymna scolopes. The sequence continues at coordinate 8,498,182 of NC_136521.1, read as the reverse complement.
GCTGCTAAAAACAGCCTATCCTGCCTTGACAGAGTACAAAATAGACTTCGTGGCTTAGTGGGGGATGCCCTTTTCTTTTCCCTGCAACCTCTCTCCCACAGAAGAGACGTTGCAAGCCTATCCTTGTTTTATCGTTATTTCTATGGCAGGTGCTCGTCTGAACTCCAATCTCTAGTCCCCCCTCGCCAATCTTTCACGAAAAACACCCGTCTAACTGAATCTACTGTGAAAAATTTTCCCCACTCTTTATGTGTGCCTAAATCAAAACGTAGATTCCATGAACAAAGCTTCTTTCTTAGAACTGCACGCCTGTGGAACTCTGTTCCGTCTGCCTGCTTCCCACCTTTTTTTTTTTTTTTTTTTTTTTTTTTTTTTTTTTTTTATTACATATTCACCCCAAACAAGGCACATTGCCACTTTAATGTAGGGGGCTACTATCAAGGGAAACATCTACTGGGGTACTATGTAGGGATTAGGGCAGCGAGATGTTGGTTCACGTTGCACTTGAACTTATGCATGTCAGTACAGTTGGGGAAGCAGTGACCTGGAATGGAATTCCAAAGTCTAGCAGTTCTGGGGAAGAAACTACTGGAGTAGAAGGATCTTTTACATCTAGGGATCTCTACAGTGTGGGGGTGGGATTGTGTAGCTTGTCGGGTCTGTCGAGGGTGTTCACGTCGTGGGGGCACAAGTGCTTGCAGTTCGTCAGAGCATTCACCATTATAATACTTGTAGAACAGGCAGAGGGATGCAACGTTTCGACGATGGGACAGAGGCTGAAGTTTTGATGCAAGTTTAGGGCCTATCAGATTTGCGACTCTCTTTTGAACCCTGTCAAGGAGCGAGAGACTAGTAGCCGATGCACCGGCCCAAATGTGACAGCAATACTCCATACATGGGCGAATAGTGGCCTTATAGAGGTACATGATACTTTCGGGTGTTAGAAGTTTTCTAGCACGGTAGAGAGAGCCCACCTTCCTCGCAGCGGCCCCGGCAATGCCCTCGATGTAATTGTTCCAGCTCATGTTTCCTGTGAACGTTAGGCCAAGGAGCTTGAAAGACGTACTCTCAGCTAAAGAGTTGTTGGCCATTGCTATAGGTGGTAGAGAAGGTTTCTTGTAATTATTGAATGAAACCAGTTTTGTCTTGGTGGCATTGAACGTTACCATCCATTTTTGTCCCCATTCCACTACTGATTTGAGGTCATCCTCTAGTGTTTCTGCCATTACTTTAGATATATGTTCATTTGTTTTCCTGTCGTGCCTGCTATAGAGTGTGGTGTCATCAGCATATATACCCATCTCAGAGGCAGTTTTGTCGGGGAGGTCATTTATGAATATCAGGAACAGCAGAGGACCAAGGATAGATCCCTGGGGCACTCCCGCATTTATATTATATTGTTTAGACGTACGACCGTCGAGGACAACCTGGATTTTTCTCTTATCTAAGAAGGATTTAATTATGTTAAGTATTCTACCAGTGATACCGTAAGATCTAATCTTCCTGAGGAGACCCTCATGCCATACCCTGTCAAAAGCCTTAGATATATCTAGAGCTACCGCTCTGCCCTCTCCCGCTTTGTCCAGTGAATGGTATATGCGTTCAGAGATTACAGTGAGGATGTCTGCCGTGGAACGGGCTTGTCTAAATCCATATTGATGGTCGGTCAGAAGTTTAGCATCTGTAAGGTGCTGGACTAGAGCATGGTTAATTAAGGTCTCAAATATTTTGGCAAAAAGTGGGAGGAGGCTAATAGGGCGATAATTTAATGGGTCAGTTCTTTCGCCAGAATTCTTGAATACTGGTACAACAGAAGCAGTTTTCCAACAGCTCGGAAAGCAAGATTCATTGAGGCATTTGTTGTAGAGTTTGGAGAGAACTGGAGCTACTTCGGCTGAGCACTTTTTTAATAGCACAGCTGGGATGAGGTCGGGTCCACATGCTTTGGAAGTGTCAAGGTTTTTTATGATAGCATGCACCTGAGCAGGGGTGATTTCCAGATCGTCTAGCGTGGCGTCTGTCCGCATAGGAAAGTCAGGTAGGGGGTGGTTTAGAGGGTCCAGTGTAGAGTTGGAGGCAAACCGACTGGCAAGCATGTTAGCCTTCTCGGTTGCTGAGCAAAGAACCTCGTGATTGTTGGTTAGTGGGGGAATCGTTGATTGCCCATTATTTACTACACTGTTGTAGATTTTCCAGAAGTCACGAGTTCCTAATTTTTGTGCTTCGATGCGTTTTTTAGTGGTTTCCGTAAATTCCCTCTTAGCTGTCGCTATTTCTTTCTTAACGTTACTTCTAGCTTCTATGTACTTTTGTCTGTTTGAACTGGACTTATGTCGGTTAAACCTGCGGAATGCATGCTGCCTTTGAGCAATGGCAGTTGCGCAAGTCGAAGTAAACCATTGGGGAGAGTGGGGCTTGCTATAGAATTTCCGCATGGGAACATGCGCTTCGATTGCAGTTTTGAACCATTCAGTGGTCTCAGTTGCACACTGTTCAGCAGGAAGAGAAAAAATATTTCCCCATGGGGCATCTCTGATAAGATCTCTGATAGCTTCCCAGTCAGCCTTTTTATAATATCTCGTTGTTTTGAGCACTGGCTCTTCAGTTTTGGGTCTGGAGTTTAGGGCGATTTCAACCATTATTACCGCATGATCAGCGTTCCCAAGTGGGCTGTCGGCTTTCGTTACACAATCATCAGGAACTGTGGTCAAAAACAGATCTAATAGTGATGCGTGTTGCTCTTCCTGATCAGGGAAGCGGGTTGGGAAAGTAACAATTTGCGATAGGGAGTGAGATACAGAGAAGCTATGAGTTGCGCTGCCTGCTGCATCTGTATAAGTAGAGAATCCAAGCCAATTTTTGTGATGGACATTAAAGTCACCAAATACATGTACTTGGGCGCTAGTGTCGAAGGAGAGTGCTGTGTCTATGCTGTCAGATACTTTGTTTATTATGGTGCAGTCTTGGGTCGAGGGAGAGCGGTAGAGAAAGTAAAAGTAGCTAATGTTGTGTTGCATGATAAGTCTAAAGCACATAAAAGCTTGATCATCCGTTTCTAGGTTTGTTTCTCTAGTCAAGGGAAGGGTATTACGAATGTAAACTCCAAGTCCGTGCATATGTCTGTCAGAGTCCTTACGGCAGAGTGGGAGATATCCAGGCATGTTAAAGTAGTTAGAGGGGATGGAGGAGTGTAGGTTAGTCTCACTTAGTGCTAAGATATCCGGGGTATTTGTTAGGAGAAATGCTTCAACATCAGCTAAGTTAGTTCTAAGCCCACGGATATTTGTGAATGCAAGCCTCAAGGGAGGAGGCAAGTGTGATTTGTTTGTCCCTAAGCCTGGTTTAAGCTTGTTTTTAGATTGTACTGTCATCATGTTTTTTAACGAGTTTCAGTTGGGTTAGGGGAAGCCGAACAGAAGGTTATGCAGAATATCACACATGCATCACAAGTAGACCATCAGCTGACCCTCCATCAACTAGGACTGTGGCCTCAGGAAAGCCCACCGGGGATGAGTGCAGGGTCCCTTTCCATGCGCGCCATGGCACTGCAAACATCCCGATATTATTCAACTGTTGATGGAGCAGCCGCTCTAAGCGCTACCAAAGAGTTAGGGCTCCTGTACTACCAGTCGGAAACAGCAGCCAGTAACTGTCAATCCGGTACCCTCAACCCATCAGAGGAAGGTCAACCCAATCTAATTGCTCAGGCATATGTGGTACTCAAGCATTCTCAAGTGCCCAGCTTAAGGACTGGGGTGTGTCGGGAGTGGGGGAAACGGCGTTCATTGCCCTAGACAAGAAACAAGATCTACCAATGGGTGTTTCTGTCGAATCACTGTGATAGTATCTCTGCGCCTGACTAATAGGCAAAGAAGGAGTATGGAAGCCGGGCGATAGGCAGGACCTATCTACTCCTTAAGCAATTTAGGTATTGCAAACCGGTAATTTGTTTGAGTCACCAGCTCTAGGAAGGTTGTCATCCAAGACTGAAGAGGCCTCCCTCCTCTCTGGTTTAGTTTCAGAGTTTTCCTTCTCCTAGACGGATGATCTGGAAGATTCACTGGGTCCGTCACCACTGAGAGGGTTTGCTCCGCGCCTGGGTTCTAATCCAGGTATTTCTGCGACCCCGCGAGGTTAGTTAATGTTATTGGGTTAGTTTGTAGGGGTTATATCTGCTAATAGTTACACTCCTCAAAGTGGATTAGGGATATTGTTATTTCATTGTTAGTGGATAAAGGGGTTGAGTAGAGCTCATGCAGTGTAAGCAACTATGATTGCAAGGAGGCTTGTTAGGAGATAATGTGGTTTGAGGCTTACACTTTTGTTTATATATATTTTTTATTATTTTTTTTCCTTTTTTATTTTCATTTTTATTTATTTAATTATTTTTTTTCATGTGAGCTTGGGTCTAGTATAATATTAAAGTGTGAGTAGGTGTTAAGAATTGAACCACGAGTTGTGCCAAAACTATATTTTAGATAGTAGCAGGGCATGAGATGCGAGTGCAGTATAGTACGGGTAAAACAGTAAGTTTTGAGCCATGTGTAATTTGGTAAATAGATATATGGGCTGGTTTTAGTAGGTGCGAATTAGTACAAAACGGAGTGAAACGTAGGAGTTAAGTGGCGGTTTGGTGCGAAGGAGCAGATTGTTAGCCTTCAATGGATAGGGGTTATTAATTTAATTTACAAGAAACAGATCTACATTAGGATTTAGAGTGGCAGGTAATTTTTTTTTTTTTTTTTTTTTTTTTTTTTTTTTTTTTTTTTTTTTTTTTTGCGCATGCAGGCTAGACAGGTAATCGTCTTGGAGGTAAAAATGTATATTGGGATTCCGTAGCTAGCAGTTAGGTGTTTGTTCCAGTTACAAGAACTGGTTCATGGTGGATCGGAATTCCGTATTTCGTATTTATAGGAAGACATTAAAGTAACGCACAGAGCATAGCATCCACTCAGGAAGAACAGCTCTAGTATCACAGCTAAGATACTGCATATTTAGGTAACGAATACTAAAAGTTAAATTAGGTGGCACTTTTTTTTTTTTTGCACCTTACCATGGCTGTTACTATTAAGTATTGTACTTAAATAAAGTTCTTCTGTCATCTAAATAAGCTAAATAGGGATTCCCCCTCCGCATTACTACGTCGATGTGACATGGTAAAAAAGAAATTAGTCAGGAAATTGTTTTTAAAATAAGTGAATCAAGAAGGGTCAAGATGTCAGAGAAATAAGATAAAAATTACATCGAGAAAAAACAAAAAAATAAATAACAAAATAAATAAATAAAATAAAATAAAATAGAAGGGTTAGATTTGTTTGGTTTAAAAAGGATAGAATAAAATATAAGATAAAGTGTGCAAAGAAAATACAAAAAAAAAAAAAATGTACTTAGCTAAAAATTAGATTTCGGTGTGGTGGAAAATGGATCTCTTCGACCACCATGCAGGTGCCGCTAAGCGAATTTTAACCTTACTGTGCCGGGTCATTGGGGTAGGGGGGCACACCTTACATTTGTGGTCGTTTAGTGAGAGCTTTCTCTTTTTTAAGGAGAAGGAAAGGAAAGAGAACCAATATTCTGCTTATATATTTTGAATAGATCCTGAACTTCGTAACATTTAGATTTTACAACAGTAACTTGGCCAGGCATGAATTAAATTAAAAACTGGGCAATTAAGCTGAAAAGAAATATAGAAGCGAATACGCAATCTGAAATCAAGACAATTTCTTGTCTGAGATCTTTACCAGTAAAGAAAGTCCGTGCGCCTTTTTTTTCGTCTACGACTCATTTTTAGGCACAGTTAATAATTCGGGTGTTTATATGTCAAGCGGTCGACTTCATATTTAAATTAATCTATTTCAATGAGAGTAGATTATGCATAAAAAAGGAAAAAAGTTCTTCTGTCATCTAAATAAGCTAAATAGGGATTCCCCCCTCCGCACCTGACTACAACTTGGATGTGTTCAAGTCCAACGTTAACAAATTCCTAATGAACCGCCCCCTTAAGTAAACACTTCATCAAATCTCCACACTGACGTACTGTACTTGCAATAACCCTTATCCCTGAGTGGCTTCCGGGCCTTGATAAGTGGTGTAAAAAAGGAAAAGAAAAAGAACTTTACAGTGGGATGCCAGATGGTCAACACTCTCTACTTGTGTGTGGCAAACCTACACTTGGAATATTTAAGACTGCTCATCTTTTTTAAAGCATTGGTCAGCAAGTCTTAATCTTGGACAGCCATTACAATCCTCTTTTTTAGCCAATCTACAGAGCCTTCTTTATCTATGGAGTCCTGGGCGAATTAATGGCACACTGTCGGTTGGCACATCCTTCCAATTTCTTGAAATGAAAGGTCTAGGTGTATTTTTGACAACTCTCTGGGGATATTTCCGAAGCACCGTCTCTAGTAGTAGACAAGATTATATACAGAAAACCTACACTAGTCCACAATACATCGTAGTCAACATTGCACTGCAGAGAATCTTCTGTAATTTTATAAAATTATCTGTAAATAATAGCTTCACTTAAACTTTAAAATAAAGTATCATTGCCCAGTTGAGCTCTAAACAGAAACGTTCATTTCGAGCACACCTCTGTTTCTTCTTCTTCATCATCATCATCATCATCATCATCATCATCATCATCACCACCACCACCACCACCACCACCACCACCACCACCACCACCACCACCATCATCATCATCATCATCATCATCATCATCATGATGCAGTCTGTCGGGGCCTTAGTGCTTTATCCTTCGGCACAAGACTTTCCACCTTAGCTCCTAACTTGCTTGCGCAGTTTAGGTGCGGTATCTGTTGCGCATAAGATAGAAACCCTCTGAACCTTCAATGCTCATTTCCAGTGGAGCGAACCCACGACTACTGGCAGCAGAAGAGGCCGCAACTTCTGACCGAAAGTAATCTCAGTCGCCCTATCATGTCCGCTACTACGCCTTTTCTTTCTCGATGAGGTTCCATAGCCTTTTAAGGCAAACTGTTAAAATCACGTTATGCTATCATTAGCGTAGCATTGAAACAAACCGAGAGCTCTTTTTAGTATCCTTGCTGTTCCCTTAAGTGCAACTGTCTGGATCTCTTTTGCACTTGGTTCACCAGGAATATTTGTTAGGTAGGACTTCAGGTTCTTCTTCATAAGCCCTGTGGCACCTATGATAACTGGTATGATCGATATCTCCTTAAGATTCCAGTTTCTTTTCATATCATACATGAGACCTTGATATTTGGTCTGTTTCTCCCTTTCAGCTCTATTCAGACCTCCATCATTAGGGACACTCACTTCAACCAAGGTTGCAACTCTCTCTGACTTATTCCATATAACTATGTTAGGTTTCACAGCAGCATTTTCAAAAATAGTATGACTGGTTTCATAAGGAATATAATTAATTGTAAGTTGCTGTGTTTTGATGTAGACGTTCTTGACTATTTAAATATAAAAAAAATTGGTTTCAAAATGTAGTTTTTTTAGTGCTATTAAAATTTGTCTTAAATCGGAAAGTGGAAGTTATGTATTCATATTTATTTGTGTTAGAATTTACGAGATTCTTAGTTAGGCGGTGAGATAGGGTAGTCGTCGTAAAACTAATGTAACTATAGGCAGGTATGTTAGCTTTTTTTCTTCATTTTCTTTTTCACCTGATGATGATTCGACAAAGAAGCGAAAACGTTCGTGACACATGACATTTATATACGAAAGCTATAATGAAATAGAAAATTCTTGTTACTTTTATGTTTGCTTAAATGAAAAAAACACTAAGTAAATACACACACGCACACACACGCACGCACACACACACACACACACACAAACATATATATATATATATATAAATTCACTTTGTTTGTGTATGTCTGGGGGTGAGTTCATTCCCCGTGGACTTCGAAACGGATCGGTCAAAGTTTTTGAAATTTCATATAAATGTGTATCAGAATGCCTCTGATAAGTACTGAAAATTGATACTCATTAAAATCCGATTTTGACCAGAGTTAACACCCTTATATAGCCTAACATCACAAGTTCATTTCAAGGGATCAGCTTATAAAATAAACAGTTAGTCATTTATAAGACAGAGGCGTGTTCGAAATGAATGTTTCTATTTAGAGCTCAACTGAGCCATGATACTTTATTTTTATCTTTAAGTGAAGCTGTTATTTACAGATAATTTTATAAAATTACAGAAGATTCTCTGCAGTGCAATTTTGACTACGATGTATTGTGGACTAAGACACTTCAAAGAGGCATATGACGCTTCCTCCCAGTACAATCTAGTGGTGGTGGGGGGGCGAACTAGAGCAGATAGTCAATCGATTTGATTAAAAAATGGGCGATTTTATTGATTTTGATGATAATTAACCTATGGGAGGGCGGGACATTTGTTGATCCTCATTCAATCCCAAACAACGTTGGGTCCCCCTGCTAGTTAGAATCTAAGTATCCCCCCCCCAAATTGGTGATAAAATCTATACTTGATGATATATACTGCGAAATATTTATTGCTTTCTTCTGCCTTTAAAAACTTAGCCAACATCCAGAATGCTGGACATATTAGCACATCCGAGGTATTGCCGAATTATCTGAGCCAGAAAATTATTATTATTATTATTATTATTATTATTATTATTATTATTATTATGTAGATTTAATTAGATTTTTTAAAGAAAAATGCAACTTAAGGACAAATATGGTTAAATGACGTTTTAGGAATTTAACTTGGTTAGATTCTATAAACAATAAAAATAAGGAATTTTAGATAAATAAAAACTAATATGTTTTAGTAGAAAAGAATGTAGTGGACATAAACAAAATAGGTATAAAAACAATAAAATTGGGCGAGAGAAAATGTGACTGTGAAAATGTGTAGTCGAATAACGTAAGCACAGAAGATCAGTTTGAATATATACAGGCAAGTTAGGAGTTTTCCAGGAGTCTTGAGTTGGAAGGAGTAGACGGGACAGACAAGTTATCAGCTGGTGGAGAATCGTTCAGCCATGGAAACATTCAGCTTTTCCAGGGATTACATAGAATAAAAATGTCGCAACAGGAAAAATGTAAATGTGGAATTATCTGGGTTGTCGGGGTAGAAATTGAATTGCATTTTCAGAAGCGCATCTGGAACAATACAAAAATAGTTCTGATCAAAAAGATACGTCTTTCTCTTGTCTGGGCAAGCAGACAATGGTGCTATCTGTCCTGTTTGGTGAACTATTGTTGAAGGTATCTATATCTGTTTATTATGTGTGTCAAAAATGTACACACACGCAACGAACATTACATAAACGACTATATAATATGTACACGGTTTGGCTCCCTCATTTATACATACCAATTTATATACACTCCTCAAGTTCATACAGAAATCCCTAGTATACAACACACGGTTAAGTGTGGGCTTGATGAAAGTATCTGTGAAATGCGCTGGCTTCGAACTTGGCATACTCACGTTTCCAGTCTGTATAGTCAACCACTTAGTCAACCTAATCTATAATATAAATCTCACCTGTCTATTTAAATGTATGTATGTATGTATGTATGTATGTATGTATGTGTGTGCTGGGGTGGAAAGAGCTCCCACAAGCCGTGGTGAAGGCAACCTTTCTAGGAGAAGAAAATCTGATTTAAAAAACCATAAAGCGGGAGACCAGTATCCGCATTAAGCTGGTCTGCAGTTTAACTTGTTGTCGGCTATCTTGCTCTTGCTTGTTGCTGGATCTCAACATTTTGAACCGAGAGAGAGACTTAGCTGTCGTACAAAGCTAACACTCTGTAACATCATCTGTGTATAGATACTCTCTCAGGCATTTGTCTATAAAAATGGTCCTGTGGCGATGGAAGTCATTTTTGGGGTCATGGACTTTAAATGTCTGAAGGAGTGGCATTCATCTGACAAGACGTTGCAATCATCATCATGTATGTATGTATGTATGTATGTCTAAAACTTTTGACAGAAGCGACGAATTTTCAAGAAATCGGTATCGTTTTGGAGCTCAACCCTTCGGACGACAAATATCAAAAAATTGGCTAAAAAAAAAAATTAATTTCTTCACCCACAAGTAAGCACTTTTCTACAGGGAGGAGTCGCTTTATTCGCCGATATTTTACAAAGTGATCCCCTTTTTTCGATTGACTAGTCTAATATATAAAATTTACGTCGGCCCGCCCCATTCGCTAGTCTAATATATAAAAGGCTATATGTCTGGTTGTCTGTCTGTCTCCACATTTTCAAACTCTGTCTCCTCCCAAACTAAAAGGCGCAGAGCAGTTCTAGAGGCCTGAAATTATTGAATTTTTTTTTTATGAACCGTTCTTTTATTGGTCTTAAGCCGGTCAAAATAGTTTTCAAGGGGTCAAAAATGATTCAAAATTTAAAAAAAAAAAAAATCGTTAAACATGTTGCACATTCATCTTAATTTATTTTCAATTTTTAATTTTTAATCAATTTAGATGCGTGTCACATTGGTACGGTGGTAACGTCACTAACTTTGAATGCTACGGTTTCGATTCTAGATGATGGTACCCAAATACATTTTTTCTACTTTTGAAATACCGACTCTATAATAATATATACGAAATCTGGATAAATTAAAATATCATATTTAACCGTATTTTTTTTTTTTTTTTTACATGGTGGTCACCACTTATCAAGGCCCGGAAGCCACTCAGGGATAAGGGTTATTGCAAGTACAGTATGTTAGTGTGGAGATTTAATGAAGTGTTTACTTAAGGGGGCAGTTCATTAGGAATTTGTTTACGTTGAACTTGAAGACATCCAGGTTGTAGTCAGGTGGGAATCAAGCAGACGGAACATAGTTCCACAGGCGTGCAGTTCTAAGAAAGAAGCTTTGTTCATGGAATCTACGTTTTGATTTAGGTGCAGATAAAGAGTGGGGAAAATTTTTCACAGTGGATACAGCTAGATGGGTGTTTTTCGTAAAAGATTGGCGAGGGGAGACCAGAGATTGGAGTTCAGACGAGAAGCTGTTATGGAAATAACGATAAAACAAGACAGGCTCGCAACGTCTCTTCTGTGGGAGAGAGGTTGCAGGGAAGAGAAAAGGGCATCCCCCACTTAATTAAAATATCATATTTAACCGTATTTTACGCCCGGGCAAAGCCGCCCTCCGCTAGTCCTTATATTCACTGGGAAATGGCGAACATATAAAAAAAGATAAACTTATCAGCATGATTGCCAGAATATTCACAAGATGTCAAAGATATATATAACGAGACTTTGTTATATAATCGCTGCGGTCGCTGTTCAATGTCCTGTTTTTCATACCACACTGAGAACAGTTTTCGATTTAGTTATGACGTGTGTTGATATTAGTGAAAGCTTACCCCCATACTTACAAAACTGTCTAAGCGTTGCCTTAAGGAGAAGTGCTTTCCAACACCCTGGAAAACCTCATCAGTATGCCCTGTATTTTAGAATTCAGGTGATAAGTTATCTCCCTCTCAGTACAGACCAATACGTCTCCTGTGTGTCATAAGTAAGTTGCTGGAATCCATACTAAATAGGGAAGTAGTCAACCACCTCAGCAGAAATAACCTTCTTAGTGACATGCAATATGGTTTCCGTTCTGCTAGATCTACAGCAGATGTGCTAACGGTTATATCTCATGGGATTAGTGAATCTCTCGACAAAAGCTTCCTCTAGGGCAATTGCTTTTGACATATGAAAGGCCTTCGATAAGCTATGGCATAAGGGCCTACTTCACAAGATTTCCAGCTACTGTATAACTGGAAATGTTTTCTCAATCATTAAATATAATTTCTCTCTGATAGGCTCATAAGAATAGTGGTTGATGGGCAGAAATCAGAGGCCCACAGTATTAATGCTGGAGTCCCTCAGGGGTCCATCCTAGGCCCATCTCTCTTCCTAATCTACATCAATGATCTGCCAAAACACATACTTAAATAATTCGCTGACATCTATGCTGATGACACGACCATCTATGGCAACACATCAAAGGCCGTAAATGACAAAGTTCTCTCTGATTCTCTTTCCTCTGATCTAGAGCACATGGTAGAGTGGGAGAAGAGGTGGCTGAATTCTTTTAATGCATCTAAAACCAAGCTCCTATCTTTACATCATCAACGCTCTGATCCTCATCTGCCATCAACTGAAATGGATGGCTCTCGTCTAGGAGAGGCTCCATGTTTTGATAAGCTTCTGGGACTGACCTTTACTCCTGACCGGAAATGGAACACATACATCAAGTCTGTTGCCAAGGTCGCTGGAAAAATGGTAGGATCCTTCTACCGCTCCAGAAGATATCTCACTGCTGATGCAATTCTCTATCTATATAAAAGCCAAGTACGTCCAAGGATGGAGTACTGCTGCCACACCTGAGCAGGAGCTGCTAAAATCAGCCCATCCTGCCTTGACAGAGTATAAAATAGACTTTGTGTCTTAGTGGGGAATGACTTTTTCTCTTCTCTGCAACCTCTCTCCCACAGGAGAGACGTTGCGAGCCTGTGTTTGTTTTATCGTTACTTGCATGGCAAGTGCTCGTCTGAGCTCCAATCTCTGGTCCCCCCCTCGCCAATCTTTCACAAAGAAACACCCATCTAGCTGAAACCACTGTCAATAATTTTCCCCACTCTTTATCTGTGCCAAAATCAAAACATAGATTCAATGAACAAAGCTTCTTTCTTAGAAGTGCACGCCTGTGGAACTCGGTTCCGTCTGCCTGTCTCCCACCTGACTACAACCTGGATGTCTTCAAGTCCAACGTAAACAAATTCCTGATGAACCGCCTCCTTAAGTAAGACACTTTATCAAATCTCCAATACTAATGATTACTGCAATACTATCCCATTGATTACTGTACATACAATAACCCTTATCCCCAAGTGGTTTCCGGGCCTTGATAAGTGGTGACTTCCATGTAGAAAAAGGCGCGTGTCGAGCATGTCGAGCGGATGTCTTGACAGGGAAGAAATGTGTCAGCTTGTCCTCGCTCTGACCAAGTCTTGCTCGCTTTCGTTTGTGTTGATTTATATAATACTTTTTTCGCCCTGGACTATTTAATATTTCCATTGTCTATTGTCTCGACCTTTTGACCGATATTCTCTCACATATTTCTGGTCAAATCACGCATTTTACTAGACAATGGTGGAAAGCCTCGCATTCCTCAAATGAAATTAATTTGCGTGTATACAACTCATCGAATGCCTCCCTTTCTAGGGTCCCTTGCCAAATATCCAACAACTCTAGCTCATTAAACAGGCAAAGGTTATATCCCGTTCACCTTGAATGAGTGCTTTATGCCACATTGATGATAGAATAATATTAATTTTGGGCTAATTTTTTCATTTAATACTAATCCATATCCATCCCATTAATCTCTGATCGAACGGATACAATAATTCTTAGTTTTTGAATAAAAAATGCAAAAATAAAAATAAAGAATGCAGTTTAAATTCCTGGAAGGAAAAAAATATTAACTTTAACCTATCGCAGACTTGCACCTATATAATCCGACTTTTAAAAAGTTTATAATGACAAAAGAGAATTTATTTATATAAGGATAAGAAAAAAAGCATTAACTAGAGTTGTTATATATATATATATATATATATATATATATATATATATATATATATATATATATATATATATATATATATATATATATATATAATTAAAGTTAGCTCGT
>NC_136521.1:8474503-8479503 GCF_053919585.1 Euprymna scolopes | reverse complement strand
AATTTTCAATTGGATTAAGGTCTGGGCTCCAAAACATTAATATGATTGTCCTCAAGTCATTTCTTAGTCAGTTTAGCCGAATGCTTTGGGTCATTATCTTGCATGAACCACCAACGACGACCAAGTGAGAGCTCTTTAGCAGAGTCTTTCAGGTTTTCATCCAATATTTTAACATAATCTTCCTTTTTTATGCTACCTGTGACCTTAACAAGTCGCCCTGGTCCAGAGGCAGCAAAGGATCCCCAAAACATCAAACTGCCTCCACCGTGCTTCACTGTGGGTATGGTGTTCTTAGGCAGGAAAGCTTCGCCAGATTTTCTGTAAATATAAGACACTTTATTATGGCCAAATAACTCTATTTTCGTTTCGTCAGTCCATAGAACACGTTTCCAGAATGCAACATCTGTATCAATATGACGTTTTGCAAAGGCTAGCCTTGCTTTCAGGTGCATAGGCTTCAATAAGGGAGTCTTTCTCGGACGACATGCTTTTAAACCAGCTCTCTTCAAAACTCTACCAACTGTATGTCGAGATACATTCACTCCAGAGGTGCTCTGTTCATCAACAATCTCCCCAACAGAGATCCTTGGGTTTTGTTTTACTTGTCGAACAATTTTCCGTTCATCTCTTGGGGAAAGAATCCTTTTTCTCCCTCTACCCTCTAAACTCATAACGTGGCCTTGCGATTTGAACTTGTTTATTATGGCTCTAACAGTGGATTTGGGAAGGTTTAGCTTCTTTGAAATCTTATCATAGCCCTCACCATTGGTATGGCATGCTACAACAAGCTTCCTGACGTCTTCGCCGTGTTCCTTAGTTTTAACCATGGCGATTGAAAATTATAATTTAGTCACTTATAATAGTTTAAATAAATCGCTATCTAAAAATTATCTGAAAAAAATTATTCACTGAATTAGCGTTAAACAAGCATAATATGGCTATAAAAAAGTTCAGAAAGCACGTAAACCGGAAATTGATTGATATTATACTGATACTAAAAGAAAAACAAAGCCGTGCCAATAATTTTGAACAAGGGTTTTTTGCAATTATGTTTGTTGTTCCTTTGTTATTTATTTTTTCTAAAATCCGATTGCTGCATCGGAAAGGCCAGTTAAAAATACATAATATACTTTGTTATTTTCTTTAATTTAATCCCTTTTTTAGAATTTATTAGACAAAATTTAACTTTTATTTTACCGTGCCAATAAATATGATCATCACTGTATATATCTATGTATATATATATATATGTATGTATATATATGTATGTATGTATATGCATATATATATATATATATATATATATATATATATATATATATATATATATCCAGCTTGAATCGAAACCAAAACTTAGGAAAATAATATGTATATATATAATGGCAAGAAAGAAAAATATATAAAATTCGAAGGAAGGAGTATAACTCAGAAATATAAATTTTAAACAAATAAATATTTGTTTATTTTTCATTATATTGCGTTGTAATTTGGCTTTCAAACATACCTCATAAGTAATTTATTTTAAAACTCAATCAACGCTTCTATTACGAATTCATTCATAACTCTGGCTATATTTGATTGTATTTGTTGTGGCGAAATTATCTACGAACGAACTGACCCATATACAATAAATACCGGAAGACAAGGCATTCATGCGCGGTCTAGATCCAGAGAACCAACAGAGCTTGTTTGTTGGCTAAACGAACAACTCACAAATTTGTATGTTCTGATGATACATTTTTCTACTCTATTTCCGTGTTCTGTTTTTCTTGTAATCTTTTTACTAAGGTTATAAAACTGGTGAATGAGGATTCGAAAGTACGTGCCCACGAAAATTCGCTGTAAGTCTGGCGAACGCGATTTCGATCATCAAGGGACGTTTTAATACTTTCAGTTAAAATTACTAACATACTAAAAAACGAAGAATGAGTACATTTGGCGGCTAATTGTGAACTTCAACTATAACATAAAAAAGAATAGCCACTGAATTAGATATACTAGCAGGACCCGTTAACCGGCGTTGCCCGGTAGAAGCATGCCACCTCCCCGTAAAAAATTAAACTACGGTTGTTGTCGGTGTCCAATTCCCCAACGTCCCAATGAGTTTCAGAATAGACACACCTAACCTCCTCTTGTTAAGAACGTTGTATGGAATAGACACGATCAACCTCCCTATGGTAAGAACGGTTTTCGTAATAGACACCCCATTTTATGAGGGGGACTGTCAAAGTATTTGCCTCAAGTTCAACCTTGATATATGTTGTTAGCATACCCACCCGCAAAGACTATAAACTAATAAAAATAAATTGAGGTTGCGCGTGCATAGAACAGTGAATTACAGTGCATAATTCATATCATTATATGTCGCAAACTACTTGTCTCCGCCAAAGATAAAAGAGATTGTCTTATTCAGCATAGTCGCCAGATTAAAGGAAATGGTGTAGGTAGTGGTAAGGTAAAAAAAAGACAAAAAAAAAAACGTTAATATCTTATCAGTGTGGAAAAGAAAAAGAGAACTAAACAAAAAACAACTACAGTAAAACAAAAAAAAAACAAAAACAAAAGCCAATATAAGACAAATAATTACATTCACAGGCAACGTAATAAAGGGGGAATTTTTATTTTAGCGGCGTAAATTATTTGACAAAGTAAAAAAAAAAATGAATTGGAATGAAAAGTAATGAAAAGATAGAAAATGGACATAATTAAGGCTTAGAGTGTGAAAATGTGTTTTTGATCAAGTTAAAAATATTCCCGCCATGCCGCCATCTTGAGTGTTTGTCTTTTTTTTTTTTTTTTACACAGGCATCACCACATTATCAAGGCCAAGAGGCCACTCAAGGATAAGGGTCAAAGAGTTTACAGTAGAAATTGGAAAATATAGTAATCATTAGTAATGAAAATTCGGCAAATTCGTTAACTCATATGGAACGGCTCATCAAGAACTTATTTACGTTAGACTTGAAGACAACCATATTGTAGTCAACCGGAAAGCAGGAAAATGGAAGACAATTTCACAGGTGTGCAGTTCTAAGAAAGAAGCTTTGTTCATGGAATCTACGTTTAGGTTTAGGCACAGATAAAGAGTGGAGGGAATTATTGATAGTGTTTACAGCTATACGAGTGTTTCTTGTGAAAGTTTGGCGAGGGGGGACCATAGACTAAAGCTCAGTCGAACACTTTCCATGAAAATAATAAGTGAAACTATTGGAATGCAAGCGACAGAAAGCGGGAAGCTTACCTGGCCGTCGGTCAGGTTTAAAAGCAACGGTCATTTCTGCGCATGCGTGGCGACTCATTATTCTAAAGTTAATTACCAACTCGTTGAATTCAATCTCATCTTTGGCCTAATTGTTAGCGAGGAAGACTAATTACTCTACGTTTTCGAGTTCGATCCCACCTCTCTTTCTCTTGTTTTTTAAATTTCGTCCTTGTGCCAATATCCTCCACCCGGGCAAAAGTTAATTACCAACCCATTGAATTCATTATTCTCTTTGGCCTTATGATTAGCATGGAAAACTAATTACTCTTGCAATAACCCTTATCCCTGATTGGCTTCCGGGCCTTGATAAGTGGTGATCACTGTGTAAAAAAAAAAAATAAATAAATAACTCACCTCTGTATCTTTTTTATTTTAACCACGTGGAAGCCATTCTTAACGTCGATTTGTCCTTGTGACAATATTCTCCACCCAGAAAACGTCAGGTACTTCCTGCTGGTATTAAATAAGGGCAAAGGTGTTTGTTTTTATGTGTTTGTGTACAATCCGGAATAATAGAATTTCATGGTCGCAGCCAATGAGAATAGGCGGAATGTTATTCGAGAGAAATCATTATTTTCGAAAAGTGAAGTGCAATGGCAGTTATACATCTCTGAGTTTTTAATCCAGTTAATAAAGGTGTCAGGTTAATATAGTTATAATGGTTATATATTTACCCGGTCCTTTCTGGTAGAGTAGGAGGACTTTTTAGGTAGAGGGGAAAATAGAACTACTTCGTCTATAGAGCTTGGCAATCGTGATAATGTAACTCGTAGGAAGAAGGATAGGATTTATTATAACGAATAAATGTGTCTTGAAAAGCAACATAAGGTGGTGGATAAAAGATTTTCACTTTGAGGGTGCTGGCAATGGTCCTGTTGTCATAACTTGGATCGGTAGAGACCATGCTGAACAGCGGCGCATCTCCAATATCTCTCGTTGAACATTGTGTCACTTTTAGACATGACAAAAGGCTCCTATCGCTCTTAGGATTTGTACACAACTGGCCAACTCGTAGATGGTCTGCAAAAAAAAAAAGTAAAAAAAGAAAAATGGTTTTCATCAAACGGAAATTGAATCATATCATCTTTTCTAGGGCGACAATTTGATCGTTCCACCCTGCATACATTATTCTACGCAAATAATGAATTACGAGTGGAGAATGCATAACAGTTATTTCATCGCATAAAATCGAGGCCACCGAGAGGAAGGCCTGTTAACTGAAAAATGCACGCAGGCAATGTAGGTAATATTTGCCAAACTGTTAATGTTGATACTATACGAGGGCATTTTTAAAAAGAAAACCATCTCCCTATCTGTAAGACCATATACTAGTCTCTTTTTCTCTACTGTCGTTATCCATTCCCCTACTCCCTTCGCATCTTCTCCATACGAGGGTATACTTATCCCCCACAGTGGTCGTTCCATGGTCATCTGTAGCTCTACGTTCTCACCTGATCCCTCCCCCACTGACTGGTTTGCTTCGCATTCTCCCCGAGAGACCATCGCCTTTCCCACTCACGCTCTTTCTACCACCCAGCAAAAAAACTACTGTCAACTCCGTGCAAAGTTGAAATTCAAAATTCTAAACACAGACCGAGCACCAAAACTGAGTAAAGAATGAAAAGGGGACCAAAAGGTGACTTACCCTGTCTCTTACTGTCTGCTCCTTCTGCTGTCTTCTGCCGCTAGGTGGCTGTTTACGCGAGCTGGCCCAGACCTTATAGTCGATTGACTACAG
>NC_136521.1:8457003-8472003 GCF_053919585.1 Euprymna scolopes | reverse complement strand
TGGAAAGAAGAGTACTGTGTGAATGCTTTGTAAGAAGTGGAAGTACCAAATCTGGTGGATATATCCGAAAAATGAAGGAAGAATGGGAATCGAGAGGAGGGGGACCTAGAAGTGTCGCGAGTTTGGTATCCCAGTTAAAACAAATTAAATATAACAACCTACTTTCAGTGATTGCAAGAGCAGAGATTGAATGGATGGTTAGGAATGAAATGAATAACGAAAGTAAAATTGATGAAACTAGCTCTGATGAAAGAACTGAGAGAGTGAAAGTGCAGAAGGGAAATGTAAGCGATGATGGGAGGCGGACAACTGAGGAGGTATGGAATCCTATGGTTAGGGGAAGTAATGAGAAAGAGTTTGAAGGATCTAAGGCAGATGAGATCATTGACTCTGAGACAATGGAGCCAGTGAAAGGAGCAGATGTATGGAGAAGTGGTGATGAAGTTCGAACTTTGACTTCTGTAGAAAAAGAAGTACTTCAGAAGTTAAGAGAGGTTCTTCTTAGAGACGATATCATAGAGATTCCAAGTATGAAGAGTAGTGATAGGCGGAAGGTGAAAAACGAGGTAAAAATAATTCAAGGAGTAATTCACAACATCATAAGAAAAAACATATCGCTTACGGAACTTAACAGGCTTCTGTATGCAGTGTCATACGTTATTGCGAATCGTCTTGGCTTATTACAGAAGAAAAAGGGGAAAATGAAGGATAGAAGGCCACATTGGCAGAGGCGGTTTGAAGAAAGTATTAAACAGTGGCGGAAAAACATTGGTAGAATCGAAGAAATAAGTTAAAATTCCCGTTAAACAAGGACAGAAAGCTAAGGACGAGCTTGAAAGGAGGTATAGATTGCTGGAAAAGGGAACGATGAACGTTCTAACAATGTTGAAAGAGAAGGTCCACACTAATGGTATAAAAATTAGGAACTTTGTTGGAAAAAGTGTTGCGTTTCAGCAGAACAACCTTTTCTGGAACAATCAGTCTCAGCTGTATAAAGAATTAAATGGTAGTAAACAGGCGGGAAATAACAACACTCCAAATGCAAAAGATGCAAGGAAGTTCTGGAGTGGGATTTGGTCCGTCGAAGGGCGATATAATGAGAAGGCTAGCTGGTTGGGAGAGGTCAGAGAAAGGCTATCAGAAATGCAGCAGATGAAGAACGTTGAGATAACCATCGATGACGTTAAAGCTGGCATACGAAGATGACAAACTGGAAGGCACTTGGTCCAGATGGAGTGATGGGCTTCTGGTTTAAACAGTTCCGATGCCTTTATCCACCTATAGCTGCTGCTCTGCAAAGGGTTGTAGACTCGGGAGATGTCCCTGATTGGCTTGTGAAGGGAAGAACAACACTGATTAGGAAAGATCCTGCAAAAGGAACAGATGCCAATGATTATAGACCAATTACTGTTGATTGGAATATTTGCGGAGAAAATTTATGAACATCTAGAGAGTAATGGTGTTTTTCCTGACGAACAAAAAGGGTGCCGGAAAGGCTCGAAAGGTACTAAAGAGCAACTACTAATTGATAAAGCAATAATGCAGGATGCGAAGAAGAAGAAGAGAAATCTGAGCGTAGCATGGATCGATTACAGAAAAGCTTATGACATGGTTCCTCATTCATGGATACGTGAAATACTATTGATGATGAAGGTTGCTGAGAATGTGGTAGGGCTTTTTGGAGACAAGTATGGCTCAATGGAAAACGGTGCTGACAGCAAACAGAGAGGAGATGGGTCAGGTTGGCATTAAACGTGGGATATTTCAAGGAGATTCGTTATCACCACTTCTTTTTGTAATGATAATGATGCCACTGAGCATCCTCTTGAAGAGAGAAAAACTGGGGTATAACTTTGGATCTGGTGACAGACACCTCAACCATCTACTGTTCATGGATGATTTGAAAATATTCGGTAGAAATGAAAAGGAAATGGAGAGACTGGTAGAACTTGTGGGGACATACTCAGAAGACATTGGGATGGAGATTGGGATTAGTAAATGTGCGGTGCTGGTGATGAAAAGAGGAGTAACGGTTCATTCGAATGGAATAGTGCTGCCAAATGGAGAAATCATGAAAGAAATAGAAGATACAGGATATAAGTATTTGGGAGTGCTGGAGGGTGTAGGCATCATGAACAGAGAAATGAAAGAAAAAGTCAGGAAGGAGTATCTTAAAAGAGTGAAACTAATTGCAAAGTCGAAACTGTATGGAGGAAATCTAATGAAAGCAGTAAATGCATGGGCAGTCAGTGTTTTGAGATACAGTGCGGGAATTTTAGAATGGTCTGACAAGGATTTGCATGCCATTGATATCAAAACAAGAAAAGTTTTAGCAAGTTTGGTATATTTCACATTCGAAGTAGCACAGCAAGGCTGTATAAAAAGAGGAAAGATGGTGGGAGAAGATTGAAAAGTGTAAAAGATTGTGTTAGAACCGAGGAGATGTCGTTGAAGTAGCATGTGGTTAGAAGTGAGGAGTGGATGCTTAAGGTTGTGGTCAATGAAGTTGAGGTATGTGAGACCAAGGCTGATTATGTGAAACGTATGGATAGAGAAAGGGCAGAGGAACTGGCTAGGAAGAAAATGCATGGAAGGTTCTTCCAGGATATAGCAGAAGTGGCTGATGAAAGATCATAGCAATGGCTTAGAGCTGGGTATCTGGCTAAGAGTACTGAAGCTTTTGTTTGTGCAGCACAAGAGCAGGCATTAGGAACACGATTGTTCAAAAAAGTGGTTCTAGGAGAGGAAATTGCTGGAGAATGCTAGATTTGTGGTAAGACCTCAGAATCAATTGTGCACCTTGCAGCAGGGTGTAGTGGACTGGCCCAGAGAGTGTACCGCAAAAGACACAATCGCATGGGACTCCAGATATATTGGGAGGTGTGTAAAAGGGTTGGGGTGAAGTGTGCTGGCAAATGGTTTGAGGAGGTACCTGATGAAGTGAGAACAAGTGAGGATGGCAAGGTAGAGGTATGGTGGGACAAAAGTGTCATAACGACCAAGCAATTGGAACATAATCGTCCAGATTTGGTCGTCATTGACAAGGTTGAAAAAAACTGGAAGATTGTAGACTTCTCAGTACCCTGGGACAGGAATGTGAGAGAGAATGAGAATGAGAAGTGGAGCAATTATGCTCCATTGGCCTTGGAGATAAGGCGTATACACGGGGTTAAAACACAAATAATCCCAGTCGTAGTTGGTACACTAGGAGTAGTATCAAGTCGTCTGGAACGACAATTGAAAAACCTACAAATCCACGCTGTTTTAGGCGGCCTTCAGACCTCTGCAATTATAGGTACCACCAACATCCTTAGGAAAACCCTTGATCTTTGAAGCTCCTGGTTTGAAGCCGGAATTAAGGGAAATCCTCTGGAAATGAATCCCATCCCTTTCCAGAGAGACGTTCATAAACGAAATCAGAATTATTATTATTATTATTATTATTATTATTATTATTATTATTGTTATTATTATTTTTATTATTATTATTATTATTGTTATTATTATTTTTATTATTATTATTATTATTGTTATTATTATTGTTATTGTTATTATTATTATCATTATTATTATTGTTATTATAATTATTATTATTATCATCAGTATTATTATTGTTATTATTATTGTTATTATTATTGTTATTATTATTGTTATTATTATTATTATTATTATTATTATTATTGTTATTATTATTTCACTCACTACGGGTTGTCTCACAGGCCACCATCAGTGATCGCTCACTGGCAGTGACCTGTGGTGTTCCCTGGAGACCGAATGACAACAAGTCTTCCCAGATTTCTCGTGTTCTTCACCCCTTGATCACTCATGCAGATAATTGCACGTTATCGCAATAGCCGTTTACCATTGATTTCTCGTTGGCATCAGCCATTGGTATTTCCTGGTGTTTGGGTTTCGAAATTCCCCCTAATGTACCGGATTTGAACTGCACACTTTCAGTGGAGATCTGGTTTGTACTCTCCCACCGCAGTCTTTCCATCCTCCCTGACCCTTCACAACTAGTTGCTGTGGCGCCAGTCGATGTCATCTTCACCATTTTTTTTTTATATTATCATTGTTTAATAATAATAATAATAATACTAATAATAATAATAATAATAATAATAATAATAATAATAATAATAATAATAATTGTGCAGTATATTTCCAAGTTAAATTTAATTTTTATGGCATTTTTTTTCCTCATTAAATTGTTAGGTGAATGTATGAAATAGTTAGAAAAAACCCTCCCCTGTTAAGCATGGCTTTCTAAATAATAACGTTATTATTTCAGCAGGGTGTGTACGACATTTACTCGTACTTCACTGGGAACGTGGACCCTGCATAAACGGTGTTTTTATTTAATGATTGCTCCCTGTAAGCGCATGTGCAAAAGGTTTTCTTTTGTTTATTTAATCACGAACGCTTTTTGCAGGTACTATTTGAGGCCAAAAAGGTGGGTGGGCTAAACATTATTTGAATATATATGAAAAAATAATTTAACAAAAAAAATAAAAATAAATAAAAATCTTTAGTGGAGAAGGTGATAAAAAATTAAAATGAAATAAAATAAAAACGAGCACGAAATACAAGTAAAATAAAACGGAAAAAAAGTAAAAAATAAATAAATAAATAAATACACGCACGATTACAAAAAAGTCTGAGATATATACGAAGAAAGTGACAGAAAACACTTTCATGGAGCAATCATTAAACAAAAACACCGTTTATACAGGCTCCACGTTCCCGGTGAAGTACCCATTTATTTATAAGATATAACACAAGAAAATCTGTTAATCAAAATTAAATGTACTTTTTATTTTTAGTTCATATCAAAACTTTAATTCAAACTGATTATTTAATGAATTTTTAAGATAAATTTGTGTTCGTGTATCCATGTAAATTATTTACATTTTTATTATTATTTGTAAATTATTTACAGTGGAAATGTTATAAAACAAACAAACTTCAAGTTTTAAATATATTTCCAAGAAATAAATTACGCCCGGTGCTAAAATATTGAATTCATCGATCGTTTTGGTTAAATAATAATAAAAAAAAAACTGTTGTGAAAAATGCTCCTAACTTTAAAATATTTGGAAATACTCAATGAAAAGTTTTATTTATTATTAAAAGAACGAATGAATAATATTCTCATATAAAAATTGTTTACTTTGCAGTTTAAAAAAATAAATAAAATGAAATATTCGATTTTCTTCAATAGATATGTAAGAACATCTCAAAAACAATTTGTTGGATTAAAAGTATCCCAATGCTCAATTATATAATTATCCAAATGGAGAATTGTTCTTTCTCTTTAGAAAAAAAAATACATGCACGTTTGGATTACCTTAATAAAATTACCACAAGAGGCAACGGAAAATATTTTTTATGGCTATTAGCGTGGTCGCGTGGTTGAACACAAGAAACTTTAGGCACCATATACCTACATGTTGATCTGGTAATGACGTCAGGCTGTCATGTTCATTGGCCTTTACTCTCGGTACCCTTGCTAAAATAGTTTTCTTATATACGATTATGTTTCTTTATTTTTACTTCTTTATCTATGTGTGTGTGTGAGAGAGAGTTCGTTCCTTATGGACTCTGAAACAAATGGGTCGATTTTTTTTTCTGCGATTGTTTTTCTATCGGAATGCGGCCGATAAGTATTGATAATCGAAAAATCTGATTCAAGATTGGACAGATCGATTTTTATCGAAGTTAACACCATAACGCCTTACATCAAAAGTGTATTTGAGAAGTTTTTTTTTCATTGCACAAGCAGAAAGGCCTACTGTATAAAATCAACATTAGCTTCTTTCTTGTCTATGGTTTAACTTTCAGGGGGAAATAATTTCTTTTTTTTTCAGTGAATATTAAAGAATAGTTTTGATTCGTGAACACTTTTTCTAAAATTCTTTTTAAGATTAATATATATATAATTATAACCTTAACGGACTTTTCTAGACCCTCCTAAATACGTTTTATCTTTAACTGTGTGTGTTGGGGGGGTGGATTAAAACAACCCAGTTTAAAAAAAAACGTTGGCCGGGTGTTTGGAGGTGTAAAAGAAAAAAAAAGTTTTAGTAGAAAGGTAGGCTTGAACCCCGAACCTTTGATGTGGAGGTGGAAAGGAAATGGAAAAAAAGCACTGCGACCTAACCATCTCGACCATGGGAATAGACAAATTGATAAGTGTGTTAAGTTGACATTTATAAACCGAAATTAACAGGTGCGAGAACGTTAAGTCGCGTGATGTTTGACCTCGTTTGCGCTGGAAGCCAGTTTCTGTTTTCCCCGCTACGCGGCAATCAAAAAATATCTCGAAAATAGCTTGTAAAAGTCGGGTAAATTAAAGATCGCTGCGACCAGAGTTCCTTAGTCGTAGATATTATTATTTAGGCAGCATATAAAAAGTTTTAAGAAGGAGCGAGCCAACCGAGAATGACGGCCAAAACAGCCTTTTGTAGACATACACAAAAAGCGAACACACATACATACATACATTTTCGTTTATATATATATATATATATATATATATATATATATATATATATATATATATATATATATATAGAGAGAGAGAGAGAGAGAGAGATGTATATTCCCTTTAGGCCCTAATCGCATAGATTTTAAAATCTATCTCTATATTAATACTGTCACTTTATAAGTATAATCATTAACATAGTGGTTATTATTATTATTATTATTATTATTATTATTATTATAATCTGTAATATAAAGGGCAAAAATCTGTTTGAATGTATGTATGTATGTATGTATGTATGCTTGTATGTCTCGCAAAAACTTTTGACGAAGGTGACGGATTTTCACAAGATCGGTATCATTTTGAAGCTCGACCCTTCGGACGAGAAATATCGAAAAATTGGCTAAAAGCATTAATTCCTTTACCCTCAACTGGGCAAACGATGCTTCAGCAAACCGGAACATGTAACATGCGACACGTCAACTTCCGGATAATTTCCAGTGCAAACGTGACCGGTCACCTAGTTTGCCATGTTTTGATAACATGGCTTCACATCTCTTGTCTACATAACTCTTGCTAGATAAAGAATTATATAGACAGATGGATAAATAGGTAGATCGATCGATCGATAATTGGATAGATAGATATACCTATATATAGATAGATGCACCGATTATTAGCGTAACCGCAAGATAAACAGATAAACAGATACTTTACTGCTCATGTTCGGCCCCTATCTAACAATCATACCCTATTTCCAAACAGGGAAAATATAACATATGAGAAATATATATCATTTATATATTAATTATTTATGATTGTGAAACAAATTTTACAAAAATGACAAAAAATTAGGAAGAAATGTGCGACATAGTTTACACTTACTATTGCATAAATTAAAAATACCTAAGTTTTTCAAAATCTAATGATTGCTTGCTTATTTCTAAACAAAACAAAATTGCCAAAAAAATAGGTTCTGGATGATTAATGATTCCTTTAATGTCCAACCTAAAAGGCAACTGTAACATAGAGCACTACACAAGTCAGGTAATTACCTTTCCATTGAGCGATTGTCGTTGTGGTCATTTTCTTTATTCAGGCTTGGTGAATTCAATAAAGAAAATGACAACAACAACAACAATCACTACTGACGACGATCAGATTCCCGATTGAAAGCGCTTGAGAAGAATATGGTCGAATAACTACTGGGCGCCATAATATACAACATGCCAGTCAAAATGAAAAAGGACGCTCGGTGAATTGAAAAGTTATGCAACAAAATCGGAAAAAGAACTCATTTGTGTTCAATCAGATGTGCTTGAATAAAAACTTGCTACCAATATATATATATATATATATATATATATATATATATATATATATATATATATATATATGAGGGCAAAACTCGAGTCTTGGACTTCCGGTTCTTTGGCTGTCATGGCTCTTGTGGGCTGCGACGTTGTTTGGCTGTAGAATTTATTATATACAATCTCTCATATTCTGAAAATCCTATCATAAGTTGCTCGCTTGGTTAGCATTGCTGGATGAATGACATCGTCTTTTCGAGTTAAAACTCCTATTTGTGAGACATTGACTTGGGGTTATTAGCTGGTTGGATGACCGCGTCCCTTGTTGAGACGAAGTAGGTTCATTTCACAGTCGGATTTCGACGCGGTTGCTTGATCTGTGTTGGTTATAGAAATTCTTGTGTGCAGGGCGTTTGCTCAGTTGGTAGAGTGCTTGCCTTGCATGCAAGAGGCTCGGGTTTCGAATCCTGAGTTCGGATGTGTCTAACTGATGAGCCCAAATGAGGGCGAAACTCGAGTCTTGGACTTCCGGTTCTTTGACTGTCATGGCTCTTGTGGGCTGCGATGTTGTTTGGCTGTGGAATTTATTATATACAATCTCTCACATTCTGAAAATCATATATATATATATATATATATATATATATATCACTGCTTTGACCCTCATCTGGCTTCAATTAAAATGAATGGCTCTCGTCTTAGCGAGGCCTCATGTTTTGACAAGCTTCTGGGCCTGACGTTTACTCCTGATCTGAAATGGAACACAGACATTAAATCCATTGTCAAGGTTGCTAGAAAAATGGTAGGATCCTTCTATCGCTCCAGTAGATATATCACTCCTGATGGGATTCTCTAACTATATAACAGCCAAGTATGGCCAATGATGGAGTACTTTTGCCACATCTGGGCAAGAGCTGCTAGAATGAGCTTATCCTGCCTTGACAGAGTTCAAAATAGACTTCGTAGCCTCGTAGGGGATGCTCTTTTCTCTTCCCTGCAACCTCTGTCCCACAGAAGAGATGTTTCGAGCCTGTCTCTGCTTTATTATTATTTTCATGGCAAGTGCTCGTCTGAGCTCCAATCTATGGTCCCTCCTCGTCAAACTATCACGAAAAACACTCGTCTAGCTCAAACCAATGGGGAAAGGAGTGGCTGGTTACTTTTAATGCATCTAAAACCAAGCTTCTCTCTTTACATCATCAGCATTCTGATCCCCATCTGGCATCAATTGAAATGAATGGCTCTCGTCTTCAGGAGGCCTCAAGTTTTGACAAGCTTCTGGGCTTGACCATTACTCCTGATCTTAAATGGAACACGTACATCGGGTCTGTTGCCAAGGCCGCTGGAAAAATGGTGGGATATTTCTATCGATCCAGTAGATATCTCACTGCTGATGCAATTCTCTATCTATATAAGAGTCAGGTACGTCCAAGGATGGAATACTGTTGCCGCATCTGGGCAGGAGCTGCTAGAAGGGACTTGTCCTGCCTTGATAGAGTTCAAAATGGACTTCGTAGCCTCGTAGGAGATGTCCTTTTCTCTTCCTTGCAACCTCTATCTCACAGAAGAGATGTTGCGAGTTTGTCTCTGATGTATCGTTATTTTCATGGAAAGTGTTCGACTGAGCTTCAATCTATAGTCCCCCCTCGCAAAACTTTCACAAGAAACACTAGACTAGCTGTAAACACTATCAATAATTCCCCCCACTCTTTATCTGTGCTTAAACCTAAACGTAGATTCCATGAACAAAGCTTCTTTCTTAGAACTGCACGCCTGTGGAATTGTCTTCCGTTTTCCTGCTTTCCGGCTGACTACAATATGGTTGTCTTCAAGTCTAACGTAAATAAGTTCTTGATGAGCCGTTCCATATAAGTTATCAAATTTAACAAATTTTCATTACTAATGATTATTATATTGTCCAATCTCTACTGTACAATCTTTAACCCTTATCCTTTAGTAGCCTCTTGGCTTTGATAATGTGTTGATACCTATGAAAAAAAAAAAGAAAAAGTCCAATGTGAACAAGTTCTAATTGAATCGTCCCCCTAAGTAATCCAAGTTACAAAATTCCCACTATTTACTATGCTAAAATCACAATGACTAATGTATACCTATTAACCTTTATCCTCGAGTGGCCTCTGGGCCTTGATAAGTCGTGACACTCATGTAAAAAAAACAAAACACTATCAACAATTTCCCAAACCCAAAAAAAGATTCCATGAACAAAGCTTTTTTTCTGTCTTCCATTTACCTACTTTCCAGTTAACTACAATCTGATTGTCTTCAAGTCCAATGTAAACAAGTTCGTAATGAACTGTCCACCTAAGTAATCCAATTTACAAAATTTCCACTACTTTTGTATACCCATTAACCCTTATCCTCGAATGGCCTCCGGGCCTTGATAAGTGGTGACTCCTTTGGAAATATATATATACTAGACCACCCGTGACCCGTTGGGTCAGTACGTTATATTAGCTATGGAATTCATGTATGAGCGTGACACTTGTGGCATAAAGAAAATAGTTTTTTTTTACATAACAGAAGCATTTCTATGAAAGTATATTAAAATGAAAAAAGAATATAGATAGATTTCTATGAGTCGTTCTGTTTATTATAATTGTTATTTTTTTTTAAATTACAGTTACTGAATTATAAGTGGTTGGTCATACTTATAGGTAAATATGCACTGAACAGGTATCATAATCCTTATTATAGTTAAATTCAAATTTTGATATATCATCTTTTAAATGAAATTGTTAGTTGAAAGTACAGAATAATAAAAAAAACACTCTCCACATGTTAATAATGGCTTTTTAAATAGAAAATGAAAATAAAATGTAACTTTTTTCATTTAATTTAAGCAAACATTCAGTACGCATTGTGTAAAATATTTAATTTGTATGTTAATAATAAGGTCAATAAAATTAAGACAATTCTTTTCTATTTACATTTTTTGTACAATTAATTTTTTTTAAAGAAATCTTTTGTTATCCTTTTGCTTAATTGAGACTTCTTATCAGGTTCTAACTCTCTTATATCCAGATTAATTATATTAATCAATTTATTTTATTGAATATGTATTGCTGAAAAGCACGGGTGCTTAAGCACTTATTGTACAGAAAATAAATATTGTATTCATATGCTAATAATAAGGTCACTAAAACTAAGAAAATACTTTTCTATTTACAACATTTTTTGTACAATTTGAGTGTTTTAAAAAAACTTTTATGTTTTCCTTTCGCTTAACTATCCAGTTTTACATCGCTCCCTTTTTCTCTCTCTCACACATACACGTAACTATTTCTCGCGTACGTAACGAAAACAGAGGGAGTAGGAGTGTTGAAATCTATGAGAGTGAAAGTGAGAGGTGTTTTCTTTCACCGCCGCTGTTTCTATTAATAATGAGTGTTGTTTTTTAAAAGGGAGAAGTTTTTTGAAACTGCGACAGACTTTACGAAGTTGAATGTTTTTAGCCGTTAAAAAAAAACAAAAAACTACGGTTGATTTTATAAAATTATTTATTTATAATGACATAAATTAAAGATTTCTCGCGTACGTAACGAAAACAGAGGGAGTAGGAGTGTTGAAATCTATTAGAGGGAAAGTGAGAGGTGTTTTCTTTCACCGCCGCTGTTTCTATTAATAATGAGTGTTGTTTTTCTTGTTTGTTTACTTTTGTTTTTGTTAAAAGGGAGAAGTTTTTTTGAAAGACTTTACGAAGTTGAATGTTTTTAGCCGTTAAAAAAAAACAAAAAACTATTTTATCAAATTAAATGAAATTGTTTGTATTAAAAGCGATATAAAAATTCCGGAATTGGAATAACGGATTGAAGACGTTGCTATTTACGCATGTGCAACCGGATGTTGAAAACCGGAAATCTGATTGCAAACATACAAGATCCATAGACTTTTAGTATTATATAGATATATATATATATATATATATATATATATATGTATATATATATATATATATATATATATATATTTATATGTGTGTGTGTATGTGTGCGTGTGTGTATAAAAATTCACCTATCATCCCTTTTTCAAAAGATGGAATCACCCGATCGTCGAAGACAAGATACAAGAAAGCAAGCCAAGTCCACATAGTTTATAATTCTGTAGATATACGACAGCCGTTCCAAAAGTAAAGCATATTATTTTTAACTCAAAAGCTCAAACGTTGAAGAGCTATAAAGACGGGGGTGATACTATTTAAACGAGCGACTTTTGTGCTCCAGAATGTATTTTTCTATATAGTCACAACTATTCTCAGTGCACTTTTGCCAGCCTCTTTTGATGCCTCCGATGTAAAAGTCCGAACCGGACTTTGTCGCTCACATCTCTGTCACCACTTTGAGATCTACAAACCCATCTCCTAACTGTGCTTAAACTAGTAGAATAACAAGTATGAGAAAAAAAGGGGGTGAAATAGGATAATCTGGAAACATGGTTGGATCATTCTACCTGTCCAGTAAGTATCTCACTGCCGATGTAGTCCTCTATCTGCAGAAGAGTCAAGTACGTCCGAAAATGGAGTACTGTTGCCACATCTGGGCAGGAGCCGCTCAGCGCACCCTTCAAAACCGGCTTCAAAATCTAGTAAGTGATGCCCGTTTCTCTTCCCTGCAAACTCTTTCCCACACACACAAAAAAAAAAAAAAACGTTTTGAGCCTGTCTTTCCTCTACCATTATTTTCATGGCAAGTGCTCGACTGAACTTCAATCTATGGTCTCCCCTTGCCAAACTTTCACAAAAATGCACTCAACCAGCTACAACCACTATCAACAATTCCCTCTGCTTTCTATCTATGCCTAAATCTAGACGCATATTCTATGAACAAAGCTTATTTCCTAGAACTGCACGCCTATGCAACACTGGCTGACATGCTTCCCGACCGGCTACAATATAGTAGGCTTAACGTCCAGTGTACACAAGTTATTGCTGAGCCGTTCGAATAAATAATTAAATTCTACCTCATTTACTGTTATGGGGTTAAATAGTAATAAGAACGAAGGAACTTTTAGGAACGAACAGGTATTCACACAAATTAGAGGCAAAAGCAGGTTGAGCAATACCATTCCTCGCGTGCCAAGCACCGGCACTCCATACCGGAAGTGACGTCACCAGCGGAAGTGACGGAATGAGATAGTCCATTAATCCTACGGAGGGGCGTCTTACACTATTAACGATCACTACACTACCACCTTATATTCATTAACCCTTATCCTTGAGTGGTCGTCGGGCCTTGATTAGTGGTGACTTCTTTGTAAAAAAAAAAGACGATAAAGAAACAAAAAAGAGAGAAATTGGATAAGAAAAAGAAGAGATAAGATGGGAGAAGAAGACGACACAAAAGAAGGAATGCAAAATGATGAGAAACAGAAGCAGGATGAAGAAGAAAAAAACCAAATGGCGGAAGAGAGCGCGATAGTCAAAGGGCGTACAAACACGTCACGCCATATTGAATCTTTGATGGACGCTTGCTTTTCACGTTGACGAAGTACGAAAAATGATGTAACTTTTTATTCATTGCATGAGACGCCGAGCTGTTACGATTAATCATTCGAACGATTCTTGCGATCGCGGAGAGACAGTTCTCAAGAACGTGGGCAGGCGAGCGAAGAATTCCGAAGATCTTTGGAAACACCGAACTAAAAAGCAGCACGAATTGAATTGTAGCGAACATCTACGAAAATAGGAACAGAAAGATGGAAATCAGAATGATGCGTGTTCACCAAAGTTGACCACATTTGCTATACGTCTTATATATATATATATATATATATATATATATATATATATATATATATATATATATATATATATATATATATATATAGTAA
The DNA here is from genome assembly GCF_053919585.1 of Euprymna scolopes. Taxonomy (NCBI): domain Eukaryota; kingdom Metazoa; phylum Mollusca; class Cephalopoda; order Sepiida; family Sepiolidae; genus Euprymna; species Euprymna scolopes. The sequence continues at coordinate 8,458,362 of NC_136521.1, read as the reverse complement.
TTTATAAAATATATATATATATATAGTAATTCATAAAATATATATATATATATATATATATATATAGTAATTTATAAAATATATATATATATATAGTAATTCATAAAATATATATATATATATATATATATAGTAATTTATAAAATATATATATATATATAGTAATTCATAAAATATATATATATATATATATATATAGTAATTTATAAAATATATATATATATATAGTAATTTATAATATATATATATATATATATATATATATATATATAGTAATTTATAAAATATATATGGCGATTAAGCTACACTGAATATTCCGCGTTTCATCCACTCTAGGACTCCTCAGGCTTATGCGCGAATTCTGTGGTTGTTTATCGTTTTTATATGCCCCTCTTCTATTGAGATTTTTGAATAGAGAAAGTTATATATATATATATATATATATATATATATATATATATATATATATATATATATATATGTATATATATTTAAATATATCAATCTATATACCTATCTATCTACCTATATATATATATATATATATATATATATATATATATATATATATATATGTATTTATATATGAAAACAATAAGAATGGAAAATGAAGTCACAAAAACTATATATTGGTAAATATAGATTGGTCCATTCCATTTATGCAATAAGGGTATACAAACATTTAGTTGCGGGATAGAGGTGACTCTTTATGCCAAGTCATTTCGAAGCCTAATGCTTCTCATCAGAAGAGTAGAGAAGATGCTAGGTAACATAATGGGGATGCGACGTCTAGCGTGGGATTCATCAGGAACGAAATAAACCAATGAAAATATAGAGGATGTTGGTGGGAGTTATATCGAAATCTACGATAAAGGAGGAGTGATAAGTTTCATAGAATTTAACTCTCTTCTTCTAACTCACTAGGATATATATATATATATATATATATATATATATATATATATATATGTAGAGAGAGAGTATTTTTTTCGGATATTACAATTGTTTCGACATAAACCAGACAATTTTAAATTTTTTATAATTTAAAAATTTTCATATTTACATCTCATCAGATATGATTGAAAAAGTTACCACCCCCTCGGGTTTTAACATGTCTACCATATATATATATATATATATATATATATATATATATATATATATATATATATATATATATATATATATCAGAAAAACTTATGAGGAGTACTTTACTAATCAAGGAAAAACAAATTCCCAAACCAAGTATGAATATAATTATTTATATCTCAATCCCAACCAAATGAAAAAGCTAAATAAATAATCCAGTGACGGTAAAATCCGTCACTGGATTATTTATCTTCCACCAGACTATCCATT
>NC_136521.1:8404503-8449503 GCF_053919585.1 Euprymna scolopes | reverse complement strand
TAATTTACGACCTTCCCGCGAGGGAGGGTCGGAAACACCTTCTTTCTTCCCTCCACTAACTTTCTATCTCCCCTCTTGCCGCCTTTTGGCGCCACCTCTTTTTGGCGCCAAAGTCGGCTCCCCACTTTGGACGCTGATTCCACGTCACTTTTTTCAGTGATTTTTTTAAAAGAGGGACCCAAAACGGACACCCCCAGCCCGGGGGCCACCAATATGGATACCCTCAGCCAGGGGCCCACCAATATGGATACCCCCAGCCAGGGGGCTACTGCTCCCCAAGAGGACGAATCCCCAACAGGAGAAAAAACAAATGCTGATGGGGCGTACCGCCCGGGTATGACACCATTGGACGCTCCCCAGAAGGGGGAAAATTTAACAACAGCTTCCCCCGAGGGTGACTCCCCCCAAAGGGGATCAAAACCAAAATCGGTCGTAGCATCTCACTCCAACCACAAAAAGGAGGAGGTGCCAGACCAAAAGGACAATAAAGGGGACAGCGCTCCCCAGGAGGGCTGCTCTCCCAAAAGGGGAGCAGATCAAGAAAATGAGGGGGCATACCGCCTGGATCTCACAAACGAGGAAGGGGCAGATGGCCTCAAAGTAAACAAAAAAGATCATAATCCCCAAGAGGCCGACTCCCCAAAACGGGAAGCTGCTCCCGAAAAAGACACTAAAAAGGGAGCCGCCGCCCAAAAATGTGACACTCCCACAAAAGGACTGACCAAGACATCTGGGGAGGCAGGAAGCATCGCCAATAAACAGGCAGGGGCGACCTCCATAAAAGACCAAAAACGGTCTAACCCCACTAAAGACCCCATACCAACACCAACAAGAGGGTCTGCGTGGGGGAAGACCGTAGAAAAACAACTGTCCCCTCAAGAGTATAGAGACCTGTACCTGACAAAGTACAGACAATACATAGAGGGGGCAGATATAAAACCCATACCAGGTGCCTGGGAGGCGATTGAGGGCAGAGTCCTGTCCTTTGCCATTTCCGATATACCGGAAAACCGCCTCCTAGGGATGAAGAAGGAAGACATGGCGGGGCTCCTCCACAAACTTAACATCCCAGTACTATACCTGTACCAGAGGAGCTTCGCTGTGTGGGACATCCTCCTACCCACCAAGGATGATGCAGAGAGACTCTCCCTCCAAGAAATAAAGCATGGGAGAGTCAAACTAATTCCTGAATACCAGGGCAAGAGAAGGACTCGGGTGCAGGTATTTAATGTGCCAACCCAAATACCTGCGGAAGTATTAGGATGCCTCTTCAGCCAGTACGGTGAGGTAGAACAGGTGACCCCAGTACGGTCAAAAACTGGGACTCACCTGGGCTGCTACACAATAGCAATGAGGCTGAAGAGGGAGGGTGTTCGAGCAATACCACCGCTGCTGACATACAAAGACGCCAGCATAACGGTAGTGGTGGAGGGCCATCGTCCACACTGTTGGTTCTGCCAAAAGCAGGGCCACATGGCTAGGAGTTGCCCCCAAAGGGTAACCCCTAATCAAACAACCGAAAAGGTGGTCACAACCCCTGAGACAACGCCCGCACCAAAACAGGCGGCAACAACCCCTGCAACTGCAGCACCAACCTCAGCTCCAAGGAAAACCCAAACCACCCAGGAGGCCGAGGGGGAAGAATGGAGCACGGTAGTGAGACAAAAGCGGAAACACATAATCCCTTCTGCCACCGTCCCACCACCAGCCCAAAAATCGAGGCAGGAGCCTCTGCAAATGCAGCAACAACAACAGCCACCGCAGCCAATGCCGCGGAAACAACTGCAGCAACAACTACTGCAGCAGCAAAATCAGCAAGTGCAGCAGAAGCAGCAGCAACGACACCAGCGAGAGCAGCAACAACAAAAACAGCTGCAGCAGCAAATAGAGGAGCAGACACAACCAACGGTCCCCACACCAATCGAGACGGGGATCAAACGGAGAAAAGACTGCTCCTCTGAGGATGAATCCGCAAGTGAGAGGGAGAGGAACTCAACCTCACCTCTCCCCGGTTCATTCGAAAGAATGAAAAAGAAAAACAAAAGAAGAAAAGAGGAAGAAAAGGTGGCCCCCACTCCCTGTGAACATACACCACCCCTAACAACAAAATCCACTTCCACCCCCAAACCACACACTGCACCAACACCAGACACCGCACCAACACCAGACACCGCACCAACACGAGACACCACACCAACACCAGACACCGCACCAACACCAACACCAACACCAGACACCGCACCAACACCAAACACCGCACCAACACCAGACACCACACCAACACCAACACCAACACCAGGCACCACACAAACACCCGTCCCCACACCAAGGCAAACTGAGCCACTACCCCAAAAAGAAAATGAAAAGAATGAACCGAGGGAGAGGAGAGACTCCTCTGCCTCTTGCAGACCAAAGGTCCTTGCCCCTGAGGAACTATGTAATGTAGACCCTCTATCTGTGGCCACAGACATTTCCCATCGGCAGAGGAAAAACTTAAAACCTCTGCTCGATTACAAACAGATAGAGGGGAAAGATGTAAATATCCCCTCAAATTTCCCGGACGCCCCACTCCTAATAACTTTTGTCAGAACTCCAGAGGCCTGCAAGACCAACTTGTGGACAAGGCTGCAGGCCGCTGAAGGGGCGTTTCCGGGAATTGAACTGGTGAAAAAAAATGACCCTTCTCTTGATGAACTGTCAAAACAATGCAAGGGAAGGGTCCCCGTGTTGGTCCATCCGTCACTCTACAGGGCCATAAAATTAATTTATCCTTTGGACGTCGGCGGCATTGCGAGAGAAGGTCAGGATATGAAAAACCTGACCACCTTGAGCATGGCACATAACGTCGGCGTCCTCTCCCCAGCTGACTTCAGAGCTGAGTGTGACACACCCTAAGGTAGGTACCATGGCTTTGAATTTGGCTAGTTTGAATGCGAGGGGCTTGAGATCACCGGGCTGGGCGGCTCGCCTCCGGCACGACCTCTTGTCCCTGGGAGTGGATGTGGCTGCGATTCAGGAGACGCATTTCGTTTCCTCTGTGGACTGTCAGGTGCTGGCCAGAGATTTTGAGGTTTTCTCAGCATATGGCAGCCCGCGGGGGAAGGGAGTTTCCGTGCTGGTTAAACGTACCCTGTCGTCGACGGTCGATGTTGTCCATAGAGATGCGGTGGGCAGGCTGGTTGTGGCCGATGTTGCCGTAAAAGATTCTGTGTTTCGGGTGATCGCGGTTCATGCGCCCAGCACCGCTCGTGAGAGGGTCTTATTCTTCAGTCAGCTTGACGCGTTTGTAGATTGTCGGAAGCGGGTAGTGCTAATGGGGGATTGGAACGCCATCTTAGACCCCGAGATAGATAAGGTAGGAGGCGATGCTAGAGGATCGGAGAGGTGCGAGTCCAGCCTGGCTGATCTGATGGCTAGATGCGGTCTGGTCGACAGGTTTCGGTTCGAGCATCCGAGGCGGGAGATGTGGACGTGGACCAATAGCGTTTCCTCCTATCCAAATACCTATTTGGACAGGATGTTAGTTAGGAGAGGCGAAGTAGACTTCTTATCTTGTCCCACGTTCACTTGGCTAGGCCAGACGGACCATAAATTAGTTATGGCCCGGCTGAAGCTAGGAAATAGGCCTAAGTTAGCGCGGTACTGGAAGTTAAACACCTCCCTTCTGGAGATACAAGACTTCCAAGATCAGTTAACAGAATTGATTAAAAAGGCACTAGTGGGGGCGGTTACCGGGAGTAAGTGGTGGTTAGGTCTCAAAGCCAAGATCAGAAGCTTCTCCGTCAAGTATGCCCAGCGCCTCGCACTAGATAAGGCCAAGACAAAGAAGCAGCTAGAGCAGAAACTAGCCCAGGCTACGGGGGAGGGTGATAGGGTTAGTCAGGAACTAGCTAAGCAGGACCTTCTACGCGAGACTAGCGAGCGTTACGAAGGCCAAGTAGTTAGAGCTAGGCTTAGAAAGATAGGCAACGAAGCAGTCAATTCTGATGCAGACGTGCGCCGTGAGGTTTCTAGGCGTGGCTCGGACAAATACATTGCGAAAATCAAACATCCGAATGGACGCACCCTGGAATCGACTCGGGAGATCTGCGAGGGGTTTCGAGAACATTTCGAGGAGCGTTTTACGCAGCAGCCCGATCTTCCGGTCCTTGAGTTTAGCGACTATTTGGCCGACTCTCCCCGCCTTGAGGCGGCTAGAGCGGCTGGTTGCGAGGGCCGGGTGACGGAGCGGGAGGTCTTTACTGCGCTGAAGCAGGTCAGCTGTGACAAATCGCCAGGACTTGATGGTCTGCCATACGAACTGTACTTGAGGCTGTCGCCCATGTTTCTGCCTCTTCTGACGGATATGTTCAACCATTGGTTTGCTCAGGGATCCATCCCAGGGCAGGTGACCAAGGGAGTGATCACATTGCTGAAGAAAGGTGACGGGCATGGAGGGGAAGAATTAGACGACTACAGGCCCATAACTCTGCTAAACACAGAGTTGAAGATTTTGGCCAAGGTCCTGTCGAATCGGCTGCAGGTTGTTATCGACGAGTTGGTTGAACCGAAACAGAACTACGCTGTGAAGGGGAGATCGATTCAGAACAACTTGCACCTGATCCGCACGATCCTAGAGGGGGGAATAGATGACGACACGGAAGCCGCACTGATCAACTTAGATCAGTCCAAAGCTTTCGATAGGGTCGACCATCGTTTCCTGGCATCTGTCTTAGAGGCCGCCGGTTTTAAACCGGACTTTTGCAAATGGATCTCAATAATGTATCGACAGCCCATGGCTGTCGTGCAAGTCAACGGAAGGCGCTCGAACCCTTTGTTATCTCTCGGTCGGTTCGTCAGGGTTGTCCACTGTCGCCCCTGCTTTATGTCCTGGCTTTGGAGCCTCTTCTCCGCAAGCTGAGACATGGGGAGGCAAATTCGGCCCTGCGCGGAATGGCTCTGCCTGGCGGCTCAGCTGCCAAGGTATCCGCGTTCGCCGATGATGTCACGGTCTCCGTGTCGGGCTTCAGAGACATTGAGGTCGTGTCGGAGGCACTCACACAGTACGAAAGAATAACAGGGGCCAAGATAAACCGCAACAAGTCGGTAGGACTGCGGTTGGGCGCATGGAGTGGCAACGCAAACCTCCCTGCGCCCTTCAGCTGGACAGATGGCCCGGTCCGGATCCTCGGCGTGTGGTTCGGACCGGGTCTCCAGCTTGACAAGAATTGGTTGGAGGTACGGTCAAAGGTGGAGGCTGCAGTCAATTCGTGGCTTCCTAGGAAACTTTCCTTAAAGGGTAGAGCTGAGGCGTGCACCACTTACGTCTTTCCTCTCATCCTTTACCAACTGGCCGTACTTCCCCTGCCTGCACAATACCTAAAAGCTCTTGTCGAACTCTTGTCCTCGCTCCTTTGGGACAGAGGAAGACACTGGGTGAGCAGACAGGTCTGTATTCAACGTCCGTGTGAGGGAGGCTTGGGAATGCCGGACTTGAAGTGTCATCGAGATGCTGAGAGGCTGGCCTTCCTGAGCCACTATATGCAGGATGACCAACCGTGGCACCCCGTGGTTACTGCCGCCTTCCCTGACCTCGTTCTCGACCCTTCCATCGAGAGCCGTCGCAGGCCGCGGGGAAAATCTGCCTACATGAAAGAGTGCCGAGCCGCGCTAAAACGACTACCAAGGTCCAGTGACCTTGTGACTGCTACCCGTAGGGAACTCCACAGGGATCTAGTGAAGGGGGGCCGCTGACGACCCGCTATGCGCGTGTTTGGGGTGGCAGCAGAGTGAGATCCACTCCGCGTGGAGCTGGGCGCCAGGTTCGAGTCATCTGAACAATTCTGAGTTCTCTCTGACCTGGCGATTGGCCCGAAATGCACTTCCACTCAACAACATACAATGCAGTTCCGGGTTTTTGGAGTCTCCTGATTGTCCCCATTGTGGGACAACGGCCGTAGAAACTACAGATCACGCTTTCTTCGATTGCCGCGAACTCCGCCAGTACTGGTCGTATGTCAGCGGAGTGACGGCTCGCATCGATCCTGAGCATCCTCGCCCAATTACTGTATCCAATGTTGTGGACAACGTGAGGCCGCCGTGGGACCGGGAAAGACAAATGGTCTACGTTACGATCCTGGCCGTGGCGAGAATGGTGATTTGGACGTCGCGTCTGCAAGGTTGCCGGGGGGGTGTTGTCTTTTTCTGATCAAGATCTGATCGCGTTCTTTAAACACCAACTATGGGTGAAGATCAGATGTGATAGAAGAAGGCTGCATCGCGCGGCATTTGATAGAAGATGGATACATGTGGCAAGTCTGTGTGTACGAAGAGGAGCCAAATTTGAATACGTGTTCCCCGCCTAGGTGTGGAACGCGCAGTTCTGTAAAGTAAAATTAAACAAGTAGTCTCTCAGCTAGCTGAGTGTGTGTTCCATCCCTCCCTGATTAGGAAGCCTCCAAGATCCCCATCCCCTCTTACCTGCAATTTTTGTTTTCACCCCTTCCTCTAAATTTTACCCATCTTGGAGAAAAAGAAATACAAACTAACCTCCATCCCTTACCCACAAAAATTTTCTTTTCTCCATTCACCCCCATCTAGAGGGCATCCCCACCTAGAGACTGACCCGCAGAAGCGAGGTTACTTTTACAAACCTAGTGGAACGGGCAGTCTATCAACTAGACGGGGTTGGGAGGGTCCTACTAATCACCTTTTGTTTTTTCTTCCCCCGCCCTCGACACAAATGAATTATTGTTACCATTTTATTGTTATCTTTTTTGTTTTTACACGTCAATAAAAAATGTTTTAAAGATTGGGAGTTACTAGGACGTCCCCCAATATGAAAGGGTGAATGCGGTATTATGGTGAAAGAAGATACTAGCTGGGAGAAACTTTTGACTTTGTTTAGTTCTGGAGTGACAAGGATGACCAACGACCCCCAAAATCCCCCCTTTTGAGTTGGCCATGTGCCTAAGTTTTTTGTTCATCGTTGATTTTTTTTTGTATTTTTTAACATCAATAAAAGATATAATATCTCAAAGTGTAGTATCTGTTCCGGCAGATACTGCAAGCTATGACTAGCTATGACTAGCTATGACTAGCAAAGACCAGATGTGGGGGCAACCCCACATGCCTGACCATTAACCAGCTCCCATTTCCCACCTCTCGGGAGCTGGTCCCCTTTTTCCCTTCCCCCTCCCTTCACTCCTCACATTAAAAATCGGCCTTGTGCCTAATTTGCTCGGTGGGGAAGCAAATAAACACCATCTGTTCCGACAGATACTGCAAGCAAAGACCAGATGTGGGGGCAACCCCACATATAAGACCTTGGTCAATGTAGGGGCAACCCTTCATACCAGTTGTCATTATTCAGCTCCCCTACTCCCCGGGGAGTTGGTCCCCATTTCCCCTTCACTCCTCACATTCAAAATCGGCCTTGTGCCTAATTTGCTCAGTGGGGGAGCAAATAAATACCATCTGTTTCGGCAGATACTGCAAGCAAAGACCATATGTGAGGGCGACCCCACGTATAAGACCTTGGTTAATGTAGGGGCAACCCTTCATACCAATTGTCACTATCCAGCTCCCCTACTCCCCAGGGAGTTGTTCTCCATTTCCCCTTCACTCCTCACATTCAAAATCGGCCTTGTGCCTAATTTGCTCGGTGGGGGAGCAAATAAATACCTCGAAGTGTAGTATCTGTTCCGACGGATACTGCAAGCAAAGACCAGATGTGGGGGCAACCCCACATACCTGACCTTTAACCAGCTCCCATTTCCCACCTCTCGGGAGCTGGTCCCCTTTTTCCCTTCCCCCTCCCTTCACTCCTCACATTCAAAATCGGCCTTGTGCCTAATTTGCTCGGTGGGGGAGCAAATAAATACCTCAAAGTGTAGTATCTGTTCCGACGGATACTGCAAGCAAAGACCAGATGTGGGGGCCACCCCACATGCCTGACCTTCAACCAGCTCCCATTTCCCACCTCTCGGGAGCTGGTCCCCTTTTTCCCTTCCCCCTCCCTTCACTCCTCACATTAAAAATTGGCCTTGTGCCTAATTTGCTCGGTGGGGGAGCAAATAAATACCATCTGTCTTTGTTTGTACATTTCCCTACCAAATTACTCTGTCAATTTTCAGTCTACAGACTCGAAATTTGACATAAGGAGTATTGAGATTAGGGAAAATCTTTTTAATCGGGTTTCGACCAGAGATTTGTCTGTCAAGTAGTCAAAATTCAACGATTTGACCTGTGAAAACTCTACCAAACTCTTCCGCCAATTTTGGGTCTATATATTTGAAATTTTACACGTAGGTTACTTCGAGAGGGATAAAACTTTTAAATTTGATTTGACCCCAAAACAATAAATGTTAAGAGATCAAAATTGGGGTCAAAGTTTTAAGAAATTTGACCTCTCACTTTTTTGTCTAAACATTTGAAATTTTACATAAAGTGTATTCAGACATAGGGCAAGTTTCTTAATCGGTTTTTGGCCGAAAATTTTGCTACCAAAGGGGGCAAAGTATAAAAGATATGACCTTTGCGGTCTCTAGCAAACTATTAATCCAATTTTGTGTTTAAACATTTGAAATTTTACATAAAGGGTATTCAGACATTCAGCAAGCTTTTTAATCAGTTTTGGAGTGAAAATGTGGCTGCCAAGAGGTCAAAGTTAAAAGAGCAGACTCTACCAAACTCCTCCGCCAATTTTCTAGTCTAAACACATGAGATTTTAGATGTAGGATACCTGGACGTGAGTCTTTTTAATTTATATATATATATATATATATATATATATATATATATATATATATATATATATATATATATATATAAGCTGAATGTGTGTGTGTGTGTGTGTGTGTGTCTGGTCACGAATAGGCTCCTATATGGTTGACTATTTTAAAAAACTGATTACATATAATGATAGAAGATGCATCGAGACACAGGAATGGTTATGTTTGATATGGCAGAACGGTGGTTCATTAAAATTGTGGGGTCTTCGTTTGCGGCTGGTCCACAAAGTATGGAAATGAAAAATTAAAAAATTAAAAAAAAAAACGTTTGCAAGTGTTTTTGATATAGATGCACATAATAATAATTTAATAAGTATGTTTTAACTCAAATAGGGATGGTATAATAAAATTGTCGTGTCTGCGTTCGCGCCTGGCCTCCATAAAATGGAAATAGGCACACACTTTAATAAAGACTTTTCATATCTATCTGCATAAGTATATTTTGATAATTATGTTTCGGTTTGAAGAAATATGGTATAATAAAATTATGGGGTGTTCGTTCGCACCTGACCTCCATAGAATGGAAATATGTCACAAAGTTTAACAAGGTTTTTTAATATACATCCACAGAATATTGTGATAAGTGTTTCAGTGTGAACAGGTATGGTATAATAAATTATGGGGTTTATCTATTTTACTTTTACTTTCATCATATTTTGCTTTGGTTTTGATACCCCCAAATTCGAAGCTATCTCTTTACAACCCTTCATTTTCATAACCTATCATACTTTCATAAATCAGAGTCCATTTTATGTAGGCTGTTTTTTGAACCCAGTCAACGACGGGTACTTTTGCTAGTATATATATATATATACGTATATATATATATATATATATATATATATATATATATATATATGCACATAAAATTATGAACAGTACATAGGGCCCGAGGAAAACTTCAGTGCGGCTAGACTAACACTTATCCCACCAGGAATCGAACCTACAACCATCTAGTTGATAGTATTCATCGGCACTCGCAAATGATCTCTTTAAATGTCTATTTATACAAACATTTTGATCGTTGCATATAAAGTGCTCGTTTTGTCTATTTACAAACAAAGAGTTGTACATTACGCTAATTAATTAGGGCTAAACCGTTTACGATAGTGATCAACCCCCAAATAGGGGGTGGGGCCGTTTATATAGTTGTCATCCACAAACAGGTTGTTTCGCTGTATCACAGTTTTTTTTTTACGTGTTATAATCTGGATAGTCTCAGTCTTTTCTAGAAATAATATTATGGCATGTGCTTCTCAGAATTGCCTGATCCATTCCCTACTTTCTTTGTTCCAGCTCATGAGAGGTCTCAATCTCAATCCGCTGTTTAATACCTCATCCTATTCCAATAGCTTCTTTGCAATATGAGCTTTCGTTCGTGTTAGCTCTTTACATCAAGTGGCTTCCTGCTTTGTCTTGAGTGATTTCCATAAAAGTACTGTATCACTGTATATTCCAACCTAAATAACAAATTTCGCCCTAAATAACGATTTTGGGCGTTTGTTTCTTGATAAAGCCCGCAAAATTGTGGGCGAAATGTTGATTTTTTTTTTCAGGTTTTCCATATTTTTATTTTAAATTCACACACATAGATTTATCTCTGTCTCCGCTTTTATATAAAAGTTAAATTTGTGTGTATGTGTGTGTGTGAGTTCCCTCCTCATAGGTTCCGAAACGGCTGAGCTTATCTTTTTCAAAATTCACACAAAGCTCATTTATATGTCTGTTAGTGTTCTTAGATAGGTGTCGTACAGAAATACATCGGATAAGTATCGAAAATCGAAAAAGAAATCCTAAAAATAGTCTTTCTTACATTTTTACAGGAGAATATTTTACGTTTCACCGGCCAAGGGAGATAATTCTCAGTAAATTAAAGGAAATTCAATTCTTAGCAAATCATTTCTTATTAAAAAAAAGAATACTTGTCATCTGCAAATGTAGCCTTCTGGGAGAGTATTCGGCTACAGATCTAATGGTTCCCCAGTTGAAGCCTAAGTTTACCTCAGCATATTATTATTATTTTTTTCTTATTAATAAACTCAATTTACGATGAAAGAAGAAGTACGATTTAAAATCGCCGCAAATCATTTCTTCGTTTGTATATTTTAAAACTAATCAAAAGTGACTATTCCAGGGTATTCATCGTCAAGCCTAAATATAAGCTGATGTGATATTGTAAACAAACACAAACGGGATACGATGAAGGACATTATGATTATTATTTTTTTTATTAAAATTTTTTTTTTGCGAATTAGTCTACCGGGCAGATTATTTCTCGTAATGTACTATAATCAATAGGGTTATGACAACAGTGTATTCTTTTCCTTGTTTTGATTCTCAGGTATATATCCATTGATATTATATGTTTTTTATGTATAGTGATGTGGTTCTCGGTTGATTAATTGTGTATAACTGTGTCGGATATATACTCGAGAGTCAAAACAATGAAAAGAATATGCTGTTGTCATATCCCTAATAATCAATAAAAGATCGATTCTATAATAATACATATGCAATCTGCATAAATTTAAATATCATATAAAATAAATACGATGGAATACTGTTGCCATATCTGGGCAGGAGCTGCTAAAAACAGCCTATCCTGCCTTGACAGAGTACAAAATAGACTTCGTGGTTTAGTGGGGGATGCCCTTTTCTCTTCCCTGCAACCTCTCTCCCACAGAAGAGACGTTGCGAGCCTGTCCTTGTTTTATCGTTATTTCCATGGCAGATGCTCGTCTGAACTCCAATCTCTGGTCTCCCCCCTCGCCAATCTTTCACGAAAAACACCCGTCTAGCTGAATCCACTGTGAAAAATTTCCCCCACTCTATATCTGTGCCTAAATCAAAACGCGGATTCCATGAACAAAGCTTCTTTCTTAGAACTGCACGCCTGTGGAACTCTGTTCCGTCTGCCTGCTTCCCTCCGGACTATGACTTGGATGTCTTCAAGTCCAATGTTAACAAATTCCTAATGAACCGCCCCCTTAAGTAAACACTTCATCAAATCTCCACACTAACGTAATGTACTTGCAATAACCCTTATCCCTGAGTGGCTTCCGGGCCTTGATAAGTGGTCACTGTGTAAAAAAAAAAATAGATACGTTTGAAGCCAAAACAACGCATTATTACAAAATAAACAGATATTTATTTTGTTTGAAATTTATATTGAAATTTATAAATATATTTCGAAGATATACTTCATCTTCAGTATGTTTTTCTTTCTTCCTTTCTTTCTTTTTTGCTATGTGGTGTTTGGAGCATAGAATCAGTAGAAATCCGTTTGTTGCTTTTACGGTAGTCTTTTACAAATGTCGGAACGGTGCGTTGGTCACGTGGAATTCACGTTAGGGTTTGTGTTCTTTGATAGAATTTGAAAAGACTACCGTAAAACAACAAACGGACTTCTACTGATTCTATGCTCTAACAACATGACAAAAGAAAAGAAAGAAATACATACTGAAGATGAAGTATATCTTCGAAATATATTTATAAATTTCAATATAAATTTCAAACAAAATAAATCGCTGTTTATTTTATAATAACGCGTTGTTTTGACTTCAAACGTATCTAACACGTATTTATTTTATTCATCCTTGTATTTTGTTGTTCATGCACCTGAACAACGCTGAATGACTATGTTAGTCTAAAGTATACATAAAAGTAACCTTGCACTGCTTATATAAAAACTAGCTGACTGTCCAGCGTTGCCCGATTATACAATATGCTTAAACATGATATTTTAATTTATGCGGACGTAAATTTAATTTGTGCGGACTTTTAAAATTAAAAATAATGGTGTCGTTCATCAAATTCCATCTGTGTTTGTTTACAATATCACGTCAGCTGATATTTGAACGTATCTAATACCGATAAAATAAAATACGCATCAAGTGCGTTTGATAGCCAAATCACAACGTAATATTAGAAAAATAAACAAATATTTTACTTGTTTGAAATTTATCACAAATATATTTCGGAGGTAGACTCCATCTTCAGTGTGTTGTTTTGTTTCTTTTTTTTTCTTTTCTTCTTCCTTGCCATGTTGTAAATTTGAAAAAAAAGAAGTCTGTTTGTATAGAGCCGCGCGTTGTATCTGGCAGTTGTATTTTGAATACGTATTCTTATAAGTATTTATTTTATTCAAACTCAACCAGCGCTTCTATCAAGGAACACAACCCTAACATTAAAATATCATGTTTAAGCGTATTGTACGACCGGGCAACGCCGGGCGTCCAACTGGTGTACAATTATTTGCAGTCTATACTTCATTGTCTGTGTATTTTTCCACTCGGATATAAAACTCTAATCAGGGAATATAATATCTAATTACTCTTTCCATCGCCTTTACCCAAACTTTACCGACGTTTTACCCACCGGTTTACCCACCGTTTTATTTGTAAATTGTTCATTTAACCTTGACGTCTTCTCATATTACCCGAAACATTTTCAACTTGCAACTTAGTACGCAGGAGGACATTGCCCTTTACACCCGAACTTGCAAATTAGTGCTTATTACATCTGAAAGCTCAAAGGTTATCCGACGTTCAGAACGGATCTGGACAGTTTGTGAAATACAGCCCGTCTGGAACGTCTCAAGTGACCGAGACTCTGTCAGGTCAACAGGTCGATGGACTGCTCCAAACTTATGAAAAACCCAGATAGGGGTCACCAATTAATATGATGGACTGATCTTTACTTTTGTCAGAGAGAGAAAGAGAAAGAGAGAGAGAGAAAGAGAGAGAGAGAAAGAGAGAGAGAGAAAGAGAGAGAGAGAGAGAAAGAGAAAGAAAGAGAGAGAGAGAACGTAATAGTTAGAAAGAAATGAAGTGAAAGTTAGAATGAGAGAGAGAAAAGAGAGAGAGAGAGGAGGGAAGAAACGGTCATATATATATATATATATATATATATATATATATATATATATATATAGAGAGAGAGAGAGAGAGAGAGAGAGAGAGAGAGAGAGAGAGAAAGATAGTTATAGAGAAAGAGAGGAAGAGAAAAAGATAGAAAGCAAGAGAAAGTGAGGAGTGAGAGAGGGCAGGACAGTTATATAGAGAGATAGAAGGAAAGATATATATATATATATATATATATATATATATATATATATATTCACAAACAGTACTCTTTCGCTGTAGCACCGCTAGATTAACTACTACTTCAAGTCAGATTTTAAAGTCGGCACTCCGAACAGTTACGCTTTTCGGCTTCTGCTAAGATGACTGTGAATTAGCAATATATATACATACTGATATGTATATATATATATATATATATATATATATATATATATATATATATATATACAAAAATTATATTGCTCTGTAATAACATTGAGCTTCTTAAATAAGGATTGGTATATATTATAAGAAAATATATTTCTACATATGGATACTGATATATATATATTTATGTCTCGGCAACCGTGTGAAAAGCATATCTTATTTTTCTTTTATTAATATTATTGGAATTTTCCCCTTTTCTTTTCTTTGTACATATTTGTGAATTTTTCCATGGATTTCGGGCTTTTGGATTATTTTGGATCATCTTCCAATTACGTGATTTCCTTGGATTTTACTTGTGCAAATGGAAACTCAATTTACTTTCTTGGAGTTATATTTTTGGATTTTACCGTCACTGGATTTTTTATCTTCCACCAGACTATCCATTCACGTGTAATCACCTTTTTTCTTCACCATATTCCCTCTGCTCCACTTTTTGTTATCAAGTAAGATCTTTGACTTACTTGCAGTTTCATCAAATACTTTTG
Organism: Euprymna scolopes; assembly: GCF_053919585.1. Classification (NCBI taxonomy): domain Eukaryota; kingdom Metazoa; phylum Mollusca; class Cephalopoda; order Sepiida; family Sepiolidae; genus Euprymna; species Euprymna scolopes. The sequence continues at coordinate 8,434,956 of NC_136521.1, read as the reverse complement.
TATGCAAAATCCGATCCCGCATTTTGCTAATTTCTACCCTTTGATGAGAAGGAGAGTATTTCTTCGAAACTCCGCGGATTAAGGACTATCCACTTATCAAGTGTTTCCTTTTCAGATTAAATATGTTTTTAACTCTTTTTCAAAGTGTTTTTAACATGTTTTATTAACTGTTTGCTCTTATGATATATATATATATATATATATATATATATATATATATATATATATATATATATATAGGGTATAGGGGGCTCTGGGTAGAGGTAGTACCTTTGAGTCTCTGGCTGCTGCACCCAATAGGGTGGACAGAGATCACTGGTCCTCACCCATCTCCTAAATCTCCCACTTGCTAGCTCCAAGAGCTATATCCTGGGTACTGGTCTCAGCAGGCCTGCCAAACCTTGTGAGGGACGGTGTTGGTACAGCATCGCTAAGCAATGTGTCCACTAGACTGAACTAACCGTTAAAGTCAAGGACCAAGAAATAGCTGGTATGGTATCCAGCTGCACAGAAAGCGTACCAGGGTGGATCAGGCCCTTTAGTGTTGGCTCACAACTGATCTAGGAGATGGAACACTCTTACAAGAAAATCCTGCGATCGTTTTATCATCTGACGTGTGGCACATGTGTGCACCTGTACAGACCATGTTAATCCGATGGAGAGAGTGTGCTTTGTTCAGCACAAGCAATGACACTTAAGACAAATCAAAGTGCCGGTTGTTCAGTGAACAATTTTCACTCATTTAAGCCTAAGGTTTGGTACATCGATATGTGCTTTTTTTATTTTATTTTATTTTTTTTTTTAACTAATAATCAATTAATAAAACCCTGTGGCGATGATGGGATTGTGACGGGAACAGGTGAAGGATGTCACTGGTAGTTCCTAGCATGAACATTGCACATAGGTGGTGGAAGGTAGATGGCCGTTTTTCACAACACCCGCAAGTAATTGTGTGACTCGTGTCCTCCTTTCATAACAAAGCAGCCCTTTATAGGATGGCACTGCTTTCCTCTTCATGGGGAGGGGTCTATAAAAGGTGACCTAAAAATTGTTTACTTGCTAATGTCCCTGTCATCAGGTGCAGATGTCTGGGCATCCAATATTTGCACCCAAATCAAGAATAGAAACAAAATACATGGAACGAATATGTTCATTGCGACTTGGAATGTAAGAACACTCCAGAATAACAAAAAGAACCCTGAACGAAAAACCGCTATCATAGCACGTGTGTTAAAGCATCATAGAATTTCTGTTGCAACTCTTTCTGAAACTCGGTTTGCTGATACAGGACAGCTAGAGGAAGTTGAAGGTGGATACACCTTTTATTGGATTGAAAAACAAGTTCCGAGAAACGTGAATCTGGTGTTGGTTTTGCCATCAGGACTGATATTGCCAAAAATCTTGAGTCCCTGCCCGTTGGTATAAATGACAGACTTATGTCCTTGCGCATTGCAGTAGGAAAGGACAAATATGCCACATTTTTTAGTTGCTATGCACCTACACTTAATTCATCTGATGAGCTAAAGGAGAGGTTTTACTCCTCTTTACGTGAACAAATCAACAAGGTCTGTGTACAGGATAAGCTGTTTTTCTTGGGTGACTTCAATGCTCGTGTGGGTAGTGATACACAATTCTGGAGAAATGTCATTGGTTCACATGGAATTGATAAAGTCAACTCAAATGGTGTTCTCTTATTGTCTCTTTGCAGTGAATTCGATCTTTTGCTCACTAATACAATGTTTCAGCTGCCTAATTGCAAGAAAGCCAGTTGGAAACATCCCTGGTCTAATCATTATTATCTCATTGATTATGTCATTGTACGTCGTTCTGATAGACAAGATATACATCTTACACGTTCTTACAGCATCGGGGAATGTTGGTCAGACCATAAATTGATCTGCTCCACAGTCAGGATGAAAACCAAACGCCCTGTTCGAAACCAACGTAACTCTTCCATCAAGAGAATTGATGTAGGCAAGTTGAAAGTTAAGGAGATAATGCACTCATTTCAAAAGGCTACTGATGAAAAGCTGTCCTCCGTTGTATGTGGGAATGATATTGAGGCATCTTGGAGAGAGTTTAAAACTGCAGTGTATGACTCTGCTAAAGAGTCATTAGGATATGTTCGAAGGAAAAACCAAGATTGGTTTGATGAAAATGATCCAACTATCGTCCCACTGCTCAATAACATGCATCAAACCTATCAAGTATGGATTACTGACAAAAATTCTTCAGTGAAACACAAGGCTTTCAGAATGGCCAAAATGTTGGCACAATCTCGGCTCCGGAAAATGAAACAAAACTGGTGGAAGCAGAAAGCTGAGGCCTTACAAGATGCGGCAGATAGGTGCGATTTTAAATCATTCTACCAAAATCTCAAGGGGGTGTTTGGTCCCATTTTAAGGGGGACATCTCCAATATTTTCGTCGGATGGCATTCTCCTCACTGATAAGAAAGAAATTACTAAGCGCTGGGCTGAACACTTTACAAATGTTTTAAACAAAGAATTGACAGTGGATCGAGGAGTGATTGATGATATTCCTCAGAGGCCAACCATCGAGGCGCTTGCTGATACTCCATACATGTCGGAGATTGAATGGGCTGTGAAGCAACTTTCAAATGGTAAGGCTCCAGGTGATGACGGCATACCTGCAGAAATATACAAATGTGGAAGCCAACTGTTAATCAGGAAACTAAGTGCCCTGTTTTCATTAATATGGGAACTTGGTACCGTGCCACAACAGTTCAAAGACGCATCAATTATTCACCTGTTTAAGCACAAAGGAAATAAGTGTGTGTGTGATAACCATAGAGGAATTTCTCTTGTCTGTTGCTGGTAAGATTCTAGCTCGTGTGATCCTAAACAGACTCAATGGTTCACTCTGTAAAACTGTGCTCCCAGAAACCCAGTGTGGTTTTAGGGCAGGAAGAGGTACTCTGAACATGATCTTCAGCCTTCGGCAACTACAGGAGAAAGCGAGGGAGCAGAATAAGGACTTGTTTGTCACATTCGTTGACCTCACAAAGGCATTTGATACCGTCTGTAGGGATGCCCTGTGGACTGTTTTGAGGAGGCTTGGTATTCCGGACAAGATGTTGAATGTGATTGTCTCCTTTCACTGGGGAATGGTGGCGACAGTACGATCTGGATGTGAACAAAGTGAACCATTTGAAGTGTCAAATGGAACTAAGCAAGGATGTGTCCTTGCTCCGATCCTATTTGCTCTTTTCTTTTCGGTGATGCTTGAGACAGCTTTCAGGAACACCTCAGGAGGCATAGGTGTTGAGTATCGATCAAGTGGAGGATTATTTAACCAGCAACGGTTCAAGGCCAAAACCAAGACTTCTGTGCAGACTGTTCTTGACCTCCTTTATGCTGATGACTGTGCTCTTGTCACCCATAGTCTTGATGACATGAAGAACATCCTCAACAGCTTTTCTGGTGTATGTAAGGCCTTCGGTCTTACAATCAGTATAAAAAAGACTGAACTTATTCACCAGACAAAACCAAACACTACGTCCTCTTCACAACCAGTGGTATATGTTGATGGTAAAGCTTTGAAAACAGTATCTTCTTTTACATACCTCGGCTCTATTGTGCCTGATGATGCTAAATTTGAAAAAGACATCCAATGTAGAATTAATAAAGCTAGTGAGGCATTTGGTAGGTTGCGACACAGACTCTGGAACAGCCACGATGTGTCTCTAAAAGTAAAGGTGGCAGTCTACAAATCTGTTGTTCTGCCTACCCTTCTGTATGGTGCCGAAACGTGGACCTTGTACCGCAAGCATATAAATCAGCGTGACTCCTTCCATATGAGATGTCTGCGTTTTATCTGCAATGTTGGATGGCAGGATTGTGTTCCGAATAGTGAATTACTGGAGAGATGTGAACTCACTGGTATTGAATCATTTTTGATCAGGATACAAATGCGGTGGTCGGGTCATCTTGTAAGAATGGATGACTCAAGAGTTCCTAAGAAACTTTTTTATGGGCAACTGACAAATTCTGTCCGTCCAATAGGGTGTCCCCTGCTTCGTTACAAAGATAAACTAAAAGACAACCTGAAACGTTGTGGAATTTCTCTGAGTTCCTGGGAGAGTGCAGCAGAGGATCGCAGAAAATGGAGGAAGACGTGTTTCCTGGGGACCAAAGAATTTGAACATAACCGCCTTTGTCATAGGGACACCCTTCGTGCAAATATGAAGGCAAAACACAAGAAACATCCACCTAAAAATGAATATGTATGCCATTGTGGTTTCAGAGCACGCAGCAAAGCAGGGTTATCTGTTCATTCGAGAAGGCATCTTTGACCTACGAGCATATGAAAGTTCACCATCTGCGGAGGAGTGTGCCGGACGTCTACAGGATTGCAATTACGCATGTGGTGTCACAGATCTTGGGAGCTGCTGAAGATTGCATGCTGAACCCTCATTCATCGTCTTCGATGAGAGAATCCACCATATATATACGTTTTATTTTTTATTACCGTATCTTTCTTTTAAGTTACATTATTGTTTCAGCTACTCGGCCGTTTTTTTTTGTCCGTCTGTAAAAAAAAAAAAACGGCAGAGTAGCTGAAACAATAATGTAACTTAACAGAAAGATACAGTAATAAAAATAAAACGCATATTTGCTCTACAGCAGTATTGAGTACTTTCTTCAGTTTTTATTAATTACCATCTCCACCACACACACACACACACACACACACACACACACACACACACACACACACACACACACACATATATATATATACATATGAAGGATGAGAGAGCGGAACATAATAAATCATATCCCTTTATTCATTCAATGTTTACAAATAAAACCATCGAGAAATCAAGTAAAATATTTCTGGTTATCGTCTCCACGTCAGCATAAATTAGTGGTGGTGGTGGTGGTTAAGATTGGGAAAGACACCAAAATATAACCATCTTTGTGAGGGAGTGGTTCCACATTGTTTTTTTTTTTTAAACCCGTAAGAAGATTTCTCGGTGTGCAAAACGTCATTGATAAGAATATTAAAAAAAAAAAAAAAAAAAAAAAAAATATCCTTTTCAATTAAGTTTTGCAGAGAGAGAGAGAGAGAGAGAGAGAGAGAGAGAGAGAGAGAGAGAGAGAGAGAGAGAGAGAGAGATCAACTTTTGGTATGTAAATACTGCAATAAAGTCTATATGATAATTTAATCATGTCTGCCTGCATTGATGACGTTCATGTTCATCCGGCGTTGCTCGGTTATTGCATGAAAGGAAAGACGAGTGAAATTCCATATTTTCATTTTCACTCAACTTGGACATAAGGAGCTGCTTTTTAGGATTTGATCTAACGGGAAACTGTGCGGACTTATGTAAATTAGTACAATCAACTAAACAGGAAACAGAGAGGGAATTCCAACGTGTAGCAGTCCGGAGGAAGGAACTATTAGATTCGACATCTAAGAATCTCTACAGTGTAGGGATGGAATTTTATTGCTGCTTGTCGGATTAGTCGGGAATATAAACGTGGGGGCCACAAATGCCAAGAGTTCATCAGTACACATTCCATTAAAGTACTTGCAAAACATGCATAGGGTTGTAAAATTACAGCGATGGGACAGAGTTTGGAGCTTAATTGATTGTGCTGAACCTATTAGGTTTGAGATTTTTTGACCCTGTTTAAGAACCAGAGACAAAATTCATTCTTGTCATCTATTATATAAATTTCACCTGTCTGTTAAATGTATGTATGGATGTCTCCATATAACTTTCGACAGAGGCGACGGATTTTCACGAGATCAGTATCGTTTTGAAGTTTTATCCTTCAGACGACAAATACCGAAAAATTGGCTAAAAACATTAATTCCTTCGCCCTCAACTGGACACTTTTCTACAAGGAGGAGTCGCTTTTTTCGCCGGTATTTTCGAAAGTCATCCCCTCTTTTCGATTGACTAGCCTTAATTTAAACCTTCGCCACTTCCGGTTGAGCGTTGAACGGCAAAGACGTCACGTTTTCTTTTTCACGTTCTTTTTCTCCTTCACGGTACTGCCTGCCTACTACCACTTTTTTTTCTCTCAGCATACACCTTCAAACACCCGGGCAACGCCGCGCATCGGGCTAGTTGTTTAATGAATTTAATCAAGTTAAATTCCTAAAACGTCATTTAAACATATTTATTCTTGAATTGCATTTTTCTCTTTAAAATAAATCTAATTCAATCTATAATATAATGATAATAACAAGCTTCTGGCTCAGATAATTCGGCAATATCCCGAGAGGGCTAATAAGCAACAGTTAGAGCACATTCCATTAACATACTTGTAAAACAAACACAGGGTTGTAACACTGCAGCGATGGGCAAGAAGTTGGAGCTTTGTCGATAGTGTGGGATTTATAATGTTGAAGAGTCTATTTTCGGCCCTTATTAAGAGAAAGAGAATAGTGGATAGATGTATCAGCCGAGAAGTGGCAACGATGTTCTATGCATGGGTTAATGTGGCTTTGTAGGGTTATTAACCTTAAAAAAAGCAGTTGAAACAGTGACGAACATACACGGAAGCAGTCAAAAATTGTATGCCAATGTGTACATCGAGTCTACCTACGGCGAAAATGAGTTCGTCTAATAACAAGGCTGAGAACAGTCATTTGGTGAGTAACTCCCAAAGTTGGCGGGATGTGGCCTTCAGAGCACATTCCATTTCCAAAGATGACAAAAAAAAAATTTCCAAAGATGACAAAAAAAAATTTCCAAAGATGACAAAAAAAAATTCCAAAGATGACAAAAAAATTCCAAAGATGACAAAAAAAATTCCAAAGATTACAAAAGAAAAAAAAATTCCAAAGATTACAAAAGAAAAAAAAAATTCCAAAGATTACAAAAGAAAAAAAAATTCCAAAGATTACAAAAGAAAAAAAAAATTCCAAAGATTACAAAAGAAAAAAAAATTCCAAAGATTACAAAAGAAAAAAAAATTCCAAAGATTACAAAAGAAAAAAAATGCCAAAGATTACAAAAGAAAAAAAAAATTCCAAAGATTACAAAAGAAAAAAAAATTCCAAAGATTACAAAAGAAAAAAAAAATTCCAAAGATTACAAAAGAAAAAAAAAATTCCAAAGATTACAAAAGAAAAAAAAAATTCCAAAGATTACAAAAGAAAAAAAAAAATCCAAAGATTACAAAAGAAAAAAAAATTCCAAAGATTACAAAAGAAGAAAAAAATTCCAAAGATTACAAAAGAAAAAAAAATTCCAAAGATTACAAAAGAAAAAAAAAATTCCAAAGATTACAAAAGAAAAAAAAAATTCCAAAGATTACAAAAGAAAAAAAAAATTCCAAAGATTACAAAAGAAAAAAAAATTCCAAAGATGACAAAAGAAAAAAAAAATTCCAAAGATTACAAAAGAAAAAAAAATTCCAAAGATTACAAAAGAAAAAAAAAATTCCAAAGATTACAAAAGAAAAAAAAAATTCCAAAGATTACAAAAGAAAAAAAAAAATTCCAAAGATTACAAAAGAAAAACACATTCCAAAGATGACAAAAGAAAAAAAAAATTCCAAAGATTACAAAAGAAGAAAAAAATTCCAAAGATTACAAAAGAAAAAAAAAATTCCAAAGATGACAAAAGAAAAAAAAAATTCCAAAGATGACAAAAGAAAAAAAAAAGTCATTTGGTGAGTAACTACATTAAAATGCTAGTAAAAAAAAGCACTGGGAAAGAAGTCGGAGTTTTGTCGATAGTGTGGAACCTATTAGGGTGGAAACGCTATTTTAAGCCCTCGTTAAGAAGGAGAGACTACAACAATGCTCCATAGATGGACGAAGTGTTTTGTTGTAAAGATATAGCATACGCTCTGGTGAGGGTAGTTTTCTAGCAATGCAGTGCATTTCCACCTTCTTTGCATCAGCCTTGGCAATATCCTCAATGTATTTATTCCAATTTATGTTACGTGTGAATATAAACTAGGGGAGTTTGAAAGATGAGCTCTAAGGTAGGGTATTATTTGTCATGGAAATTGGTGACTAAAACTATTTTTTGCAGTTGTTTAAGGAAACAAGTTTAGACTTAGTAGCATTAAATCTTACCATTCATTTACGACCCAATTCCATTACGGAAGGAAGGCCGTTTTCTGGGGTTTCTACTATTCACTTGGATGTGTGTACATTCGTTTTTCCATCACGTCTATTATAGAGTGTGATGTCATCAGCAAATACACCCATCTCGGACACAATTGTATCTGGGAGATCATTTATAAATATCAATAATAATAAAAAAAAACTAAGGATCGATCCCTGAGGAATACCTTCATTAATATCACGTGGTGTACATTTATCATAGATCGCATCTTCTGCTTGGTGAGGATTGCGAACTCACGTAACCTATTTTTCTCCGTTCCTTCCGACCCAGGACTCCCACCTGTTGGGAGATGTCCAACCAAAGCATTTTCTCTCTAGGGTTACCAGAGCACCCTCTTGGCCGGGTGTTGATGATTCAGAGATTGCCTCTTCTGATCTGGGGAAAGAAGTGAAGTTTTTCCCATAGTGGGGTTTATGGCCGTTATATCCTCACGAGGGGCCAATTTGCTGGAAAACGTCATGGTTAAGGGTCACCAGAAACCAGTGTTTTTATACTGACACCACCACTAAGATGTTTCGAGAACAAAAGCGTAAAGGGAAACATCTCACTCAGCAAGGTTGGTTTGCAGGCGCCAAATAACCAAGCTTATATTTATTTATACCTTCGCCTTAGCGATTAATTATACGGTTTACTCCGATAGATAGATTTCTTTCCCTACAGTGTGGGAGTCCCATCTGCCCCACTGAAACAGGTTGTAGGCTCTCAATAATTTAGTGTGTGACCTGAGCCCATAAACAGCGAACATCTGGGAACATGATCCACCACCGATAACATCAAATGGAAAGGTGACAGTGTTCTACGACAAATACATACAGGCAGGCAGATACATAAAAGACAAGGCCATCAAGCCAGATATAGTAATATGGAAGAAGCCCGAAAGGACTGCACTCATTATCGACGTCACAGTTCCAAATGACTTTGGCCTTAATAGAACAGAACGAGAAAAGATAACAAAATATCAGGACGTAAAAAATAATCTAAAAACGACATGGTCCCTAAAAGAAATAAACATTATACCAGTTGTGACAGAAGCAACTGGCCTAATAAAAAAGAACCTTCAAAAATACTTAGAAGCAATCCCTGGAAAACCAAGCTGTAAGGAAATACAGATAGCAGCCATAAAGGGAAAAGTGTCTATTCTTAAAAGAGCCCTCGGATATAAATTTAAATTATAATAGAATCAAGTGTTAGCCCCAGAAAGGAGCCTCTTGATTTCTTCAAACTAACAAAAGTAAAGTAAAAAAAATAAAACAGACAAAACAAAACTTATTTAAAAGGTTTTTTTCTTAATGTTTTTCAATAAGTTTGAACTATTTAAAAGTTTATAGCATTTTTAAAAAAATGATTAATAATAATTTGAATATTGTAAAAGAACTGCGTCATATTTTTAGTCATTATTAAAATTGTCACCATCTTAACAATCTTGCTAACTGGAATATTAATGGGCCAAATGAAATGCTATTCAAGGATAATTCTCAAATCCGACATAATAACTATATATTTTAAATTACTTATCTCTTCTGAGCAAGAGCTGCTCGCCGCGCCCTATCCTACCTGGCTTCAAAACTAGGTAGATGCTCTTTTCTCTTCCATTGAACCTCTTTCCTACACTAGAGACGTTGCGACCCTTTCTCTGCTCTATCATTATTCTCATGGCAAGTACTCGCCTGAGCACCGATCTATGGTACCCCTTGCCAAACTGTCACAAAAACACTCGACTAGCTACAACCGCTACAAACGATTTCCCCCACTCTCTTTCTATGACTAAATCAAAACACAGCTCCCATGAACAAAGCTTCTTTCCTATAACTAGTTCCACTGGCCTGATTCTTGGCCGACTACAATGTAAACAAGTTCTTGTTGAGCTGTCCCCTTAAATAATCCAAATTCTACCTAATCTACTTCATTAATGATTGCATTCATTAACCCTTATCCTCGAGTGGGCTATAGGTTTTCATAAGTTTGAACTATTTTACATGTGTATTTGTTGACATTAAAAGCGAGGTATATTAAATATAAAAATTTCGAACATTTGCATTTGTTATTTTTCAATTATTTTTCACTCTTTGTGTTGGTATACTGAAACACATGAAGCATCTATGGTCCTCCGTGAGTGCATAGTGAACGACACACAAAAAATGACTAAGTTCAGCATCCCTCCCCATTTTGCCCTCCAAAGTCCCCAAGGCCTTAACATATTTAAATTTGAGTTCAGCACCATGCAAAACTGCTAAATAGACATACACAGAAAATTTTGGACAAATATGGTAAAATAGTCCCAAAAATGGAGTATTTTTATTAGCCCTAAAAGAGCCCCTGGGGCACACCCAAGAGTTATCGCAAAGTATTCACAAACAAAACTATATAGAAATCAGTTAGTTACACTCTATATCTGTGCCTAAATCAAAACGCGGATTCCATGAACAAAGCATCTTTCTTAGAACTGCACGCCGGTGGAACTCTGTTCCGTCTGCTTGCTTCCCTCCGGACTACGACTTGGATGTCTTCAAGTCCAATGTTAACAAATTCCTAATGAACCGCCCCCTTAATTAAACACTTCATCAAATCTCCACACTAATGTAATGTACTTGCAATAACCCTTATCCCTGAGTGGCTTCCGGGCCTTGATAAGTGGTAATCACTCTGTAAAAAAAAAAAAAAAACTTTTCAGAAAGTTTTATAAACATCCAAGGCATCAATTTTTTTTTTAATAAGCACAAAAGTGTCAATTGCAACCATTTTAACCCGAAAGGTAACCCTAGCGGGGACGCAACCGGAGTTTTCCCGTAAAATACGTTCTGTTACTTTTTTTTACTCATATCATGTTCAATGTTTGTGCAAAATTTCCAAAAATTCCAAGGCAAAGTTATTGAGAAAAGTGCTGACAGACGAACGGACGAATGCACTAACAGAGAAGGGTGAATTTACAAGTCGACTTCCTTTTGTCGGGGGGGGGGGAAACAAACAAACAAACAAAAAGAAAATTACCAAACCAACATATAATCCGAGTATAAAATTTCCACCCGCTAGTTTTTATAAACTGTCTCTGAAGAGTAGTTTGGTGGTTTCCCACCATTCAACGAAACACATGTAAGACAATATATATTATGAATAAAAGCTAAATATATATATATATTTGGCTTTTGAATTTTTACTACACTATTTTTTAAATTAAAAAGAAAATTCTTTCTTTTAATTTTTTTTGTATTTTTTCATGCTTCTCTATCATATTATATGTTTGCATTGGTTTCCCCGATATTTTTAGAGTCAGAATTTTTTAAACATTGTAGTAAATTAACATATATAACATTGTCATTACATTTTACCACGGTCGTTACATTTTAACGTTGTCATTACATTTTAACGGTGCCATTACATTTTAACAGAATTTTTTTTAACATTGTATTAAATAAACATATATAACGTTGTCGTTACATTTTAACACGGTCGTTACATTTTAACGGTGTCGTTACATTTTAACGGTGCCATTACATTTTAACAGAATTTTTTTTAACGTTGTAGTAAAAATAACGTTGTCGTTACATTTTAACACGGTCGTTACATTTTCTTTTTTAAATTCAATTTTCACCCCAAAAAAGGCACAGTGCCACTTTGAAGTAGGGGGCTACTATCGGGCACATAAGTTACAGGGGTATTATGAAGGGAGATGTGTAGCAAGATGTCTGTTCACATTTTGTCATTACATTTGAATACGGTTGTTATATTTTATGTTGTCGTTACATTTTAACATGGTCGTTACATTTAAACGTTGTCGTTATATTCTAACATTGTAGTAAATAAACATATATAACGTTGTCGTTACATTTTGACATATTGCATATTAACATGTTACATTTTAACATGTTACAATTGAACTTGTTACATTTTAACATACTACATTTTAACATGTCACATTTTAACATGTTACATTTTAATACGGACCCGACGTTATGTATGAAAGTCTCGTACATATACAAAATAACAAATGAAAGAATTTCGACATGAGTTTTTTTTCAGTTGAAAGAAAAGACATTTATTACCGGTCATTTCCACACTAAACCGCCTGATACGTATTTCCCAAACGAGCGGCAATATGGTCAAATTTCGACTTTTTCACTTGGGGCCAATTTACTGATGAGTTATTATGTCTGTAATTCGTTTTACTGTATACAGTTGTCCGAAAATCTTGTTAAAAGTTCGGAAGATAAATGAGTCCTGCATCTTGTTTAAAAGTTCTAACCGACCATCACGTGGCATAAAAATTCTGTCGTATCGATGCATGCTTTTTCTGCTCTCGCATCCACGCATGCATTTTCCCCCTCGCTTTTCTTTCCTTTCTCTTCCTTTGATCCCGCCCTGACGTCACGCTTTCCCCACAGCTTGGTCATGTGAACACTGTTGCACATTTATAGGAAATATTACTACTAATAATATGATGATATAATGCTCCAATTGAGTAATATAAGAAGAAAAAAGTAGAAGAAGAGGAAAGAAAGAAGACGAGAAGAAATTGAAGGTAAGAAGAGGTCCCTATACGTAGTAATCTACATTGCATTGTAGAGAACCTAGTGTTGATTTTATAAAATTATTTTTATAATGGCTAAAATTAAAGTCTGGTTATGGGGACTTACCCATTCACTCGTAATGTACTCCTCTACTCATGTGTAACATACTCCCCCATTGAGGAGCGTTAGAATTACGCTGAGGTAGTTTTTCATTCCCGGGTGACGCCAGATAACTCAAGAATTTAAGATAGAGAAGATAAATATATATATTTTATTTCATGTCAAAATAGATATGGTTTGAAACCAGAGAAATATATTTTTACAGCTAAAAGTTGATGACAGGAAATCTCACTTATAGCATTGTCTGGCCGTAAATGAACTCAAGGTCGGATGTCAGAATTGACATCTGGCCTTGGAAATCGTGAGAATGAGTAATTCAGATTTCAGGTGTGGGAATTGTGCCCACCCAGGGACCAGGGGCCTTCGATTTCGTGGCGATTTCGTGGCGAGATCTTATTAGCTGAGGGGAATTTCCACCCCATCCACATACCTTACTATATATACGACTGTTGTGCAAAAATTAGTTGAGTTGGAAGTTGAAGCAGATTGCTTGTGGAGTTAAGAAGAACAGACCATATAGAGACGTGACCCCTCCACCTTCCTTATCCAACCGTCTGTCGCTGTTTGTGAAGAGATTTGAGACTGTGAAAAAAAACTTACAAAAGCTGAATGAGATCTTTAAAAACATTTGTACATAATTCTGCGAAATTAAGCTTCTGTAGATAGACTACATGAGTTTGTCTTTCTTCCTGCCTGCTGCTTCGATATTCGCTTTCAGCATACCAGATTTTATGTAACAACCTTAGAGAAGACTAGACTACATGAGCCGAGATTTCTAGATAAAAAGGGGTCCCTAACCACCTTCTCGCTTGAGGGGTTACATATTCTACCCCTCCCCCAGTCTAATACTCTCTTGAAGATGAAGTACGCGACTTTACTTTTACTCCTTCATAAAGAAATAAATATACATTCATATTAGCCTATTTATATTTGAAAAAAAAAATAAAATCAAACACTATATGGATATATTTTGTAAGCATTCAGATTCACAAGAAATTTGGAATGGGCCGGCTGAACCGGACATGCGGTCGGAAAAAGTTATTATTAAAATATAGACAGCTTTAAAAGCTATTTAAAATTAATCATTATTTTAATATATATCAATATAACTGTTAAGGGGACTTGCCTATTCGCTCATAATGGACTCTTCTACTAATTATACCTCCCCAAGTCTAATACTTTCTTGGGGAATTCTACAGACTGACTAACTAACAGTTGGAAATAGCTTGCAGCTGTTTCTTTGTACCCCTTTCTTGTACAATATATTCTTTTCAACATAAGACTGTTTTTTGAGTCTTTCATTATGACCCTTTCAGAGGGCCACAATAAGTTTAAAATAGAACAGTGATATATTGTGGTTCAATTACGTTCTAAATAGAAACATTCACATCTTAACGTGTCCTCCTCTCATCAAAAAACCTATTGTTAATTTTATATGTCGGGTCCATCTGCTTGTGCGGTGATAAAACTTATCACATTTACTTGTGAGGTTAGGCTGCATAAGGGTGTTAACTTTGATCAAAATTGCATTGTTCCTTCTTTACTCAGATTTTTTTGAATTTCGATACGTATCACAAGCATTCGGGCACAAGACCTATGTACGAACACTCCCCAACACATACAGCACATTTGTGTGGAACTTAAAATAAATTGGCGTAATCGTTTTGGAGTCCATAGGTAACAAACTCTCTCTCTCTCTCTCGCTCTCACACACACACACCTACACACACACACACACACACACACACACACACACACACACACACACACACACACACACACACACACACACACACACACAAAGTACCTTTTATATATAAGTAGAGATATTCTAATAAATGGGATTTAAAAAAATGATTAATAATAATTTGAATATTGTAAAAGAACTGCGTCATATTTTTAGTCATTATTAAAATTGTCACCATCTTAACAATCTTGCTAACTGGAATATTAATGGGCCAAATGAAATGCTATTCAAGGATAATTCTCAAATCCGACGAAATAACTATATATATTATCGCCGCGCCCTATCCTACCTGGCTTCAAAACTAGGTAGATGCTCTTTTCTCTTCCATTGAACCTCTTTCCTACACTAGAGACATTGCGACCCTTTCTCTGCTCTATCATTATTCTCATGACAAGTACTCGTCTGAGCACCGATCTATGGTCCCCCCTTGCCAAACTGTCACAAAACACTCGACTAGCTACAACCGCTACAAACGATTTCCCCCACTCTCTTTCTATGACTAAATCTAAACACAGCTCCCATGAACAAAGCTTCTTTCCTATAACTAGTTCCACTGGCCTGATTCTTGGCCGACTACAATGTAAACAAGTTCTTGTTGAGCTGTCCCCTTAAATAATCCAAATTCTACCTAATCTACTTCATTAATGATTGCATTCATTTACCCTTATCCTCGACTGGGCTATAGGTCTTCATAAGTGGTGATTCCCTTGTAAAAATATTAAATATTTATTTTTTACTGATAAATGGTTAATAAAAACTCATTATATGTTACTCTAATCCACACGTAAATGTAACGTATAATAAATATAACCTACATTGCTCACCCTTACGTCTAGTGTATTGCTAGCTTACTTTTGCATAAAACTAAAGTAGGGTAATGTATTCCATATTAGTCACTCTTACGCCTAGAGTATTTCCATTTTTTTTGCATACAACTAACATAGATTAAAAGTAGCCCACATTACGCACCCTTACACCTAACGTATCCCCAGGCTCCTTTTGCATAAAATTAAAGTACATTAAATGTAGCCCACATTAGCGACCCTTACAACTAGGGTATTTCCACGCTTATTTTGTATAAAACTGAAATAGATTAAATGTAGCCCACATTACCAACCTGCACACCTAAACTATTCTTTAGTTCGTTTTATATAAAAACTAGCGAAGTGTACCCGGCGTTGCCCGGGTGTTTGGAAGTGTGTGTGGAAACTCCGGGGGAAGGGGTTAAAAAAAAAGTAAGTATGAGGATCGAACCCGAACCCTTGAGGCAAAGTTGTAAATTAAAGTGTGAAAAAAAAAGTGCGACGTTAACCATTGCCCCACCGTGAGATGCTAACGGAAACACGTTTGAATTTATTTAATTACTTGGATTTGGCAGGTGCCCGTTTTAATGAGTTAATGAGGTCAAGTTTGACTGCGGGATAGTATTTCATTTACTGCGGAACGCTTTTTCTTAATTTTTTTTTTTTTTTTTTTTTTTTTTCCCAAGATATTATAGGAAAAAGACTAACCCACATGCGGCAAGCGACAAATGTTGAATATTTATCTTCCCGAAATCGAGCAAATTAAATAGACAGGCGAGCTTCGTTGTTAACTGTGAGATATTACGATTTATATGTGATATAAAAAGTTTTAAAAAGTTGGGAACCGACCGACCGCTTCTCTGAAAAAAGCCTTTTGTAGACATAGAGAAAAAGCGAACACACATACAAACATACATACATTTTCGCTTTTATTTATATATATATATATATATATATATATATATATATATATATATATATATATATATATATATATAAAGTAGATTAAACGAAGTCAGCATTAATTATCCTCACATCTCGCGTAGGCTTAGGTTCTATTTTTTATAAAACTGAAATAGATTAAATATACCTCACCTTACCCACGCTGACATCTAGTGTATTACAAAGGAACTTTAGTGTAAAACTAACGTAAACTAAATGTAGTCCACATTAGCAACCCTCACGTCTAGCGTATTCGAAGATTCGTTTTGCATGAAAATAAAGTAAACTAAATATAAACCACATTGCTCACCTTTACACTTAGTGTATTCCCAGGTTCCTGATCAAGTCTAAGATGGCCGACAGAGAATCCGTAACATTTGTCCACCCACAGAAATAAAGAAACCTAGTCCCCCCTCTCCCACCCGACTTCTCGGAAACCATGTAAATGTCGAAAGCTCCAGTTACGTGACGCGTTTTTGGTGGAGCTTGGCCAGTGACCGTCATCCAATGTTGTGCGGGTGAAGGAAGGGGAAGGGTAGCGGGGTCAACAAGGTAGCACACCAGGTGAGGAGACGCACCACATGCGCGCGATATGAGAGATATGAAGAAGCCGTAGGTGTAGGCAAACACAATCTTGAAGGCAGGATGTCATCGGCGGTTTAATAACTTTTAGATTACTTGTCGGTCTGTCTGTTTGTCGGACTGTCCATCTCTTCCGGAATCCATATGATTAGAGCAATCATTGGTGTTTACTTGCATCGTTCGATTTTATTTTATGCAGAGCTTCCTATCTATCTATCTATCTATCTATCTATCTATCTATCAATCTATCTATCTATCTATCTATCTATCAATCTATCTATCTATCCATCTATCTATCTATCTATCTATCTATCTATCTATCCATTTATCTATCTATCTATCTATCTATCTATCTATCTATCTATCTATATATCAATCTATCTATCTACCAATCTATCTATCTATCTATCTATCTATCTATCTATCTATCAATCTATCTATCTATCCATTTATATATATATCTGTCTATCTATCTATCTATCTATCTATCCATTTATCTATCTATCCATTTATCTATCTATCTATCCATTTATCTATCTATCCATTTATCTATCTACCTACCTATCTATCTATCTATCTATCTATCTATCCATTTATCTATCTATCCATTTATCTAGCCATCTATCTATCTATCTATCTATCCATTTATCTATCTATCTATCCATTTATCTCTGTATGTATGCATACATGCCAATTTATCTATCTATATATCTATCTTAATATATATGTATATATATATATATATATATATATATATATATATATATATATTTAAATTTACCAAAATGAGACAAGATGGTAAAATTAAAGTATATTATAAATATCAAAGAATTAATATTTATAAAGTTATCTCAGCCAGATAAAAAAGCTCAATAAAACCAAATAGGAGATAGAGCTTATAATAAGAGCAAATAGTTAATAAAACATGTTAAAAAACATTTTGAAATGAGTTGGAAACATATTTAATCTTAAAAGGAAACACTGGATAAGTGGATAGGACTATCCACTTATCTAGTGTTTCCTTTTCAGATTAAATATGTTTTCAACTCATTTCAAAGTGTTTTTTAACATGTTTTATTACCTGTTTGCTCGTATATATATATATATATATATATATATATATGCATATATTTATATATATACTAGCAGGGGTGCCCGGCGTTGCTTGGGTGTTTGGAGGTGTATGCTGTGAAAAAAAGGCAAAAAAACAAAAAAAAAATGGTTAATTTTTTAAAACTTTGACCCCTATTATGACCCCTTAAAATTTATAGTTTCGGGCTCAAATCACTTTATTAAGTTAGATCCGGGTTCAAGGAACCTATATCTAAAATTTCAAGTGTCTAGACCCAAAATTGTCGGAGGAGTTTGGTAGAGTTCTTAAAGGTCAAATCGTTGAAATTTGACCCCTTAACAGCCAAATTTCTGGCTGACACCCGTCACATCGATTTTCCCAAATCTCAGTACCCGGTATTTCAAATTACGAGTCTGTAGACTAAAAATTGACAGAGTTATTGCGTAGGGAAATGTACACAGACAGACAGACAGACAGACACGTTCACTTTTATAGATATAATAGATTTAAATAAGGAAGTAGTCACCAACAATGTGTATTTTTTTAACATTATTTTATTATTCCGTGTCTTGGTTTTTCATTGAGAATTATGTTTGGATCATTGTAATAATGTTTTTAAGTCATTGAAATCGTTTACGCGCGTTTCAGACGGTCTGTGATGCGTTCTCGTCAGAAATTATTTTCAAATAATATAATATATATATATATATATATTATATTATATTATATGCATTTATACACACACATACACATATATATACACACATGCACACACATATATATATACACACTGTGAGCACTGGGCAATATGTGATAACCCCCGGAATTCAAACCTTATAATGGTATATGAACACCAAGAAAAGAGAGCCAGTAGAACTACTTCCATCACAAAACTGGCCAAAGATTTTACACAACACAGTCTTACAAATGAGACAGAAACAGAAAGCAACCCTACAAGAGAAAGAACCCAAAAGAGTCGGCAAAAATACACTAAGACTTTCCATTGCAAAAAACTGAAAGAATGAGCTAACCAACGGCGTGCCAAGTATTTCCTGGATGAACTATCACAGGAATATATAGATAAAGGCAGCTCTGTAGATTGGCTTGAAAAAGGATCTTTTCACTATGAGCAGGAGAGAATGGTAATGGCCGCTCAAGATCGAGATTTGATGACCAATGCTTTGTAATAATGTTTTTAGTAATGGAATTGGAAATTTTTAATTCGACCGTTTTGGATTTTACCATTCTTGGATTTTTCACCCTTCACCGGACTATCCATTCATGTGAAATCTTTTTATCATTTTTCTTTTACCTCCTATTCCCCTTACCTCACTTTTTTCTATCCATTTTTTCTCTTCATTTAATTGGAGACTCAGAAAAATATGCCTAAACGATTTAAAAAAAAACATACTGTTTATTTTAAAGTCTCTAAATCTCTTTATTTTATTTTATTATTTTGTATATTTTTACTTTTATTTCATCTTTATTTTTAATCCACCTTTAAAATATAAGATTTTAACTTTTTAAAATTTCAACTATCTTGATTTTAACAAGAATATTTCGCAAATTGGAATATTCATTTTAAACGATTGGATTTTACTTTATAAAAGAGACGATCTTTCTACATATATTTTTTTCGTAGCTTGCAGCACCGAACAGGCATAATAAATCTATAATCTTCATTCCTTATGCATCATTGCCAATTACTCGGGATGTTATATCGAAAAAAATTGGAATTTACATTAAATGTGGAATTTTTCAACCGATTTGGAATCTATTCAATCTGTTCAAGGATTACTGCCCCATTCGGATACCCAAATTTCATATTCATTTTTTGTTTCCACCCTTATTTTCTTTCTCTATGTTCCTTAAAGGATTTGATTTTCAATATATTTTCTGAATTAATGCTTTACTAATGACCTTTCTCTGAGGAGATGAGCATAATCCAGAATACATATTCTTTGTACAAATAATATATTTTTAATTTTGAAAAATTGTATTTTTCTTAATAAAATTTAAATACAAAAGACTGTAAATTTTATTTTACGCTATCTAGAATATTGATCAATTTTATTTGACTGGGATTGTGTTATATATAAAAATATTGCATCCCTAAAAAATATTTTCTACCACTAAATACAACAAGCTTCAATAATCCGTGATACAGTTCCTTTCATTATTCTTATATATATATATATATATATATATATATATATATATATATATATATATATAAGAAAATGGACGATATATGATAGAATAAAAAAACATAAAAACGAGAGATTTACCAGTTTCATTTTCTAAAGGCGTTCGTTGATCCTATGTTAATTTCATCCAAATTTATATGGCATTATTACCTTGACACATTGGCTCCCATTAAATCACCAAAGTTAAGCATCTTTGAACCTGGTCAGTACTAAAATGGGTGACCATTTGAGTATATCAAGTGTTGTATGCGCTCTCCCTGCGGATGGCTATCTGCAAATGTCGAGCTGTGACGAACGACGTCACGGAAAGGAAAAAAAAGACTATAGAAAAGGAGAGAACAATCACGTTAGAGACGTTGATGGCGTTTGTGAGCATGTTCAAGAAGACGACCACGTGAGGGACGTTACAGCAATAACTAGAGAATGATGAAATAAAAGTCGTAAACAGAAAAGCGAGTTGATTTCTTTTGTATTCTTGGTCAGCTCTGCGACTGAGTCTACAACGTGTTGGTTCCCAGACAACATTTAATCTGCTTGCCTTGAGATTTTTGAAGTCGTCCTGGACTTCTCTTTACCACTGGAATTAGGTAGTGCCGACTCAGGAGAGATGCGGTTGGATTTGATCAACGCTTGCTTCTCAATTACACATGCATGCACTCTTACAGGGCATATCCATTGTCTCTCGAGATAGAACTGAGACAAGGTTTTCAGTCTGGGAGTTAATGTTAAACATATTTGTTCATTTTCTGCTTATTTCTTTTTTTTCGGGCATTAAAAAAAATTTCATAGACAAGTATATACAAGGAAAATAAAAACACTTTTCCAACAGACTGATGTGTATCTTTATTTTTTATTTTATCAAGGCGTCAAGTACTACAACATCAATGCTAACCTCATCTGTGTCATACAAAACTTCTACGAAAAGACTAGTAGTGCCATTTACCTCAACGGGGACATTGGAGACTGGTTCTGAACACCCGTTGGAGTGAAACAGGGATGTTTGCTCTCGCCGACACTCTTCAGCATTTTCATTGAAAGAATTATGACGTATGCACTTGTAGACCAACAAGAAAGAGTCGGCATCGATGGCAGAACAATCACAAACCTGTGTTTTACTGATGATTTAGATGGACTCGCAAGAACAAGAACTGGAGAACCTAGTCAAAAACGAAACAGATCCTCCACAGCTTATGACATGGAAATCGATGCGAACCAAAGAAACCTGATAATAAATAGTGACTATAGAATCCAAACTGCCGATGAAAAAACTTGAACCCGTGAAAAACTTCAAATGCCTTGGAGCAATAGTTCCAGATGACCTGAAGTATTAGCTAGAATTACAATAACAGCTGCAAGAAACAGTCGGCATCGATGGCAGAACAATCACAAACCTGCATTTTGTTGATGATATAGACGGACTCGCAAGCTCAGAACAAGAATTGTAGAACCTAGACAAGCAATTAGACAGATCCTGCATGGCTTACGGCATAGAAATCAATGCAAACAAAACGAAACTAATGACAAATAATGACAATGGAATCCAACTAATTTGAACTTCATTTCAAATACTTTGGAGCAATAGTTTCAGATGAGGGGTCCAACCCTGAAGTATTAGCCAGAACTGCAATGGTAGCTGCAACGTGGACTAAGTTGAACTTCATTTGGAAGGACAAGGCAATCAAACTCAACTCAAAAATAAGACTCATGCGTTCATTTGTCCACTCAGTTTTCCTGTATGCTTGTGAAATATGGACCCTTACAGCAGAATAAGAGATGAAGATTCTAAGCCTCAGAAATAAGATGCTTCAGAAGACTGCTTGGCATCTCTTCCAAAGACCAAATAACCAATTAGGAAGTCAAAAACAGAATAAGGCAAACCTTATAAAGATCTTCTCATCACAATCAGGAGGCGCAAACTAAAATGGTTCGGCCACGTAACAAGAGGAGAGAGGCTTGCCAAGACAGTGCTCCAGGGAATAATCAGAGGAAGAAGAAAGAGAGGAAAACAGAAGAGGAGATGGAAAGACAACATGACAGAATGGACAGGATTGAAGCTCAGCGAGGCTGTCAAACATGCGGAGAACAGGTAAGGATATCAAACATGGACCTTTACAGCAAAATGATAGAAGAGGATCCAGGCCTCAGAGAAATTTGGTGGAAGATGGCAGTGGTTCAATGGTTACCGACACAAACTGACGATCTGAGTGTTCGAAGTTCGAGTCCAGTTCGTTTCACAAAAATCATTTGTGATGTTGGCAACCTTTTCGTGAACCTTTCCTGAAAGTATCTGATGTCTTTCTAGTAGAAAAAGTTTTTCTGAGTTGAAAAATTTCAGGGAAACCAATGCCAACAATAGCATCTTTGGATTCATACTATATGATGAGGATTCCTTAAATAATTTTTGAATTGTGAATCAACTGAAAAAAAAAATGGACCAATTATTATGTGATTGAACTAGGTGTCATCTAGAAGCTTATTCACACCTGAGTGTCCTGTATCTGTACCAAGCCACTATTCGCCCATGCATGGAATATTGTTTTCACATCTGGGCTAGTGCATCAACTACCAGTCTCTCGTTCCTAAATAGGGTTCAAAAAAGAGTTGCTAACAAGAGGAGCAGGCTTGCTAAGACAGTGCTCCAGGGAACAGTCAGAAAAGAAAGAAAGAGAGGAAGACAGAAGAAGAGATGGGAAGACAACATCACAGAATGGACAGCATTGAAGCTGAGCGAGGCGGTCAAACGTGCGGGGGAAAGATAAGGATGGAGAGAAATGGTTGACAAGTCATCTGTAGCGCCCCAATGGTAACCACCCCGGGGCAGGTGACGGTGAATACTAATCAAGGCTTAAATCCACTCGATGATAAGGATTATATGAGTGTCAGGGGAGCAGGGAGACAGCGCCGTGATGATTGGTAATGATGGTGGTGACTGGACAGAGTTTGATTACTTTCAAGACAGGGATAAATGAAATTTGTTGACATTAAACTTGAAAACGATAATATTGTAGCCAGCTCAGAAGCAACCCAAGAATATTATGTTACACAGATGGGATGATCCAAGTAAGAACATTATGTTTTAGGTACGAGGTGCCTTTAATAAGTTTCCAAGCTGTTTTGTTCAAGCACATAAAGTTGCCAAAGGATTTAAAATTATAGATTCTTGAAATGTTATTGTTATGAATCTTACGAGATGACTGACTTTTATGATTTCAGGTTAAATTAACAGCTACAGAATGTCACTACAAGAAGGAGAGAGAGCGCCAAAAAATGGGTGTATATATATATATATATATATATATATATATATATATATATATATATATATATAGATATATATATATATATATATACACACATTTCTGCAAAACTCCGCGGATTAAGGACTATCCACTTATCTTGTGCTTCCTTTTTTAAAATTAAATGTTTTTAACTCTTTTTCAAGATGTCTTTTAACATGTTTTATTAATCATTTGTTCATATATATATATATATATATATATATATATATATATATATATATATATATACACTTGTGCCCGATATTATTCATACCCCTCGGATCTTTGAGATTTCTATAAGAATATTGCTCAAACCAGAAGGTAGACAATATTAAAGGGATTTCAAACAATAAATCAAGCATAAGCATTTAATTTAAACTCAACAAATAAATAAATTATGCAAGTTTGAAACATTATACAAAGAAAAACAATAATGGCACTAGTTCAAAATTATTCATACCTCTCTTACTAATAGTCAATAGCATGCCCTTTATTCTTAATAACTGCCTGTAACCGTTTGGGATATTTATCAACAAGGTTTTTACAAGCATCAACACTGATTTTTGACCATTCTTCAATGCAGTAGTTCTCCAAATCCTTCAAATTTCTAGGTTTCCGCTTTTTAACCTCAGTTTTCAATATGTGCCAGAGGTTTTCGATAGGGTTCAGGTCGGAACTCTGGCTAGGCCATTCCAAAACATTAATTTGATTATCCTCAAACCATTTCTTGACTATTTTGGCAGTATGTTTTGGATTATTATCCTGTTGAAGGACCCAGTTTGGTCCTAAATGGAGCTTCTCCTCATCCTGTCTAATGTTTTTCTGGAGTATCTCAAAATATTGCTCCTTCTTCATGGTTCCATCTATCTTGACCAAACTACCTGGACCACTAGCCGAAAAGGAGCCCCAAAACATTAGGCTACCACCACTATGTTTCACCGTGGGTATGGTGTTCTTTGGGTTGTAAGCTTCTCCTTTCTTCCTTCAAACGTAAGAAGCATCCATATGGCCAAACAATTCAATTTTTGTTTCGTCAGTCCACAAAATACTTGAGAAAACGGACTCTGGAGAATTCACATGGGTCCTAGCAAACTTTAGACGTGCTGCAAGGTGTTTTCCGGTGTGCAATGGAGTCCTTCTTTGTCTTCTTCCTTTCAGACGATTTTCATGCAGAGTCCTTTGCAATGTTTGCCTTGATATTTTTATGCCAGAAGACTCCAGATTTTCTAAAATGTCCTTATTAGTGGTGGTTGGATTTGCATTAACACTTCTTACAATATTCCTGGTGGCTCTAGCAGACAGTTTCCTTTTCCTTCCTCTACCAATCAAGTTGTTTGTTGTGTGGTGGCTCTGGAATTTTTTGATGATGCTCTGTACTGTTGCTGTAGGGGCCTCAAATTTCTTGGAAATTGACTTGTAACCTAAACCATCCTTATGTGAATTCACAATTTTAGTCCTAAGATCATTACTAAGCTCTTTTTTCTTCCCCATTCTAATAATTTTTATTCTTTTATTGGTTTTCAGTTGATATCATTTTAATTTCTGAAAAATGCAAAAAACGAAATGAAATTAATCAAAGGTTGTATAAAAGAATTCAAAATAAGAATCAAACAGAAAACAAACAGTCAGAAACTCGATTAATACTGAAAAAATAAGGGGGTATGATTATTTTTGAACATTGCAGATTTTATAAATAGCTGTATATTTCTTTTATTACAAGTATCCCGAGATTTTAAAATGACGAAAATGATCAGAAGAGGTTTATTAAGAATATGTATCAATATGGACGTAAACAATAAATTCTTACAAAAGTTACACCTAATAAACTCAATTTTCAAGGGGGGTATGAATAATATCGGGCACAAGTGTATATATATATATATATTTCCCCAAAACCGCTGGCTATGCCGGAGGAGAGACTAAAACCTGCTGCTATGGTTTTAAATTATCTGAAATAACAACAAGGGGAGATTTGATTCCAAATATTTTTCATAACTTTTGTATATATATATATATATATATATATATATATATATATATAAATGAACGTGTCTGTGTGTCTGTGTACATTTCCCTACGCATTAACTCTGTTAATTTTAAGTCTACAAACTCGAAATTTGATATACAGGGTACTGAGACTTGGGAAAATCTTTGTAATCCGTTTTCGGCCAGAATTTTGACTGTTAAGGGATCAAAGTTCAACGATTTGACCTTTGAGAACTCTACCAAACCCCTCCAACAATTTTTGGTCCAAACACTTTAAATTTTAGATATAGTTTCCTTGGACATGGATCTTACTTAATAACTTATTCGAGTCCAAAACAATAAATGTTAAGGGGTCATACATAATAGAGGTCAAAGTTAAAAAAATTGACTTTTTTTTTTGCTCAGCATACACCTCCAAACACCCGGGTAATGTCGAGCACCCATGCTAGTATATATATATATATATATATATATATTTGTTTTCACAAGTGACAGCACGCCCCTTAACACACGTTGCCAAGCAGGACCGAACAATCTTGCCAAATCGACACGCCACGATATGAAAAAGCAATAACGCGATACATGTTATCAAAGAAGTGTATTTCAAAACTTGCCAATCACTTATCGGCTTGTTCTTTTCATAGCCGTTGGGCGAAACTAAATCGTCACTTTGGGGTAAGATGGGTGTAGTTCAATAGTGGACTTGATTTGTTATTGAACGGTCCTGGGTTCGCTATTTACCGCAGGTAGGTCCGACTCATACGCTTGTGTGCTGCCGCGCATGCTCGGCACACAGAAAGAATTGGAATACACTCTACTAAAGCCTGATTGCCACCGCTGTGAATTTCAAAAATGCAATCGGGATGTAATGACACTTTAATACAGTGTTTGGACCATCTTGCATAAATTAAACATCAGTTTTTGAGTGGCATAAGAGATTCAAGGAAGGCAGGAGTGTATGAGATAAGATGAGAGGTGTGGTAGGAGTAAAGAAGTTGATTGGTTAAACAAAGAATTTCATGGATAAGAATCGTCGTGTGTCTATAGAGACAATAGGTGCACAGTTTGATGTCAGTGTGGGAACTGTGAACACAGTTATTTATGAGGAATTGAAGATGTGGAAGATTTGCGCAAATAACACCAGTCCACACCTCCATCCTTGTCACAGATTATTTGAACAAGATGAGCATCAAGACAGTTGCTGACCCTCCTTATTGTCCAGACCTTGCTCTCTGCGATTTTCGGTTATTACCTAAGCTCAAGGAAAACCTTAGATGCTGTCGTTATGAGACAATTGAGGAGATGAAAGAGGCTGTGATGAGGGATTTTGACATGCTCAAAAAAAAGATGATTTCCATGTGGTCTTCCAGAAGTTGTTGGAACTATATAACAAGTGCATTGAAGCCGGAGGAGATTACTTCAAAGGTGACTGGAGTTTCATATGTGCAGTATCAATAAAGGTGTCTATTTGAAACTTTCTGTAAATTTATTGAAGACACCTCGTAAATAGGTATGTGTGTGAGAGAGAGAGAGGTAGGGAGAGAGAAAATAGAGAGAGAAGAAAGAGAGAGAGGTAGGGAGAGAAAATGGGGAATTATTGATACCTACATGAGTTTTGTTGTAAATATTTTACAGGGAAGGAGATAGGTTAGAACTCAGTCGAACAGCTTACATAGAAAATAATAATAGCGCAGAGATCCTAGCAATGTTTCTTCTGTGTGAGAGAGGTATTACATAGGAGAAAAGGGCATATTCCACTAGATTCCTGCCTTGATAGAGTTCAAAATAGACTTCGTAGCCTCGTAGGAGATGTCCTCGTCTCTTCCTTGCAACCTCTATCTCACAGAAGAGATGTTGCGAGTTTGTCTCTGATGTATCGTTATTTTCATGGAAAGTGTTCGACTGAGCTTCAATCTATGGTCCCCCCTCGCCAAACTTTCACAAGAAACACTCGTCTAGCTGTAAACACTATCAATAATTCCCCCCACTCTTTATCTGTGCCTAAACCTAAACGTAGATTCCATGAACAAAGCTTCTTTCTTAGAACTGCACGCCTGTGGAATCGTCTTCCGTTTTCCTGCTTTCCAGCTGAGTACAATATGGTTGTGTTCAAGTCTAACGTAAATAAGTTCTTGATGAGCCGTTCCATATAAGTTATCAAATTTACCAAATTTTCATTACTAATGATTACTGTACACTCTTTAACCCTTATCCTTGAGTGGCCTCTTGGCCTTGATAATGTGGTGATGCCTATGTAAAAAAAAGATTTCAAAGGTTCTTTTGTACTCTACCAATGCTGTTCCATAGTGTTATCATCAAGGAGCACCATTTACGTTTGGTGTATAACATAAAAGGATTCCGTGTACGTATGATTGTCTCTAATATAAATGGTTGTGTGTTCGATTATCATAAAGGGAATCGTGTGTGTGACATGTATTTTCAGAACCTACCTCTGCTTCTTCGATGTTGGACCATCTGGACATTTCTCATCCTGGAGGGAGACTTGATACCTGTTTGACGAAGATTTATCACTCCAAGACGATGAATGGGGTTTATAGTTTTTATTTCACTTTCCCCAGAGGTCCTGCAGAAGGTGGAAGTGAAATCGGCCTGTGTGGGTTCTTCTTCTACACACGTCAGCGTTCGTCTCCCCCCTCCCCCGTGAAGAGGGGGAGACAACGGGAAGCCGTCCGTCTTCTTCAAAGCCCAAATCAAATCTCAAAGATCTAGCCAACCTGACCACGTCACTCATACGTAATCTGGTCAGCTGACCTTCGGTTCTGGTAAACGTGTCTACACTCCACGTTTACTCACCTCTCTCTCTCTCTCTCTCTCTCTCTCTCTGTAACAATGCTACGAGGCTGCCGAAAGTAAATCCACGGTCCATTCCCTACTCTCTACTTTTATATGGATCGATTCTGACCCAGAAAGCAGCAATTCTTTCCCCTTTGTGTAAAACACCGATCACAAAATGTGAGAACAAAAAAAACTTATATAAAAGAAAGAAAGAGGTAAGAAACTGCCGAAAGTAAACCCAAGTTCTACTTTCTACTTTGTACTGTTATATGAATGCATTCAAATCCAGAAAACAGCAAGTCTTCTCCCTTTGTCAGAAACAGAAACATTGCTCATTGAATGTGAGAACTAAACGACAATATAAGCTGTTGCCGTATCTCTTGCATCTTTTATATTTAACTAGCAGCTCAGCCCGACTTTGTTCGGGCCTTATATACTGTTTTTTTTTTTACAAGGTGGTCACCAATAATCAAGGCTCGGAAGCCACTCAGGGATAAGGATTATTGCGTGTACAGTACGTTAGTAGTGAGATTTGATAAAGTGTCTTACTGAAGGGGGCGGTTCATCAGGAATTTGTTTATGTTGGACTTGAAGACATCCAGGTTGTAGTCAGGTGGGAAACAGGCAAACGGAACAGAGTTCCACTGTTCATAACTTTATGTGCATATATATATATATATTAAAAATTTGACTCATGTCCAGGTAACCTACATCTAAAATTTCAAGAGTTTAGACCCAAAATTGGCGGAGAAGTTTGGTACTCTTCAGAGGTCAACTATTTAAACTGTGACCTCTTGGTAGCCAAAAACTGATTGAATACCCTTTATGTAAAATTTCAAACGTGGACAAACTTTTTATTTTTATTCGAGATCAAAACAATAAATGATAAGGAGTCTATTCAAAAGTTCAATGAATAACTTTATTCATTGAACTTTTGAATAGTCAAGTCGCTGCCTGATGATATCTGTTGTTTGATTGAAACAAGTGGCTATTTGTAGCAGCGGGATGTGAGCATGTTTATATAACAATAAACAAGTATTATCAGCTCTTTTTATTGAGCACAATCTAACAACCTCGTTGAATTCATTAGTCCATTACTTTTGAATATAAAAAACCCGAGTATATATATATATATATATGTATATAGATATATATAGATATATATAAATATAACCTTATATACATATATAACCATATATATATATATAACCATATATATATAACCATATATATATATATAACCATATATATATAACATATGTATATAACCATATATATATATTTGGTTATATATATATATATATATATGTATATATATATATAACCATATATATATGTATATATATATGGTTATATATATAACTACGTATATATATAATCATATATATATATAAACATATATATATAACCATATATATATACAATCATATATATATAACCATATATATATATATATATAAAACCATATATATATAACCATATATATAACCATATATATATATATATGGTTATATATGTATAGCCATATATATACATATAACCATATATATAACCATATACACATATATATATTATTATATATAACCATATACATATATATATATATAACCATATATATATAACCATTTTTGGCAATTTTATAAGTTTAAAATCTCAGCGACTATTGATCAGAATTTAACAAATGAAGGCTCCATGGAAAGTCGCGCATTAAAGGGATCACCCATCATCCATACGTTTGACACTAGCTATCAAATACTGTCATTTGTTTTCCTATTTTTTGAATATGAATTACAAAATATCTAATATTACCTTAAAACCTCTGCCCTTGATGGAGGAGAAAGTAAAACTTGCTGCTATGGTTTCAAATGATCTGTAATAACATTAAGGGAAGACTTGATTCCAATATTTCCCATACGTTATATCTCCTCTTTTGGTTTTCATTCACAGTGTATAAGGATTATTTGAGACTGGAGATATTCATAATCGTACCCTATTTCCAGAAAATATGAAAAATATTTGGAATCAAATCTCCCCTCGTTGTTATTTCAGATAATTTAAAACCATAGCAGCAAGTTTTAGTCCCTCCTCCAGCATAGCCAGAGGTTTGGGGGAATTATGACAGCCCCTTTAA
Organism: Euprymna scolopes; assembly: GCF_053919585.1. NCBI lineage: Eukaryota > Metazoa > Mollusca > Cephalopoda > Sepiida > Sepiolidae > Euprymna > Euprymna scolopes. The sequence continues at coordinate 8,404,669 of NC_136521.1, read as the reverse complement.
GAAATACGTTTCTTATCGTTGAGCACTTTCTGTTGAATTAAAAGTCGGTCAATTTAGCTCTTATGCGTAGATCATCGTATAACGATTTGATCACTGTCTGTCTGACGTAATGAACATTTAAATTAAAAAATGTTTAAAATTCAACGCTATTTCACATGATTAATGG
>NC_136521.1:8357003-8394503 GCF_053919585.1 Euprymna scolopes | reverse complement strand
CCCATAGTTGATGCTGTCACGAGCGCTTTCGATTCGTCCACTAATCACAAATGTTGAAGTAAAAGTGCGAAAGAGTGAAAATGAGAATTAAAAGTGAAAATTAAAGTATACAGTAAACGGCGATAAGTAAAAATATATAGAGGCGATCAAAAGTGGATTAAAAATAAAGGTCAATTAAAAATTCGAGTATTAAAATCAGCAAGTTCGTGGACACTGTTAACGAAGACCGTCCAATACAAACTGCGCAAGGCATTTTGTTGTCTTATTATGTTAATACTCAAAATTTTAATCGACCTAATTGTTCAGTTCGATTACACCAGAAAATAGTCCGAAATCTTATTCTTCATTGTCCACGAGGGCGACGATGGCGGAAGGGGTGGGTGGCATTCTCTTGAGTGAGTGTTTTTGCTTCGAGGTTTGGCTCCAATCTGCTGTCCTCTGACTCGAACATTTCCTTATATTGGAAGATGATGGGATAGGGAACTCAACACGTTATTCGGGGAAGTCCGAATCCTTGCGTGTGTGCAAACCTGTGAACCTTCGTAGACCTGCAAATCTGGGATCAGAACTCAAATTCATTCACACGCCCCGAAATGTTGACACTTTAACCTCTCGTACTCAGAAAGCCAGAAATCCCTGAGCCGGGGTTCGTCAGACCAAGAACGAAATAATATTTCATTCTAACTTTTCGAATGATATCTCTTGTCATTTTTTTCTCAAACAATAAAATTATATGTCTGCTTATAAAAATACAATAAATTCATCCTTTAAGATAGGTTACCTGCCGTTGTCCGGGCATCCAATAATGTTTAACAGACAACATCAGCATAATTACCCGGCCTTACTTAGTGTTTAGGGGGTCTCGATCTCCCCAATTGGGGGCTGCATCGCTCCCTGAGGCGTTCACGCCACACACCCAAGTCATATGGATATATATTTTTATTTTTAAAATCGGAACTATATAATATATAAAAGTTGATAGAACATTAACTCTGTAATAATATATACGAAATCTGCAAGAATTAAAATATCATATTTAAGCGTACTTTACGACCGGGGTTTGCTGGGCGTCCGTGCTAGCGTAGATAAATATTTTTGTAGTTTTTAACAAAAGAGCAACAATAATATCAGGGCGTTTCCATTTACGCTGAACATCTACAGAATGCCAACATCAATATATTACATATGAATGAGTCCACTGTGGAATTTCCACAGGTCCCGCTAGTTAATATATAATATTGAATGGATTAGGCGAAGGTGAGAGAGGGAGTAGTGGGAGACAAGTTTTAATATAAAGACGTCACATATATTTCTTAATCTCTTTAAACATATTATATCCCCGAACAACGCTGTGTAGTCATACTAGTATAAACTAAAAAAAATATTATATTCGGTTCGCGTTGTGAGTGTGTGGGTTAATCGGAAAAAAGACTAAAGAAAATGGGAAAACCGAATCTGTCGTAAAATCTGCCGATGACATGTCCAGCTGTGAATATTCTTCCCCATTCCTCGCTTCTCCATTTTTATAAAATAAATTCCTTCCTTGTCAAAATCCAATAAAACCCCCAAGACCATTAGAATTCCTTGTGGAATGTCTTTGAAATCCGGCCTGATATTGCCTGCAAATGACACGATCGTCCGATGTCTCCAGCCGAGAGATCCCTCAATCAGAGCTATGCATTGCATGACGACTTTAATAAGAGCTCGTATTGAATACGTTTGGGTTGTACTCAGCCCTTGACAAGAGAATTGGGATATAATATTAAAATCAGAAGATCTACAGAGGAATAATTTCAAGCTGAATTCGGTGTGTGTGTGTGTGTGTATGGTCACGAATAGGCTCATATATGGTTGACTATTTTAAAAAACTGATTGCATATAATGATAGAAGATGTATGGAGATAGTGGTTCATTAAAATTGTGGGGTCTGCGTTCGCGCCTGGTCCACAAAGTATGGAAATAAAAAAAATTAAAAATTAAAAAAAAAGTTTACAAGTGTTTTTGATATAGATGTACATAAGAATAATTTGATAAGTATGTTTTAACTTAAATAGGGTTGGTATAATAAAATTTTGGGGTCTGCGTTCGCGCCTGGCCACCAAAGAATGGAAATAGGCACACATTTTAATAATGACATTTCATATCTATCTGCGTTAGTATACTTTGATATTTATGTTTCAGTTTGAAGAAATATGGTATGATAAAATAATGTGGTGTTCGTTCGCGCCTGACTTCCATAGAATGAAAATATGTCACAAAGTTTAACAAGTTTTTTAAATATAGATCCACAGAATATTGTGATAAGTGTTTCAGTGTGAACAGGTATGGTATAGTTAATTTTGGGGTTTATCTATTTTTACTTTCATCATATTTTGTTTTAGTTTTGATACCATCAAATTCGAAGCTTACAAGTGTTTTTTCATATAGATGTACATAATAATACTTTGATAAGTATGTTTTAACTTAAATAGGGATGGTATAATAAAATTGTGGGGTCTGAGTACGCGCCTGGTCAACAAAGTATGGAAATAAAAAAATTAAATTTAAAAAAAAAACGTTTACAAGTGTTTTTGATATAGATGTACATAATAATACTTTGATAAGTATGTTTTTACTTAAATAGGGATGGTATAATAAAATTGTGGGGTGTTCGTTCGTGCCTGACCTCCATAGAATGAAAATATGTCACAAAGATTAACAAGGTTTTTTTAATATAGATCCACAGAATATTGTGATAAGTGTTTCAGTGTGAACAGGTATGGTATAATAAATTATGGCGTTTATCTAATTTATTTTTACTTTCATCATATTTGGCATTGGTTTGATACCCCCAAATTCGAAGCTATCTCTTTACAACCCTTCCTTTTCATAATCAATCATATTTTCACAAATCAGAGTCCATTTTCTGTAGGCTGTTTTTGAACCCAGTCAACGACGGATATTTTTGCTAGTATATATATATATATATATATATATATATATATATATATATATATATATATATATATATATATGTATGTATATATATTTAGTAATGTGATTGATAATTTAAAATTCAAATAAGAATTAAAAATTAAAAATCTGTTTCATAAGAAGGAACACAAAAAAGTCAATAATTTGTACGATCCTTTCGGAAACGATGTTTGTCTTCCGATAGACATTAAGTTATGGACAATAATTTTGACATATAGTTTTTATTGAAACAAAGTCTACTCATCAGCAAAATTATTGAGTTGTTTTTTTTATATATAAAAGCCACCATAAATAAACCTAGCATTTTTTTAAGTAAGGCAGATGTATTTGGAAAATATTAAAATACAAAGGAAAATAGTTACTTATTAATGTTGATAAGCAAAGTAATATGGGTTGAGAATAAAAAATAAAATAAAATTATAAATCTGAATTTGGTTTAAATATAAGGTTATAACAATATGTTTTTAATAAAAGATAACAATTATATATATATATATATATATATATATATATATACCTTTTAATTGTTTGCCTTTTTAAAACCGTAATTATCGTCAAAGCATTCAATGGGTGTTGATTGTAGCTTGTAAATGCACGAAATGTTGAATTTTCAAAGCGAACGCCAATGGGACATTAATGCGAAGCTCGTTGTTTGTTTGTTTACGAACAGGCGATTTGAGCACTATAAAGGTGGTGACGGGTGCCTATTTAAATAGACATTCCGACGAGTTATTTACGGGCGTCGATTTCATGGTCGAGTGGGAGAACTGCCGACTGCCAACACGACGGTTCTAGGTTCAATCCTTGGCTTAGGAAAGATGCTAGTCTAGCACTGATGAGTTGTGATACAACGAAACAGGACTGTATGTCGATGACTACAAATATATTTTAAGCCCCCCCCACTTTTGGGTAGAGCACTGTCGTAAATAATCTCACCCGCTACTTAATTGGCTGAAAAATGCGAAGCTCGTTGTTTGTTTGTTTACGAACAGGCGATTTGAGCACTATAAAGGTGGTGACGGGTGCCTATTTAAATAGACATTCCGACGAGTTATTTACGGGCGTCGATTTCATGGTCGAGTGGGAGAACTGCCGACTGTCAACACGACGGTTCTAGGTTCAATCCTTGGCTAGGGATAGATGCTAGTCTATCGGTACTGATGAGTTGTGATACAACGAAACAGGACTGTATGTCGATGATTACATATATATATATATATATATATATATATGAAATTGGTATATTTAGGCAGAATTTTGTCATTCAATCAAATATTATTAAATGCAACGTAGACACTTTGCTTTGTGATTTTTATTTTTATTTTTTTACATTTTTCGATTTTCCGTATAATCCTTTTTGCATCAAAATCAAAAATATTAATAAAAGTTTTATAGTTGTTGCTGTCACAAGCGCTTTCGATTCGTCCTCGAATCATCTTCAGGTGTTCAAGTAAAAGTGCGAAGGAGCGAAAATGAGAATTCAAAGTGAAAACTTAAATATGCAGTAAACGACATTAGTTGATAAGTTAAAATATATCGAATCGATGAAAATTTGTTTGAAAATATATAAGTAAAACAATTAAACAAGAACTCATCAACAATCATTTTCCTAATTACATTGTTAACGAACAAATAAACGAATGCTACAATCCCTTGAAAACCTTAATAATAATATTAGCCAACGCCGCATAATAATATATTTACCGAAATTAAATGACACCTAATTTCAGAATCGAAAAAAATACAATTAAAAATATCGTACCGGCTATGAAAACGTTGGAGCAAACCAATGTAGTGTATAAATTCAAATGCTCTATGGGAGAATGTAACTTCGAAAATAATACATACCTTGGGCATACAACGACAACTTTGCCCCGGCGAATAACCATGCATCAAAATAATACTAGTTCTATATATAAACATTTGATAAAAGAACATAACTGTCCCCCCTCCAATCTTAGAAAGATCCTCGTTGACAACATAAAAATTATACAACATGAAATTAACTTTAAAAAAATTAAAAATTCTTGAAGCGTCATATATTAGAACGCATTCGAGAAAAGCAGAAACGTTCTAAAATGTCGTAGTTCGTAGTGAACGGACTCCGCTAACAGTGTCCACGAACTTGCTGATTTTAATACTCAAATTTTTAATCGACTTTTCAGCGACTCTATATATTTTAACTTATCAGCTAACGCCGTTTACTGTATATTTTAGTTTTCACTTTAAATTCTCATTTTATTTTAATGTTTTTCTTAATGAGTTCAATTTAATATAAAAGAATTGGTACGATTTAAAATCACCGCAAATCATTTCTTCGTTTGCATATTTTTAAAGTGAACATTAATCAGAAGTGACTTTTTCAGACCATTCATCGTCAAGCCCAAATATCAGCTGAAGTGATATTGTAAACCAATACGGACAGGAATTTGATGAACAGAATTGTTGTCGTTGTTATTATTATTATTATTATTATTATTATTATTTCTTCATTTAAAATTTTTTTTTTTTGGGGGGGGGGAAATTACTTCAACGGACAAATTATTCCTCCTAATATATCATAATCAATAGAGGATTGATTCTATAATAATACATACGCAATCTGCATGAATTAAAATATATTTAAGTGTATTATACGACCGAAAAACGCCAGGATGCCAGCTAACAGCTAATATATATATATATATATATATATATATATATATATATATATATATATATATATATATACACGAGCAAACAGTTAATAAAATAATAATAATAAAGGTAAAAAAACACTTTGAAATAAGTTAAAACATATTTAATCTGAAAAGGAAACACTGGATAAGTGGATAGTCCTTAATCCGCGGAGTTTCAAAGAAATACTTTCCTTCTCATCAGAGGGTAGGGATTAGCAAAATGCAAGATCGGATTTTGCATGCAAAAGTATTTTATGAAACAACAAGTAAGTCAAAGATCTTACTTGAAAACAAAAAAAGTGAAGCAGAGGGAATATGGTGAAGAAAAAGGTGATTACGCGTGAATGGATAGTCTGGTGGAAGATAAATAATCCAGTGACGGTAAAATCCAAATATATAACTTCAAGAAAGTTAATTGAATTTCCATTTGCACAAGTAAAATCCAAGGAAATCCCGTAATATATATATATATATATATATATATATATATACATATATATATATACACCCACACCCACACCCACCCACCCACACACACACATATATATATATATATATATATATATATATATATATATATATATATATATATATATATATATAAGAACATCTATTAAACTGAAGAAGAGAAATAGCGAACAACTGTGTTCACAAGTTAAAATTTACTCTAGGATAGCGATACAAAATAGTTATATATATGAAAGTGAAAAATGTTTGTGTGTGTGCGTGTATGTATATTTCTCTAGCAAATAACTTCGTCAATTTTCGGTCTACTGACTCGGGATTTGACATAAGGAGTATTGAGATTCGGGAAAATCTTTTTATACGGGTTTCAGCCAGAGATTCGGTTGTCAAGAGGTCAAAGTTAAACGATTTGATCTTTGAAATCTCTACCAAACTCCCCCGCCAATTTTGGGTCTAAATGCTTGAAATTTTAAATGTATGTTACTTAGACATGGATCAAACGTTTTAATTTGATACCAGCCTTCCCACAAAATCAATGTGAAGGGGTAAAAATTAGGGGTCAAAGTTTTTAAGTATTTGTCCTCTACGGTCTTTAACCAAATTATTCAGCCAATTTCTGGTCTAAACATTCAAAATTTTACATAAAGGGTATTCAGAGAGAGGGCAATCTTTTTAATCTGTTTGGGTCGCAAATTTGAGCTGCCAAGAGGTCAAAGTTAAAAAGATTTGACCTTTACGGTGTCTAGCAGACTACTCAGCCAATTTTGGATCTAAACATTTGAAAATTATACATAACGAGTATTCACACACACGAAAAGCATTTTAATCAGTTTTGGGGTAAACATTTGGTTTCCAAAGGTCAAAGTTGAAAGTGTGGACCTTTGCAGATTCTACCAAATTCCTCCGCCAATTTTGGGTCTACAGACTTGAAATTTTAGATGTAAGGAACTGGCTACAACTTTTTGTTTTGATTTGAAACCAAAATAATAAATGTTAAGGGGTAAAAATTGGGGTCAAAGTATAAAAAATTGACCTCTTCGGTTACTACATCCTACATAGGCGCCACAAAAAAACTTAGTAATAGAGTTGCCCTACACCGATCCAACATCAAAATCGCGGAAAATAGACACCTGCATGTATCACAGCATTTACACACATGCAGTGGAGGCAAATTCGAGATAATGGCCATCTTCCAAACTGACAACTACTGCTACTTACTAACACAAGAAAAAAACTTCATAGCAAAGTTCAACCTCGCTTTGAACATCTCTCAATAATTATACACATAAATAGGCAAAACACAAAATATACTTACACGCATGCAATACTTAGGTAAATTTGCACTCTCACACACGAAACAAAACAAGTACAATAAAGCACGCGCACACTTTCATGTGCGCGCACACCCATATCCAGTATAATTCCATTTTCATAAACTAAACAAGCAATTAGAAATTATACGTGTGTATGTGTATGTGTATGTACACACATGTGTGTGTGTGTATATATATGTGTGTATGTGTATGTATGCGTGTATATGTGTGATTGTGTGTGCGTGTGTGTGTATATAACATCTGTTATCTATCCTCCATCTTGTTTTGTTTGTGTGTGTGCGTGCACTTATGTTTGGGTGACTGAATACATGTATGCATATGTGCTTGGATTAGGAAAGAAAACTTCAACCAATATATATGTAAGGTATGGATGTATGAATATGTATGTGTGTGTGATGGTGGGTGCGTGTGTCCATATATATATGGGTGGGTGAATGTATACGCATCTGTATATATGTGTGTGTGTATATATATGTATGCATATATATGGGTGGGTAAATATATTTGTGTGTATGTATATATATGAATGTATGCGTATGTGTGAGCCCCTGCCTATGTCTTTATATATATGCGTGTGTGTGTATGTATATGTGTGTGCCTGCATACGTATGCGTATGTATGTGAGTGTGTATGTGAATACATGTATGTATATATATATATGTGTGCATGTATATGTATGTGTGTGATTGTGTGTGTATGTGTGTGTGTATATATCACCTCCTACCTATTCTCCATCTTATTTGTGTGTGTGCGTGTATTTATGTTTGAATGATTAAGTACATGTATGCATGTGTATACATGTTTTTTTATTTTGTGTTTTGATTGGGAATACATTTTTTTTAAATGTTTTTAAATTTTGTGTGATATGTAAGTGAGTGGATGTGTATGAGTGTATAGGTGGATATGTGTATATGTATGCTCCTACATATATTTCTGTGTATATGCGTGTGTATATGTGTATATACCTGCGTGCGTATGCGTGTGTAAAGCTATATATACATGTATGTATGTATGTATGTGTATGTGTGTGTGTGTGATTGTGTGTGGGTGTGTGCTATACACCAAAACAGAAAATCATAAAACAACCATAAAAACCTTCACCAAATGGACCTAAAGCCCCCTCTTTGAACTTAACTCTGACTGGACACTACCAACACTTATTGTTGGGGACAGAATGTCTGAGACCACATCACTCCGAAAAACACATTTAGTATCAGCAGATGTAAAAATAACATTTCAAACTCTCATTTAAAAGAAAACAAACTTCTTACGAAAATATCTGAAGAGAGCGAAACAAAGCTTGAAACTCGTTATAAAAATATTTTAAAATAAAAATATGATAAAAGGTTGAAAAACACACAATTGTTGATGGCTACACTCTTTTAAATATACATTTTTCTCTCGTTGGAACTACATAACAATCACTTTAAATATATATATATATATATATATATATATATATATATATATATATATATATATATATATATATATATATTTATTTACCAGAACCTTTAATCCGGTGATCCTTTAAATTAACTGTTACTTATTCTGTTATAAATAAGAATATCGTCTTTTAATTTTAAACCGTTATAAACTAAAAAAACGTATATAAGAATAACCACATAATTAATATTTAATTATAAACCCCTCTCTTATTATATACACTCCTACTACTTTAAATTCCAGCGTCCTCTCCCTTCTACTCCCCCTGCTTTTCTAACTCCCCTTTATCTACGATTTTTCCATTCTTATTTGATATTATAACTTAGTCCATCTATGAATTCTGACGATGCCAGTTGGATATTTCCTCTCTTTGAGGATCTTCTTCTAGCTGAAACAATATGTAAACTCATTCTGGACTCACAGTAATAAATGTCCTATATATATATATATATATATATATATATATATATATATATATATATATATATATATATATTAGAGATAAAGTGAGAAAGAGAGAAAGAGAGAGAGAGCAAGATATATATATATATATTTGCATATATGTATAGAGAGATAGAATAAAAGAGATAGAGAAAGAAATAAGGAGAGGGAGAGAGAGAATGAGGAATTAGATATCAAATTGCCCATAACAGATCTATTATAACGTCTGCTGATGACATGTCCAGTCGTAAATGTTCTTAAGATGTCAACACCTTCTTCTTTTTCGAAACAAATTCCTTCCTTGTCAAAAATCCAATAAAACCTCCGAGACCATTAGAATTCCTGGCGGAATCTCTTTGAAACACGTCGTCCTGATATTCCCTGCAAATGACACGATCGTATAAGCACGATGTCTCCAGTTGAAAGATTTGTCCATCTCGAACTTTGCCGAAACACCTTGTCTTAGAAACTCTACAAGAATTTTATAAATGGATTTTCGCCAGAATCAGCAACAGTAAATCTATGCGATAAAAGTAACCGTACGTGTGTCCGGCCGGATTTACAGTACGAATAAAAGGAAATTTGGCGGGTGGGGAGTGGGGGTTCAGCGAAGGTGGAATATAGTAGTAGGCAGAGTCGAATTCTTTTGTGGTGACGTGACAGTAGAAGCTTGCATCCTGCCCTCTCACCATGTATCTTTAACTATGCATAACCTAAAAGAAAGAAACCACGGTTATTGTAACGATAAATATGTGCCCGGCTCGATTTACAGTATCAATAAAAAAAAAGACGTTGGGAGAAAAGAAACTATTGTCATGGACGTGAGGCAGAGGTAGAGACACGTCACTAGATATCTTCCATGCAAAAAAAAAAAAAAAAAAAATGATCGATTCAAAATTCACCGGCGCCTGTTGAGCGTTTATGAACCTTATACAGTTGATGTTTGCATTGTTAGGAGACAGGTTCGTCGATTTCAGATTGACGATAGGGACGTCGTTGAAAAATTCACAGAGGATCAAAGTACAAGATAGAACGATAAAAATGTCACCTTAAAGAAAACAACACTACAGCTTTATTTTAAAACTTTTATTGAAAAAATCAATTCGGGTAACTTGATTATGTAGTCGAGCTGACATATATTCAATGTAGCCGCATTCAGCATCAATCACCGCCTCGAAAAGAATCCGGAACTAGGCGCATGCCCTTTCCACAAGCGCTGGCAGGAGCTCGACGAATACCCGGAGGTGGGTGGCGGCGATCAGGTTAGCTTTGATGTTGTGGAAGGTCATGTCGGAGATGTTCTCGACGTATGACCAAATGGAGTAGTCCCGCGGGATAAGGTCGTGGTAGGAGATGGATGAGTCAGAAATGAGTAGGAAGCCGTAGCACTCCTTCTGAAGTCAAGCCTCGGTATCTTTGGACTTTGGATCCGACGCTGAGTCCTACTGCCACACCCATAGTTTGCCAGCGGCTATCTGATTGCACCAGAGGATCACCAAACTATTGATCACACCCAGGTACACTTTGGTGTTGACTTTCAAGCCGACTTCGGAAATGTGAGGTGGCATGATGTGGCCCTCACTTGAAACTACACGAAAGACCATAACCGTGTCCGGAAACTTTGTTTTTATCACCCTGGGAACGTCCCTGTTATTCGTGGCAATTCAGCGATGCATTTTAAGGGTGCTGGCAATAGTCCTGTTGTCATAACTTGGATCGGTAGAGAGCAGGAGTTGTACAGCGGCGCATCTCCGTCCGATCTCGCTCGTTGAGCATTGTGTTACTATCAGACATGATAGAAGGCTCCTATCGCTCTTGAGATTTGTACACAACTGGTTAACTTGTTAATGGTCTGCAAAAAAAAAACCCCAAAACAAAACAACAACAAAAAAACGGTTTTATTAAGTGGAAATGGAATCATGTCGTCTTTTCTGTGGCGACAATTTTTATTGTTCCACTCTATAGATTAAAGGGTTGAGCTTGAGATTACTTTCCACGACGTCAGAACTCACTTCCCTCATTCTATCATTTGATCCTCTGTTTCTATCAACAATGCTACTGACAAAGGGGGAAGAATCGCTGTTGTGGAGGTCAACATTCTTATTTGAACTATTATGTAAAATAGTGGCAGAAAAGAAAAAAAAAGTAAGGTACAATTTGAAGTATTAATAAAAATAGAGGGAGAAAATAAATAAATGAGACAATGAAAAAAGTTATTAAACAGTTTTTGACCTTGAAGTAGTTTTTTTTAAAAATTATTTAAACCCCTTACATCAAATGGCTTCATGTCTTGTCTGGAGCGATTTCGATTTTAAGGAAACAAACATACGTGTGCCCGGCAAAATTTGAAGTATTAATAAAAAAAAATGGTGTGTGAAAAGAAACGAAGAAGAAGAAGAAGAAGAAGAAGAAGAAGAAGAAGAAGAAGAAGAAGAAGAAGAAAAAAAATGGTTAGTCGACAAAAATTCAAAGCTTCATACCGGTAAAAATTCAGAATTAAATTTTTTAGCAGTCGCTGCTGCTGTTTCAGCTTCGAATCTCTACTATTAGATAAAAGAAACTGCGTGTGAGCTCGTTTCTAGGGACTCAAAAACGGCTGGCTCGATTTTTATGAAATTTCACACAGAGGTAATATACACTGCCGATCCAAAATTTAAGACCACTTAAAAATCTTGAAAAAAAAACCCCTTTGTTTTAAGAATAGATTTTAAACTCTTCCGACTTAAGGTTACCAATACTACAATCTAAAAGGTTATGGAAACAAAAAGCTACATTCCAAAAACTTATTTTTAAAATTTACATTTTTATTAAACTAGCATTTCAGCCCGGCGTTGCCCGGGTGTTTGGAAGTGTCTGCTAAGCAAAAAAAAAAAAGAAAAAAAAAAGAAAAAAGAAGAAAAAAAGCGGTTTTAAACTTTGACTCTTATTATTACCCCTTAAAATTTATTGTTTTGGGCTGAAATCAAGTTATTAAGTTAGATCCCTGTCCAAGGAACCTATATCTAAAATTTCAAGTGTCTAGACTCAAAATTTTCGGAGGAGTTTTGTAGAGTTCTCAAAGGTCAAATTCTTGAACTTTGACCCCTTAATCGACAAATTTCTGGCCGAAAACCGATCACATCGATTTTCCCAAATTTCAGTACCATGTCTATCAAATTTCGAGTCTGTAGACTTAAAATTGACAGAGTTCTTGCGTATGGAAATGTACACACACAGACACACACACAGACAGAAACTTTCACTTTTATAGATATATAGATTAGGCTCTTTACACATGATCCAAATTATAAGACCAGAGACGAAAATTCTATTGAATTGTACAAAAAGTGTATGAAAACATTCAATAATAAAACTTAATAATGAGTTCTACCTCCACCGCTTTTGATGACTTCAAAAATTCTTTGGGGCATGTTAGAAATAAGGGTTTCCATTAAGGTGCGGAGGATCCTGCTCCAGTTTCTGAAGATGGCTTCACGATGTTCATTTTTTGTTGAATATTGTTTGCCATTTCGATAAACCTGTCTTGTCATCCATCCCCAAACATTTTCAATTAGGTTCAATCCGGTGAGCATGCAGAATGTCCCAAGATATGGACTCCATTTTCTTGTAGAAAGCTCAAGGTCCGTTTTGCAGTGTGGATTGTAGCATTATCCTGTTGGAATATCCATCCATCCCCACACAAATGATTATCTCCATCATCAAAGATGCTTTTTGTAGCATGCTAACATAATCAGCTGTAGTCTGACGACCCTGCACCATCTGGAGCTCCATCGTCCTTCTGTAAGAAATGGCACTCTATACCATTACGGACCATCTACCACTATGACCTGTAGAAAAAAAAATTCAAGGGGCATGTTTTTGTCATGCCAATATCGCTGGAAGCCATCAGGATCATCTAAATTGAATTTTTTCTCATTAGACCAAATCTTAAGCAGTCCATTTTGTGACGTGAAAGCAATCGGGGAATATGTTTACGCTTTTTATTTACCATGCCTTTTTGTTGTAAGTGTCGTCTGATGGTTATTGGACTGCAATTAGCATCTGTAACCGTTTTAATTTGACTAGAAGAAAGTCCTCTGTACTTCATAACAATCCGTCTGATTCTCCTACTCAATGCAGGAGAAATTTGGGATGGGGGGGGGGCTACCAAAGGATTTTGCTTTTCCATAATTCTCAGTGCTCTTTAGAAAGTTTCAAATAACAGTTTTACCGCGATTTACCTTAGCTGCTATCGCTCGCTGTGACAAACCTTGCTTATGGAATCCTAGAATCCAAGAGCGCTTAACTTCTCAATTTCTTGCTTTAGGCATGGTAACACCTTTACACAGTGATTGCTAACCTCTAACTGAACTAAAAACATTAGAATTACCATAAATCTAACAATTTATACCTTTGGTATTTTAATTTTTGATCATGTGTAAAAAGCCTAATTTAATAAAAATGCAGATTTTAAAATAAAATTTTTGGAATGTATCTTTTTGTTTCCATAACGTTTTAGATTGTAGTATTAGTAACCTTAAGTCGGAAGAGTTTAAAATCTACCCTTAACAAAAAGATTTCTTTGTTAAAGATTTTTAAGTGGTTTAAATTTTTTGATCAGCAGTGTAAATAAATAAAAATAAAAAACTGAAAAATATGTTAAAACACACACAAAAAAATATCTAGTTATTGAAGTCATAAAAAGCAGTGGAGGTAGAACTCCTTATTATTTTTGTACAATTTAATAGAATTTGTTTCTCTTGTATTATAATTTTGATCACGTTTAAAAAGCCTAATTTAATAAAAATATAAATTTAAAAATAAATCTTTGGAATGTAGCTTTTTGTTTCGATAACCTTTTAGATTGTAGTATTAGTAACCTTAATTCGGAAGAGTTTAAAATCTATCCTAAAATAAGGTTTCTTTTTAAAGATTTTAAGTGGTCTTAAATTTTTGATCAGCAGTATATGTGCCTGGTAGTTTTCTTGGATAGGTTTTGTATCGGAATGTCTTCGATAAGTATCGACAATCGATTATCGAAATAATCCGATGAAAGAAGGAACAGGAGACTTTGACCAAAGTGAACACCTTATACAGCCTAACATTACGAGTGCAGTTGAGAAGTTTTATTACCGCACAAGCCGAAAGGCGCGACGCATAAAATCAACAGTAGGTTATTTGATATGACAGTGAAGGCTAAAGCACACGTGAACCATGATACTTGACTTTTTTATTTTCAACTTAAATTCTAGCCATTATCACCGCACAAGCAGTAAGGCCAGGCTTATAAAATCAACAGTAAGTGCTTTTATATAACAAGGGTGCGTTCAGAATAAATGCTTCTGTTTAGAACACAATTAAAGCATGATACTTGACTTTTACATTTTAAACTTTAATTCAAGCCGTTATTTATAAAAAAATAATTTTATAAAATCAACAGTAGGTTCTCTACAGTGCAATGTAGACTAAAATGTATTGTGGACTAAGTCAGTGCGGGAAGGCATGTGAAGCGTCCTCCCGGTGCACCACGATGGATTCCCGATCAATTTGATTGAAAAAAATGGACGATTTTGACGATTTCAATGACAATAAAATATGAGAGTGCCAAACATCCGTTGATTGTCATAAAATCCCGGGCAACGTCCGATATCCCCACTAGTATGATATAAGAAGTTTGGGGGACTTTATTGTATCAATTACGAGAACCTTCCATCCTGTCGGATGCCCTAAAATGATTTCATCGTGTCCAATAGAATAGCCTTACACTGTCCCCCCTACTTATTACGTTTGAGTGTTTGGGGTTCTTTCAGGTCTTTCGGTAGGGAGTGGGAATGAATGGCAAGCAGATTGTACATAAGAGACTTGTCATACGGTTTTCTCATGAAATGTAAAATAAATTCCTTCCCTCTCACAATTCAATAAAATTTCTAAGATCATTAGAATTCCTTGCGGAATGTCTTTCACATATGACCTGGATTTCTTCCATTGATGCGACCCCATTAGTGGAACAGATAAGAGAAAAATTTCATTAGAATCTTTCATTTCTGAAAACAAGCACCAAAATTGGCACAGAAACTCCTTAGATATTGCTCTTTTGATAGAATCCGTTAGCCACTTGAAAAAATTCCAAAATTCAAAATAGCGAAGTGAGTAAATCCAGGATTGCAAATTTGGATTCTGCATAGTGGAAAATGTATGATTGTGACGTAATCCCTCATTGGGGAGCTTTAAACTCCTCCAGATGACCAAGGAGAGGTCGAATAACTACGCTGAGATAGCAAATCGTTCCCAGGTGACGCCAGATAACCCAAGGATTTAAAATGGAGAATATAAATATATATCTTTTATTTCATGTCAAAATAGATATTGTTTGAAACCAGAGAAATATGTTTTGCATACCTCACTATATATACAACTGTCGTGCGAAATCTTATTGGCTGGGGAAACTTCCACCCCACCACCACCATATACCTCACTATATATACGACTGTCGCGCGAAAATTAGTCAGAAGAAGAAGAGGGTTTCGAGAGATTGCTTGTTGATTTCGGGGAGAACAGATCGTATAGAAAACCCTGTTACCTGGAGATGGGACTCCTCTACCTCCTCATCCCCACCCGGCTGATGCTGTCTGTGAAGAGGTTTGAGACTTTGAAAAAAACTTACTAAGAACTGAATGATATTTGTAAAAACATTTGTATATAAGTTTGTGAAATCAATTCTGTAGAATAGAGTTTCACGTGTTTGTTTTTCTTCCTGCCTGCGGCTTCGATATTCGCTTTCAGCATACATAATTCAATGTAACAACCCTCAGTCAAAGTACCAGACGACACGAGCCGAGATTTCCAGATAAACAGACGTCCGAGACGAACTTCAACGAGGTGGGGTTACATTATTAGACACCAAAATCATTCATATAAGACAAATCTATGAGAAATGAGATATTTCTGTGTGTTTAGTGGCGGCCATTTTGAAAAATGTCCGCCATTTTGAATTTTGGATTTTTTTTAGGTGACTAACGATTTTTATAAAAACAGCAATATCTAAGGCGTATGCGTGCCGAATTTGTTCCTTGTTTCCAGAAGCGAAAGATAGTTTAACTTATCTGGCCCGCTACATATAATTGTAATTTCAAACTTTGTAAGAAGGTTGTATAATTAGCTTAACTTTAAGCACCACTATAATTATGCAAGATGATTTTAAAAGTAGGACGTCAAATTACACACACACACACACACACACACACACACACACACACACACACACACACACACACATATAATAAAAACGTTGTTAAAGTTTAAATTGAAAATGCAAATCAAACGCTGTTTACAATATACGAACAGACATTTACCTTAGCTGCTATCGCTCGCTGTGACAAAACTTGCTTATGGAATCCTAGAATTCAAGAGTGCTCAATATAAATCAAATATTTCGACTTCATCGTGCCTTCTTCAAGATATAAACTATTTTTTTCGTCTTCCTTTTTTACATCCATGGACATATACAAATTACCATTAGCGTATGAAACTATGCTCTTTATGTAAACAAATTGAGCTTAAGTACTTTGGATAATGTGAAAACATTGTTAATTCACTGCCCGCATAGCAGCAGCTGTATAGCGCAACGGTCAGAAGCTCCGTTGTTTGGGCTATTGGGTTTCTATCCTGGCTTGAGGTAGTTGCTTGTCCAGCCGCACTGATGAGCTGTGAAACAGCGAAACAGGACTGTATGTGGATGGCTATATATATATATATATATATATATATATATATATATATATATATATATATATATATTGAGTAAAACAATTAATAATTGTGAATTATCAATCAGTTTCAAAAGGAAAAACAAGTTTATAAACGATGAAAATAAACATCGTGGCATAACGGTTCAACGCGCTGGACATAATACACATAATTCAGGTTCGATGCCTACAGAGACACGGTCAAGCTACGCTGATGAGGGGTAGCAACCTCGAAACGTGCATTAGATAGATTACTGTTTTAAAAATAAATAAATTATATTTATCTGCGTCCAAATAAAATATGGATTCTTCGGCCTCCTCTTCTTATCTTTCCACAACTTTTGGGTCGATGTAAGGTGTATTTTACCGTACTCATGAGTATTTCTGTTGAACGCCAATCTGGTCAGAATTGCGAACGGAATCATTTATTTACTTTACGGGGTAGCATGCTCTCGTTCCGTCAGTCATGACTAGATAGAGGACCTAAGTAATTTGCAATTATATTTTTCGGTCGCCTACACTGAAACTTGAACCTTCAGCCTTCAGGAGAATATCACCTTTACAATTGATTTTTTCCAAGCAATCTAACCACTACGCAACGGATTCTTGCGGAGAATGGTAAGAAGAATCCAGATAATGCGAATAACCAATCTTCACTCCCAAATTTCATGAACGTAGCATAAATCAGTTGGATAATAAGAAATCTTAACCACCGTCGCATCGATTACAGACGCACACTAAATCTCCATTTTATTAAGATTGCATAACACGAGGAACGATTTAATTTCGAAATATTTGATTAATAAACCGACTTAGATCGTGTTCAATTTCATTTAAAAATCGATTTAATCGAAAAGTTTGTCGGTATTGTTGCATCCGAATTTCTTTCCTCGACAAATTGATGCGGGGACAGAAAATGTGTTCACCATTTTTTGTGTGTGGTTATCGATGGCGATTTCAAAGAATAAATAAACGAACGTTGATTGATTTTGGGATGAAACCGAAGGGATTACGACTCAGTTGACGGAGGTAATATCACGCTTCAGTTGACAGTGTTCTTCTCTTGTATTGAATTTAGGTGTGGGTTGGCAGGGTGAGAGCAGGTAAAGGTGAAGGAGAAAGAGGAAGAAGGAGAAACGATAGAAACGAAAACAGAAAGATAGAAAATAAAAAGAAAAAAAGTCACAATGAGTAGAAAGGAACTAGAAGAGGAAAGAAAAGAGGAAAACAAAAAAAATTACAGAAAAAAAGAATGAAACTTAATTAAGTGAAAGGAAAAAATTAAAAAATAAGAAATAGGGAAAATAGAGGGATAGGAGTAAAAAAAAAGACGGAAAAGAATAAAAACGAGTGACAATGAGACGAAAGAGGAAAGAAAAGAGGAAAACAGGTGCTGCTAAAAACAGCCTATCCTGCCTTGACAGAGTACAAAATAGACTTCGTGTCTTAGTGGGGGATGCCCTTTTCTCTTTCCTGCAACCTTTCTCCCACAGAAGAGACGTTGTGAGCCTGTCTTTGTTTTATCGTTACTTCCATGACAAGTGCTCGTCTGTGCCCCAATCACTGATCCGTCCCCCTCGCCAATCTTTCACGAGAAACACTCGTCTAGTTGAAACCACTGTCAGTAATTTTCCCCACTCTTTATCTGTGCGTAAATCAAAGCGTAGATTCCACGAATAAAGCTTCTTTCTTAGAAGTTCACGCCTGTGGAACTCTCTTCCGTTTGCCTGTTTCCCACCTGACTATAACTTGGATGTCTTCAAGTCCAATATAAACAAATTCATGATAAACCGCCTCCTTAAGTGAGACATTTTATCAGATCTCCAATACTAATGATTACTACGATACTATCCCATTGATTAATGTACACACAATAACCCTTATCCCCGAGTGGCTTCCGGGCCTTGATAAGTGGTGACCACCATGTAAAAAAAAAAAAAAAAAATGAGAAAATTAAAGAAAAGAAAGAAAGTTAATTAAGTGAAAAGAAAAAATTTTTAAAGTGAGAAATAGGGAGAATAGAGGGATAGAAGAAAAGAAAAAAAAAGAAAGACGGAAAAAAATAAGAAAGAGTCACAACGAGCTGGAAGAGGAAAGGAAAAGGGGAAAACCAAAAGAGAAAATTAAAGAAAGAAAAAAGTGAAAAAAAAACAATAAAAAAAATGAACAGAGATTGGTAGAGTGATAGAGAGAAATATAAAGAAAAAAAAAACCATCCTTTTAAAAAATTAAAATTAAAAATTCACAGACAACATGAATTGGAACAAATACACCGAGGACATTGCCAAGGCGGTTGCAAAAAAGGTAGACTCCCTCTACCGTGTTTTACAAGTATTTTAATGGTAGGTGCTCCGACAAACTATAAACCCTTGTGCTCCCTCAACGTAAATAATTCCGACAAACCTGACAAGCAGCAAAATCTCACCCCTTCACTGTAGAGATCCCTAAATGTAAGAAAACTTTCTACTCTAATAGTTTCCTTCTCAGAACTGCTAGACTTTGGAACTCCCTTCCGGGTTCCTGCTTCCCTGACTATACTGACATGCAGAAGTTCAAGTGTAATGTGAACAAACATCTTGCTGCTCAACTCCCTACATAGTATCTCTGCAATTATGTCCCAGATAGTAGCCGTCTACATCAAAGTGGCACTATGCCTTGTTTGGGGTTAAAATGCAATAATAATTGAAAAAACAAATATGAATAAAATAAGATAATTATAAAGACTTTATAAAATAACCATAAAATAAAATTGTTTTTTAAAGATGAATTTTTTTTTTAAACTTTAAGGGTCGTCTTATATGCCGAAATATACGGTATACAAATTACAAGAAAAATATAAGGTCCCCATGTTAAAAACGGCTTTCGGAATAAACGCTCCCCAATCTCCTCATGTTAAGAACGGCTTTCGAGGTTGGGGAGGTGTTTATTCCGAAAGTCGATTTTAACATGGGGAGGTTGGGGGCGTTTATAATATGCTGGGGCACGTCGTAAAAATGACTAACATCAGAAAATGTTCTATATCTATGGCTCTAGTCTGGGTGAGGCCCCGTGTTTTGACAAGCTTCTGGGTTTGACCTTTACTCCTGATCTGAAATGGAACACGTACATCAAGTCTGTTACCAAGGTCGCTGGAAAGATGGTGGGATCCTTCTACCGCTCCAGAAGATATCTCACTACTGATTCAATTCTCTATCTATATAAAAGCCAAGTACGGCCAAGGATGGAATACTGTTGCCATATCTGGGCAGGAGCTGCCAAAAACAGCCTATCATGCCTTGACAGAGTACAAAATAGACTTCGTGGCTTAGTGGGGGATGCCCTTTTCTCTACCCTGCAACCCCTCTCCCACAGAAGAGACGTTGCGAGCCTATCCTTGTTTTATCGTTATTTTCATGGCAGGTGCTCGTCTGAACTCCAATCCCTGGTCCCCTCTCGCCAATCTTTCACGAAAAACACCCGTCTAGCTGAATCCACTGTGAAAAATTTCCCCCACTCTATATCTGTGCCTAAATCAAAACGCGGATTTCATAAACAAAGTTCTTTCTTAGAACTGCACGCCTGTGGAACTCTGTTCCGTCTGCCTGCTTCCCTCCTGACTACAACTTGGATGTCTTCAAGTCTAATGTTAACAAATTCCTAATGAACCGCCCCCTTAAGTAAACACTTCATCAAATCTCCTTACTACTAACGTAATGTACTTGCAATAACCCTTATCCCTGAGTGGCTTCCGGGCCTTGATAAGTGGTGATCACTGTGTAAAAAAAAAAGAAAAAAAAAAGAACACGTTCTCCCATACCGGAGTATTGTTGCTACCTCTTGGCATGTGCACCAGCCACTAGTTTCTCCATTGCACAACAATGTAAAAGATCCCATACTATGAACCAAGCTCCGAGCCCTGTCCCATCGCGGAAATATTACATTTCTGTGCCTTTAATGTAATATGCGTATATTAATTCCTAGCACGTGGGCGACCTCGACGTATTAGGTTGGTGCAAAAATAATCTCGTGTTGACGTTCAACTTCAAAAAATCATAACTCCGTTCATAATATTTTTTTTTAAATCGAAATAAAAACCATCAGAATCGACACATTTTTGCCAACCAGAAGCAAGTTTGTTTATCCCATTGGCATAGAAATCCGGAGTTCTGGAACCGATGAAGTCATTGAAAGACCAATTTGGTATCATTTCGGCTTTTGAAGCATTTTTTTCGCGCAGAGAGTTGTCGAGATGCTTTAAAAAGTAATAATCGGTGGGCGAGAGGTGAGATAAATATGGCGGATGAGGCAGAGTCTTGTAGCCCAAATGCGTTCAGCTTCTGCAGAGTCAGTTGAGCAACATGCGGTCGAGCGTTGTCATGGAGAAGAATTGGTCTCTTCATATTGACCAATCTGGGGCACATACGTTGGAGCTTCTGGTGCATTTGTCGGTAGTACTTCTCCGCCGTAATCGTTTCGGCCGAATTCAAGAAGCGGTGATAGATGAGACCGGCTGCAGACGACCAAAGTCCCCATAATCTTTGTTTGGTGTAATTTTGGCTTTGGGTAGTGTTGTGGGCTTCTCCGGATACGAACCACTGTGCCGAACGTCGCCGGTTGTCGTAGAGGATCCACTTCTCATCACAGGTTACAATCCGCTCGAGAAACGGATCGTTTTTGTTACGCAGAAAGAGCGTAGAAGAGATTCCAAAACGACGATCTTCTTGGATTATCGTTCAATTCATGCGGCACCCATTTATCCAACTTTTTTGACTTCCCTACTAATTTAAAAGAGCGAACGACTGTTGAATGGTCGACCTCGAGTTCAACAGCAACATATCGTGTGATTTTGCGAGGATCGGCTTCAATTAAGGCTTTCAAATGTTTGCTATAAACCGCAGTCGGCCGGCCGCGACCATCTTCATCTTCGAGACTCTGGTCACTATTGTGAAATTTATTGAACCACCGTTGTACCACACGTTCATTAGGTGTCACTGAGCCAAGCGCATCATTGATATCACGAGCTGTCTCGGCAGCTTTTGGCCTAGTTTGACCTGGAACAAGAAAATCGTGCGCATTTGAATTTTGTCCATGCTGTCGAAAAGCCTGCAAAATAAAAATGAATGAGGAGATTGAGAACGGTAGCTAATAACCTGAATCAGTAGAGCGAAAAACGCGCTTCAAAATGATATATAACATGGCTAAATATATATTTTAATAAGGGAGTAGTCACCAACAATGTGTATTTTTTAATATTATTTTATTATTCCGTGTCTTGGTTTTTCATTGAGAATTATGTTTGGATCATCGTAATAATGTTTTTAAGTCATTGAAATCGTTTTTACGCGCGTTTCAGACGTTCTATGAAGCGTCCTCTTCAGAAATTATTTTCAAATGTGTTGGAGATGTAAAAATAGCAATTTTCGTAGTTCATTTGAAGTGTTTCCAAGGGCTGGAGGCTTGTAAGTGTTTATTATTCATTGGCATGTTCAATTTTTATTACTCTTTTATTGGGCTTGTCCAGGCTGCTGACCTGGCTGTAGTCACTCTCTCTTTCTGCTACCTGGCTGTAGTCCCTCTATCCATGAATCATTTAGAAATCATATATAAAACTAACATATGTAAGAACATGATATTGTTTTTGCATCAACCTAATACAGACACCCAAGTAATCTGACAAAAGAAAATCTTCACTGTTGAGGTCCCCAGATATTGCAAAGCCTTCTACTCTCATATGTTTTTCCTCGAACTACTAGACGTTAGAATTACCTCCCTGATTCTTGTTTCATTGATTGTGCTAACCCGCAGAAATTTACATGTAATGAGAACAGACATCTAGATGCTAAACTCCCCATAGTCCCATATTGACACGACCCAAAATAATAGCCCCTTATGTTCTAAGTGGCAATATGCCTATTTTGGAGAGAAAAGATATTGTAAAATATGAAAGGGAAAGAAAAGGATAGAAAGGAAGAAAAGAAAGGAAGAAAATAAAGAAATAAAGGAAGAAAATAAAGGAAGAAAATAAAGGAAATAAAGGAAGAAAACAAAGGAAGAAAATAAAGAAAAGAGAGGAAGAAAATAAAGGAAATATATATATTCAATTCAATAGAAATCCTCCTAAATTTGCTGATGAGGAGACCGTGCTTACCAAAAAAAAATATGTATAATTATTCTACGTGACTTCATGTATACCACAAATAAAAAGCACGGATTTCCGAAACGATCGTACAGATAATTGACTTTGTTGTTGTTCCTTCTTATGAAACTGATTTTTAATTTAATTAAATTTTGATTGTTAAATTTAAAAAATTTTAAAACTTTTAAATTATAAATCACATTACTTAATATTGAATTAGCTCTAGGACATTTAACTATCGAGCTTATTATATATCTAAATTACAACGAGCATTTCCTGTATTTTAATTAAACTAGTAATTTCACTATTACATTAAAATACACTTAGCTCTTTAGACTATTATTCTAATCTCCTTTAAATTATATATATATATATATATATATAAAGCGAAGGAGAAACGGTAACAAGAGAGAAAGAGAGAATGTATATATATATATATATATATATATATATATATATATATATATATATATATATGAACAAATGATTAATAAAACATGTTAAAAGACATCTTGAAAAAGAGTTAAAAACATATTTAATTTTAAAAAAGGAAACACAAGATAAGTGGATAGTCCTTAATCCGCGGAGTTTCGAAGAAATACTCTCCTTCTCATCAGAGGGCAGGAATTAGCAAAATGCAGGATCGGATTTTGCATATAAAAGTATTTAATGAAACTACAAGTAAGTCACAGATCTTACTTGGTTAAAAAAAAGGGTGAGGTAAGGGGAACAGGAGGCAAAATAAAAATAAAAATAAAAAGATTTCACATGAATGGACAGTCCGGTGCAGGGTAAAAATCCAAAAATGGTAAAATCCAAAATGGTAGAATTTAAAATTTCAATCCGATAGGTAAATTCCAAATGGTCCAAAATAATCCAAAAGGTAGATTCCTTGGAAAAAGCGCAAATGGAATGAATTCCAAATCATTAAAAGAAAAGTACTGGAGAGAATATTTAAAAACACGTCTGTCAAGGCTGGATGAATAAAAAAAATTCATATTATAAGCTCTATTTCCTTTTCGGTTTTATTGAGCTTTTACATCTGGCTGAGTTTATTTTACTTGTAAATATTAACTCTTTAATATTTATAATATATTTTAAGTTTACCATTTTGATTACCTTGGTAAACTTATTGTAATTTTTATTATATATATATATATATATATATATATATATATATATATATATATATATATATGTTAAAGACTAGCTTTTTGCGTTCTTCTATTTATGACTTATTTATTTGTTCGTTTACTTTTCTTATCGTTTATTACTTTTACGTTCACTTTTACAGGTACTTTTAAAGTCTGTGTGGTCTTACATATGTGTTCTTACATATATGTTCTTACATATGTGTTCTTACATATATGTTCTTACATATATGTTCTTACTTATATGGGTGTGTGTATGCTCTTAGTTATTGCCTTGAAAGGTCTCAACGTGTACGTGCAAATACATTATCGTACACACCTGCTTGCCTTGTCCAGCGGATGATATCTTCTTGTCACTGGGCTGCCATCTCGTGGGGAGTGGTACTTACTGCTGCAGATACATCCATAACACAAGATGGAATTGAAGCTTCAATTCTTTATTAAAAGGCAAGCCTATATTTGGACCCATGGTTGCCGGAGACCCAAGATTTCCCGTCTACATTCTCTGCTGCCCAAGACCAACTCTTCCTCATGTGGTCGTCGACCAAAAGATTCGACCACAATTCAGTGTCACCCCTAATATCCGGAGCACGTCACCCCTAATTTTCGGTGCATCTAACCTAGGTCATTAAAGGTGATTGAGTTTGATGGGTGTCAAATCTAACCTTCTCTGCCCCTGCTAAATCACTGATGGGAAATCCAAAATGCTTATATAACTACTATTTCTAAAAACTACTTATATAGCATTTAAGCTGGGATTACCAATACTACATCTATATATATATATATATATATATATATATATATATATGTATGTATGTATGTATGTATGTATGTGTGTGTGAGTGAGAACACCGCTGCCTTTGTTATTTGTTTCAAATTTCATTTTAATTTTAGCAAGCAAAGGTAAAAAAATTGACTTAAAAACTATTATCATCTGATTTTTGTTATTTTCAAGTTTTAAAATGGCGTCTTTCTCTACAAAACTAACTCGTATGTGTTAGGAACAAAGAAGTTCGTTCTACTTCCGGTCACCAATAAATTGCACACATTGGAATTAAGATGTTACCCAGCATTATCATTCCGTCCACTGAATTCCATGGCATCTCGAGTTAATATGACGATCTTTTTCTTTTCTTTCATTTTGTCAATGGGAGGAAGAGTCGTTTTTATTTTATTTTATTTTATTTAGTCCGGTTCGTTTCGCTATATTACGTTCGGTTCGTTTCGTTATATTAAGTTCGGTTCGTTTCTGCTTTCCAAGTCTTTATTTCTTACCAATCTAATTTTATTTGACTTTGTTCAGATGGAAAAACAACCGTAAAAGAAGAAGCAGAAAAAGAAGAAGGAGAAGAAGAAGAAGAAGAAAAAAAGAAGAAAGAAGAAAAAAGAAGAAGAAAAGAAAGAAGAAAAAAGAAGAAAAAGAAGATAAAATAAAAGAATGAAGAATGATAGAAAGCAAGAGAAAAAAAAATAATAAAAAGAGAATAAAAAGATAAAGAAAAGAAGGTAAAGAAAAACGAAAGAGAATGTGAAGACAAAGAAGAAAATAATGAAGGAGAATGAGATGAAAAATGAATGTATAAATAATAATAATAATAATAATAATAATAATAAGAAGAAGAAGAAGAAGAAGAAGAAGAAAAAGAAGACCCAAATCTATAAGTTCTCTAACCACAACCCCACCTCTAGACTCCAATTGCCACATCAATGCTCCATCCCACAAAAATGAGTGAAATCAAATAACCAAGTAGAGCCAAGGCGGAAGAAAAGACCGGGGAACTGACCAGGCCTCCGTTGGATAAGTGCAAAGAGAACTGGGACCGTCGGGTTAGGGTTAGGGTTTATGTATGCATGTATATATTTCTTTAAAAATTTTGCTCACCACACTCCTCTGTCAGTTTTTGATCTATACATATGAAACTTAATATATAGGGTATTCGAACCAAGACAAAACTTTATATTTGTGTTTTAGCCGGGGAAAATCGGTGCAAATTTGTGGACATTAAAGAAATGTAATTTGTCAGATAAAGGTCAAACGAAGTTATCACGAATATGCATTCGTGGCGCAATAGCTATTGGTTCATGTTTTAATTTTTATCCTTGCAGAAACATATCTTTATAGCTAAATCATTAACGTCAAAGACAAAAGTAAATCGCAAATTAAACATTTTGGTTTCGATTTAAGGTGGTACCACCATCATCATCATCATGACAGCCTCCGTTGGATAAGTGCAAAGAGAACTGGGGCCTTGCGGAAGTCAACAAGAAATCAATGGCAAGCTGCTGGTGCAATAATGCAAATTTATTTTCAAATGTTATCGAAAGAGGTGGAGAGTACTAGAAACCTGGGGAGACTTGTTGTCACTCAGCTTCCAGGGAACACCAGAGAATGTGGTCAAGGAGATATCTTTGATGACCTGTGTGAAAGCACCTTGTGAGCCGCCGTCGCCGCCGCCGCCAACAACAACAACAACAACAACAACAACAACAACAACAATAATAATAATAATAATAATAATAATAATAATAATATTAATAATAATAATAATGGAATACCCCAGAGGAATCAAACTTAATAGTCGAAACTTAATTAAAAGAATAAATACGTGTGCAGTGTCACTAATAAGATACTCTGGACCGTGTAAATCAAGACCAAATAAGAATTAAGGAATCTCGACCAGAAGACCAGGAAACTCATGACTATACACAATGCACTACAACCGAATGATGGCACTGACCAACTATATGAGAAAAGGAAATATGGAAGAAGAGGGTTTCGAAAAATAAATCATCCTCATCATCAGGACGGGCTCCTTGCTCGGACCAATGTGATTCTTCCACTCCAGAGTTTCCTATCTTCCATCAGCTGCCTTAGATCTTCAAGTTCACAGTTGGCGCCGTGCGCTACTTGTTGGATGCACGTGGAGGTAGGTCGTCCTTTGCTTGCGCGTCTGTGTTGTGGAGTCCATAGCAATACATCACTCACCAATTCATGCTTGCTCCCCAGACAATGACCAGCAAATCGTAGGCGTCTTTCTTTGATGCTATTCGATATGGTAGGTAGGTTGCCATAAAGTTGCTGCTTCGTGGGATGATTTTGCCAAGATATATTTAATACTGTTCATAGCATGCGGATGTATGTGCCGTCTAGTTTTCTTTCCAATCTTTTGGTGAGTGTCCAGGTTGTAGAACCGTAAACAAGGACAGACTCTACCACTGCCCTGAAGAACTGCCTTTTCAGTTTGTTAGTTAGCCTCGAAGTCCATACTGAACGCAGCCCATCTAATGCGGTCCAAGCTTTTGAGATGTGAATTTCGATTTTTCTCTCTGTGGAAACTATGTTGCTGCCCAGATACATAAACTTAGCGACTTCTTTCAGTGTTGATTCAACCAGAGTCTTGATCTCTCCTTTCACATTGAAAGTCATAAACTATCCGCATTAATGTGGAGACCAATGGAATTTGTAGACTTGTCTATCTTACGTAACAGTGTTTGCGCATCAGCAGTGTTGTTCGCGTATGCAGACGATATTCGAAAAATACATAATGCGAAACACCGAAAGAATAATTACGGTAGCAAGAGAAAAGGAATACACAAACATAGAAAAAGAGACAAGGGAAGAAAAATGGGGAAATAAATGACTGTATGGACGATTCATGTGAATGACGAAAACACTTGGAAATGGCTACAAAAAGGACACCTTAACAGTGAAACTGAATCACTAATAACAGCTACACAAGATAACACAATTAGAACCAACCACAAAAAAGAAAGGATCGACAACACACAAGAAATCAGCATATGCAGACTCTGCAGACAAAGAGACGAAGCAATAAACCACATAATAAGTGAATGCAGCAAACAAGACCAAAAAAAAATAACAAATAGACACGATCAAGTGGGGGAAAGAAGTACATTGGCTATT
Organism: Euprymna scolopes; assembly: GCF_053919585.1. NCBI lineage: Eukaryota > Metazoa > Mollusca > Cephalopoda > Sepiida > Sepiolidae > Euprymna > Euprymna scolopes. The sequence goes on along the minus strand of NC_136521.1, from coordinate 8,366,248 downwards.
ACGTAAAGAGTTGCATCTTGAACACAGAGACAAATGGTACAGACACAAACCGGCAGCAGTACTAGAAAATGAAAGTCACAAGATCCTTTAGGACATGGGTATACAAACGGATAAATCCATCCAAGCAAGAAGACCGGATATCATAATAAGTAACAAGAATTCTGATTTGCAGCTAATTCCACCCTATGCGACGAAGGCCATGTATATATGTATATATGTATGTATATATATATGTACATATGTATGTATAAAAATATATATATATATATATAAATATATATAAATATATATATAAGTATATATGTATATATGTATGTACATATATGTATATATGTATGCATAAAAAATACAAGAGAGCTATATGCCCAGTCTGTTAAATCCAAGGTAGCTGATCAGCGGCCTGGTTCCCACCAGGTTTGGCAAATAACAAATAGGATCCTGAACAGAAGTGTGCGTTCTATCCCAACCATTATCAATGGACCAGAGATCATCTCGTCAGCGTCAGACAAGGCCAAACTATTTGCAAAGAACTTTGCAGCTAATTCTACCCTATGCGAGGAAGGCTATCAACTCCCCATATTTCCTCCTATAACACAGAACAAGCTAGGTAACATACAAATATCCGTGCATGAGGTCGCCAAGCTAATCAAGAACCTAGATTCCAGTAAAGCAACTGGCCCTGATGGCATCCCAATTATAGTGTTGAAAAAGCTTCAACCAGAACTTAAGGAGAAGTGCTTTCCGACTCCCTGGAAGACCTCATCAGTTTGCCCTGTATTTAAGAATTCAGGTGATAAGTCATCTCCCTCTCAATACAGACTTATAAGTCTCCTGTGTGTTATGAGTAAGTTGCTGGAATCCATATTAAATAGAGAAGTAGTCAACCACCTCAGCAGGAATAACCTTCTTAGTGACACACAATATGGTTTCCGCTTTGCAAGATCTACCACAGATGTGCTGACGGTTATATCCCACAGGATTAGTGAATCTCTTGACAAAGGCTTCCTTTCTAGGGCAATTGCTCTTGACATATCAAAGGCCTTCGACAAGGTATGGCATAAGGGTCTACTTCACAAGATTTCCAGCTACGGTATAACTGGAAATGTTTTCTCAATCATTAAATCATTTCTCTCCGATAGGCTCATAAGAGTAGTGGTAGATGGACAAAAATCGGAGGCCTGCAATATAAATGCTGGAGTCCCCCAGGGGTCAATCCTGGGCCCAACTCTCTTCCTGATCTACATCAATGACCTCCCTAAACACATACTTAAATCATTCGTTGACATCTATGCTGATGACATGACTATCTACGGCAACACATCAAAGGCTGTAAATGACAAAGTTCTCTCTGATTCTCTCTCCTCTGATCTCGAGCGCGTGGTTCAGTGGGGGAAGATGTGGCTGGTTACCTTTAATGCATCCAAAACCAAACTCCTATTCTTACATCATCAACGCTCTGATCCCCATCTGGCATCAATTGTGATGGATGGCTCTCGTCTGGGTGAGGCCCCGTGTTTTGACAAGCTTCTGGGTTTGACCTTTACACCTGATCTGAAATGAAACACGTACATCAAGTCTGTTGCCAAGGTCGCTGGAAAGATCGTGGGATCCTTCTACAGCTCCAGAAGATATCTCACTACTGATGCAATTCTCTATCTATATAAAAGCCAAGTACGGCCAAGTATGGAATACTGTTGCCATATCTGGGCAGGAGCTGCTAAAAACAGCCTATCCTGGCTTGACAGAGTACAAAATAGACTTCGTGGCTTAGTGGGGGATGCCCTTTTCTCTACCCTGCAACCTCTCTCCCACAGAAGAGACGTTGCGAGCCTGTCCTTGTTTTATCGTTATTTCCATGGCAGATGCTCGTCTGAACTCCAATCTCTGGTCCCCCCTCGCCAATCTTTCACGAAAAACACCCGTCTAGCTGAATCCACTGTGAAAAATTTCCCCCACTCTATATCTGTGCCTAAATGAAAACGCGGATTCCATGAGCAAAGCTTCTTTCTTAGAACTGCACGCCTGTGGAACTCTGTTCCGTCTGCCTGCTTCCCTCCGGACTACAACTTGGATGTCTTCAAGTCCAATGTTAACAAATTCCTAATGAACCGCCCCCTTAAGTAAACACTTCCACTTCAGCAAATCTCCTCACTACCGTAATGTACTTGCAATAACTCTTATCCCTGAGTGGCTTCCGGACCTTGATAAGTGGTGATCACTGTGTAAAAAAAAAAAGAAGGAAAAATCCTGCCAGATTGTACATTTTGCCATTCTAGCAACCACAGAGTGAAGATCAGGGAGATTGAAATGCTAAATAAATAACCGGAACTTGCTAGAGATCTCAAAGGGATCTGGGAAATGAAGAAAGTAAAGATAACACTACTAATAGTAGGAGCACTATTAACGATACTGAAAAACTTTGAAAAAAGAATGAAAGAGATTTGAATCAGAGGGATGGACGAGAAGATATAATGAAAACTGGAGAAATACTAAAGAAATTATTGAATGTGGAGACAAGCACAACACATAAACTACACAAAAACTGGACACCTAAACTACACACAAACTGGACACCTAGACTACACACAAACTGGACACCTAAACTACACACAAACTGGACAAATAAACTACACACAAACTGGACACCTAAACTACGCACAAACTGGACACATAAACTACGCACAAACTGGACACATACACTACACACAAACTGGACACATAAACTACACACAAACTGGACACATAAACTACGCACAAACTGGACACATAAACTACGCACAAACTGGACAAATAAACTACACACAAACTGGACACATAAACTACACACAAACTGGACACCTAAACTACACACAAACTGGACAAATAAACTACACACAAACTGGACACCTAAACTACGCACAAACTGGACAAATAAACTACACACAAACTGGACACATAAACTACACACAAACTGGACACATAAACTACACACAAACTGGACACATAAACTACGCACAAACTGGACACATAAACTACGCACAAACTGGACACATAAACTACACACAAACTGGACACCTAAACTACACACAAACTGGACAAATAAACTACACACAAACTGGACACCTAAACTACACACAAACTGGACAAATAAACTACACACAAACTGGACACATAAACTACACTCAAACTGGACACCTAAACTACACACAAACTGGACACATAAACTACACACAAACTGGGCACATAAACTACGCACAAACTGGACACATAAACTACACACAAACTGGACACATAAATTACACACAAACTGGACACATAAACTACACACAAACTGGACAAATAAACTATACACATACTGGATACCTAAACTACACACAAACTGGACACTAGGAAAAGAGAAACGAAGCAAATACACAGAACTAGCCAGAGAGTTAAAAGGGATTTGGAAGATGAAGAAAGTCAAAATACTTCCTATAATAGTAGGAGCACTAGGAACAATTCCGAAAAACCTTGAAAAAAGAATGGCAGAAATTGGAATCAGAAGAATGGCTGCAAAAATACAACGACTAACGATGATAAAAATGGCTGAAATATTAAAGAAAACCCCTTGAATGCGGAGAATAATACAAGTATACAAGAAACTGAAAAAGCGTTACAGGGAATGAAGAACACCGAAGCTGCAGATATACAAGTTCTATACACTAAACAACAACAACAACAACAACAACAACAACAACAACAACGACGACGACGACGACGACGACGACGACGACGACGACGACGACGACGACGACGACGACGACGACAACAACAACAACAACAACAATATTAATAACAATAATAATAATAGAAATGATAAAATAATAATAATAATTATAACAATGATAATATAAAGATAATTAAAAATAATATTAACAATAATGATAACAATAAACAATAATAATTATAACAATAATAATAATGATAATTATAACAATAACAATAATAACAATAATAATAACACTAATAATAATAACAATAACAATAATAATATTAACAATAATAAGAATAAAAAATAATAATAACAATAGCAATAATAATAACAATAACGATAATAATAACAACAATAAGAATAACAATAACAAAAATAATAATAATAACAATAACAACAATAATAATGATAATAACAATAATAAAAATAATAGCAATAACAATAACAATAATAATAATAAAAAATAATAGCAATAATTACAACTATAATAATAATAATAATAATAACTATAACAGTAATAATAATAACAACAACAATAATAATAAAACAACAACAACAACAATAATAATAATAATAATAATAATAATAATAATAATAATACAGTAGTTAATCTTAAACGAGGAAAAGAGAGGAGACATGGAACTCCCTTCCGGGATTCTGCTTTCCCAACTGCAATGATATGCAGAAGTTCAAGTGTAATGTTAACAAACATCTTTCTAATCATCTGCCTTCATAATGACCCCGCTAATTAAGTCCCTAATAGTAGCCCCCTGCTTCAAAGTGGCACTGTGCCTTGTTTGGGGTGAAAATTGGATAAAGAAAAAAAACATAAAAGGCATCATTTCACTAAATTAAATTAAAAGATTAGGAGATTCTATATTAGTGAATAGACCGAGAGAGATAGAGATAGAGAGAGAGAGAGAGAGAGAGAGAGAAAGAGAGAGGGGGTAAATTATATTGAGACACGTTTACCGGAAGTCAAGATCAGATAATCGGATTGCGTGTGAGTCATGTGATCAGGTTAGCTGAATCGTTGAGATTTGGTTTAGACTTAGAATAGGACGGACGGCTTCACCGTTGTCTCCTCCCCTTCACTGGGGGTGACGCTGACGTGTGTAGAACAGAACCACACAAGCCAGAGTTTCGCTTTCCATCCTTCTGCAAGACATCTAGAAAGTGAAATAAAAACAACTATAAAACCAATTCCTTGTCTTGGAGTGAAATTAATCTTCATCCCCCAAACAGGTGCATATCTCCCTCCAAGACGAGATGTTTCCAGATGGACCAATATCGACGACGCAGAAAGTATGTCCGAACATACATGACATGTCACACACACATCCAAAAGCATATGAACATATCATGTAATAGAAAGACATTTAGATGATCACACACGGCCCCCTTTATGAGAGATAACTACGCAACACACCCTCAATTTGGCGTTCGTGAACCAGGGCACTCATACAAGAGTGTGAAAAAAATCGAGCCTGGAGGTTACCATAAAAAATATTATATAGACACAACGAAAAGAAAAAAAAATTGTACACTAGACATAAAAGATGAAAAGATAAAGAAAATTAAAGAAAACAAAAAACAAAACAATGTCCATTTAATAAACCACGGTGAAAAAATATAGACACAACGAAAAAAAAAAAGAAGAAAAACACATTAAAATTATGTATAGTCAAATTTATATGCTAAATTAAGAAGAAATAAAAAAAACCCAGATATCTCGATCGACAGACTGATAATAAATTGTTGATTTTGAATATACAGCCAATGTGTAAAACAGAAAGAAAGGAAAAAATAGAAATAGAAAAGAAATATGAACTTTAGTTACAGTGTGGGAATAGGCTTGTCAATTAAAAGAGAAACACGTCATTCAAAAATTTTTATTATGAGTTAGAATGTTAACGATTACGCACACTTCAAATGTTGCAATTTGTAAACTGTAAAATCTCCGTGTAGGAAAAACAATGTGTACTCTTTTGTGAAGAAACAAGGGACAAGTTTTGCTAGTGTGAAACATTTTGTTTTTCTCCAATTGTACGGTTTTTTCTCAGGAATTTTTTTTTCTGGTGTTGAAAAATGTTATTCATTGTAATATAAATCGAAACAAACTGTTTTATGAAATGTACAAGCGTGTTTCATGGTAACTACCTCTCATCAGCGTAGCTTGACTGTTGTATGATGATCAACGAATGTTCTACCCTCCCATCGTTTTGTTGACATAAAATCGGTGAAATTGCCCATTTTTCAATGAAATCGATCAATTGCCTGCTCTAGTGTGGGACTCATCGCGGGGCAACGGAAGGTAGCTTATATGCCTCTCGCAGTGACATAGTTCACAATACATTGTTGTCTACATTGCACTGTAGAGAACCTACTGTCCATTAAAAAAATTACTTTTATATATATAGATGGCTTGCATAAAAGTTTAAAATACAAAAATCAAATATAATACTACAATTGTGCACTAAACAGAAACATTCATTTCGAACGTGCGTTTGGCATATCATAAAACGTACTGTTTATCTTATATGCGTGGTCTTACTGCTTGTGCGGTCAAATGGCTTGAATTAAAGTTTAAAATGCAAAAATCAAAATAGTATGCTTCAATTGTGCTTTAAACAGAAACATTCATTTCGAACGCGCCCCTGTCATATCAAAGAGATACTGATGCTTTTATATGCCGTGCCTTTTAAGCTTGTGTGTGGTAATAAAACTTCATGTTTTTGTAGATTAAGAAAAAAAAACACAAGTGTTGTTTTTGGGTGATGGGATTCCGTGATTTCGAGTAGGATCAACATGGAAAACATTCATGTGTGGAGATCCCGATATTTTTTGCAGAGCTATATGCCTTAAAAGGCAGTTGCAGTTACCGATCTGGAAAAAAAAAAGAAAGGGGTTTTCCAATATAGCAGAGCGAAATGTATTTCTGTCTGGCGTCGGGGAGCAAATGGAATTCCCCTGACGTGGCAGAAGAGAAAATGGCGGATAAGTAAAAGGCGATATTTTTTCTTTTTTAGTGTTGGGTGACGTGGACAATTTTAGTGTGTGGTAATAAAACTTCATGTTTTTGTAGATTAAGAAAAAAAAGAAAACACAAGTGTTGTTTTTGGATGATTCCGTGATTTCGAGTAGGATCAACATGGAAAAAATTAATGTGTGGAGATCCCGATTTTTTTTGCAGAGCTATATGCCTTAAAAGGCAGTTGCGGTTACCGATCTGGAAAAAAAAAGAAAGGGGTTTTCCAATATAGCAGAGCGAAATGTATTTCTGTCTGGCGTCGGGGAGCAAATGGAATTCCCCTGACGTGGCAGAAGAGAAAATGGCGGAAGAGGCCATATTAAAAATCACTCGGATAAGTAAAAGGTGATATTTTTTTCTTTTTCAGTGTTGGGTGACGTGGACAATTTTAGTTTCCATCGATTTGTTATTTTGTGTTGAATTTTTGTTTTGTGAAGGATTGTCTGGAAGTTATAAGTGAGTCGTTTTTTGTTTGTTTTTGGAAACGACTATGTATTTTAATTGTAAATGTCTATGTATTTTTTGTAAACGACTGTGATTTTTTTTATTTTTGATATTCTGGAGGTGATACAGGTGATGCAGCCGACCCCAGAATTGATGACGTTGACAAAATTGGGTTTCCACGAAACTGTGTTGTGTTATTTTTATTTATTGGCGAGATGAGACTTTGTGAATGCTTATAAGTCTTTTTAATATCGCTCAGGTCTTTGAAGCATTTCTCACACAAAAACTGTCGAGATGCTTGAAAAAGTGGTAGTCTGTAGGAGAGGGATCTGGAGAGTATGACGGATGAGGAAGTTTCGTAGCTCAATTCGTTCTACTTCTGCAGAATCGGTTTAGCAACATGCACTCGAGAATTGTTGTGGAGGAAAATTAGGCCTTTTCTGTTGACTAATGGTGGGTGTTGTTGTCGAAGTTTCTGATGCATTTCATCATAATGATGTTTTCTCGAATCGGTATTGTGTGTGATTTTCTTGTTCTTGACATGTATTTTTCCCCAGAATGGAGGAGGAGTGAATCTTTGCCTTATGGGGGTTATTGAATTAAATTAAACGTAAGAACATGTTGTTAATAAGGTAATAATTATAGTAATAATAATAATAAAATTGGGAAAAAGAGGTAGAAATAAGATTTAAGCAATAAAAAAGACACATTACTGGGTTGAATAAGGGGTCAACCAGTTCTTAGGTTTTTGAAGAGTCAAAGGTTCAGTCGATATTTATTCTAATTTTCGAGATGGTTGTAGAATTTTTTTGTGTCGTTTTTCTTTCGAGGGATTTTTCTCTGGATACGTAGTCATTATTAAGTATATACATTAGAATTAAAATGATCTAGGAAAAAATAAGATTAATTATACTGATAAAATGGTTGGCCTAGAAAAAATAGAATTTTAGAGGGGACAAAAATAACAATTACGTAAACGGGTATTTTTGAGAAGTTTTTAAAGATGTGATAAGCCAAAAGAGAGATTTTCTTTTTTAATAATTTGCTTTTTGCATTTTTTTTAAAGTCCATAAATTTTTTTCGCAAGAAGAGTAACTTGCCGGGGAAGCATTATAGATACCCCGTTCAGAGAATAAGATGAACCCTGTGATAAGTCAGTAAAAAAATCTGGTCGCACGTGACAACTCCAAGCAGGAGGTAAGACTTGGCTTAATTAATTAGAGACAGGTGTGGAGAGGATACGAGAATCCTTAAGGGTATCAGGGACCTATGAGAGGCAGTACCGTAGGCAAATCACATATAGCTTAATTCGGTGTTACTTGCGGCTGTTGCGAAAGAGGGAGGCAAAGGATAAAGATTCGTTGGAAGATAAGCAGAAATGCAAGGAAAGAATCGAAGCAGAAAAGTTGATGGTCAGTTTGAGCGAGATACTATGGCACAAAAATGCCAGGACACGGGGAATTTTCTGTTAAAAAGTAAAGTCATTTGAAAAAAGAAACATAAAATCTTATATTTCCTGCCCAATAACAGAATAACATCAGAACCTGGAGGTGGAAATAATAAAACTTCCATCGTGCCAATAATCATAGATTCGGTTGGCTTAATTCATGATGATCTTATGGAAGAGCTCTACTCCTTGGGAATCAGGTACAACATCACCGTACTCCAGAAATCAGTTCCGCTTAGTTCAGTAAACATCCTACGCCAGGTGATTTCCATCTAATTGACTCTTTGACTATCCTCGCTAGCTTTGGTGTAATAGCCCGCTATTGAGGAAAAGGCTGGTGTAAGATCACAACACCATGAAGTTAATGGACCACTACTACTACTACTACTACTACTACTACTACTACTACTACTACTAATAATAATAATAATAATAATAATAATAATAAACACCAAATAATCGAGGAAGATGGAAAGACCGAGGAGAGAAAGCACAAACCAGACCTCCGCTGGATGAGTGCAAAGAGGACTGGGACATTGGGGAAGCTAATTGTAACCCAAATTCCAGTGAAGACCAATGGTCGCTGCCAACGA
>NC_136521.1:8299503-8354503 GCF_053919585.1 Euprymna scolopes | reverse complement strand
AAGTGCCTTTAAAAAATGTTAGTTCAAATATTTAACTGGAGAATTGTGGCCCAAGGAAAAATACTATAAATAGAGGAAAAGCATAAACTAAGTTAGATTGGAATTTGGTATAATAAACAACGACGTAGTTTACATAGCAAACAAGATTGCCTACTTTGACTGACATAAGAAACACGTAAGCCAGGAGAACTCAAAACTAGGAGTTAGTCTGTAAGGGAAAGTCAAGGAGACGAGTTGTAGTTAGTTCGTTACTGGATTAGAGCGAACAAGAATTGTCTCAGTGGTTCTATGGAATCATTACGGACCAACTAAGGAAACTGTAAGGTAAGTTGAAAGCTGCAAACTCGAAGACATGGAACATTTGGAAATAAAGATCTGGAAATGATAACGTGGCGTTTTGTGTTTTAGACCCAGAAAAGAATATCTTTATTTCAAGTACCTGCTACCAGAGGAGAAAGAAGACAATGAACAGTAACAGATCGACACATACAGACACCCATATACAAAGAAAAGTAACTGACCTTATAAGTATAACCACTAGACGATACACGAACATCGATTACAGAAATAACGTATTCCTTATATACACTAAACATACGTAAACACGGTCAAATACGGTTCTTTAGCTAAAAGACAATAAGCATCCCTCTCAGCTTGCCACAGCAGACAAGGTAGACATACATTCTTGTATAGCTCTTTTTTCCGGCTATTGTCTTTTTCGTGATGTACAGTAACAAAGGAAACCCATAACAACCAGTTATACCTTTATTCGTTTTTTATGGCTTACATATAATATAATGCTGAACGTCTATATATATATATATATATATATATATATATATATATATATATATATATATATATATATATATATATATTTAAAAGAGTGTAGCCATCAACAATTGTGTTTTTTTTTAAAGGTTTTCATCATATTTTTATTTTAAAATATTTTTATAACGCGTTTTGAGCTTAGGGTGTGCTCTCTTCAGATGTTTTCGTAAAAAGTTTTTCTTTAAAATGGGAGTTTGAAAAATTATTTTTACCTCCGCTGATACTGAATCTGTTTTTCAGAGTGATGTGTGGTATCAGACATTCTGTCTCCAACCGTAAGTGTTCAAAGTGTCCGATCAAAATTAGATTTAAAGAGGGCGCTTTTGGTCCATTTGGTGAAGGTTTTTATGGCTTTTTTTAGGGTTTTTTAAAGACTTTCTTTCCCCATGTATAGCACACACTCACACACAATCACACACGCATACATATACATATATGTACATGTACACATGAACACGCACACGCACACGCACACGCACACGCACGTAGGCACACACACATACACACACATAGAAATATATGTAGGAGCACACATATATACATACCCACCTACACACTCACACACATCCACCACTAACACGTCAGGCACATATTGGTTAATTATTTTTTATTTTTATTTTTATTTTTTTTATTTATTTATTTATTTTTTTTCCAACCAAAACACGCATGTATATATGCGCTTAATCATTCAGACATAAGTACACGCACACACGCACACAAGTAAGATGGAGAATATGTAGAAGATACATATACACACATATACACGCACATACACACACACACACACACATATATATATATATACATATACATGTATGTCCATACACACTCACAACATCCACATACTATGTAGGCACATACACATACACACACATGCACACACATAGAGAGATATATGCAGGGGCTCACACATACGCGTATATCCATATCCACACGAACACATTTACCCACTCATACATATGCATACATATGTATATATATACACACACACATACAGATGCGTATACATTCATCCACCCATATATATATATATATATATATATATATATATATATATATATGTATATATGGACACATGCACCCATAATCACACATACACATACACATTCATACATCCCACCTTATGTATATATTGGTTGAAGTTTTCTTTTTTTTCTAATCCAAGCACATATGCATACATGTATTCAGTCACCCAAACATAAGTGCACGTACACACACAAACAAGATGGAGCATAGATAACAGATGATATATATATATATATATATATATATATATATATATATATATATATATATATATACACACATGAATACACAATCACATGTATACACTCACATACACACACATATATACATGCACACATGTGCGCACATACACATACATACGTATAATTTCTAATTGTTTGTTTAGTTTAGAGAAATGGTACTGTACTGGGTATGGACGCGCGCACCGGTGAAAGTGTGCGCGTGCTTTATTGTGCTTTTTTGTTTCGTGTGTGAGGGTGCACATTTACCCCAGTATGCATGCGTGTAAGTGTATTTTGTGTTTTGCCTATTTATGTGTATAATTATGGAGAGATGTTTAAGGCGGGGTTAAACTTTGCTATGAAGTTTTTTTTCTTGCATTAGCAAGTAGAAGTAGTTGTCAGTTTGGAAGATGGGCATTATCTCGAATCTGCCTCAACTGCATGTGTGTGTATGTTGTGATACATGCAGGTGTCTATTTTCCGCGATTTTGATGTTTGATCGGTGTAGGGCTACTCTATTACTAAGGTCTTTTATAGCGCCTATGTAGGATTTATCGCATGCTGGACATTTTATTACATAGATCACGTTTTTTGAGGTGCAATCTAGTTTTTTTTTAATTTTGAATGTTTATATGGGGTTCGTAAATGTGTATGTGTTTCCCTCTGATATTATGTTGCAGACTCCACATCGTTGTTTGTTGCATTTTGTGACTCCTTTTGTTGCGTCTTGATTGAGTTTGGATGAGGTAAGAATGGGTTTTAGGTTTTTGGGTTGGCGTTTGCTTTTTATTATTTTTGTTGTTTTAAGGAAGTTGTTTAGTTTGCTGTTTTGGTTAAGTAGGACGAGGTTTTTCGTTATCTCTGTGAAAATTCTGGGTTGTTTGTGTTGTGTGTGGAGACGTATGTTAGGATTTGTTCTTTGTTTCGTTCTTTAGGGGTTCTCAAATCTTCTACTGGTATATTTGTCGCAAGTTGGATCCCTTTGTCTATAAGTTGTGATGGATATTTTCTTTTTCTTAAATTTATTCGTAGTTCCTTGAGTCGGATTTTCCGAAGGTTATTGTCCGTGATTATGATGCAGATTCTACGTGCTAGGGTGTAGGGAATTGATTTTATGCAGCTTTTAGGGTGGTGACTTTTAAAGTGTAGGTATTGTTGGGTGTCTGTAGGTTTGCGGTAAATGTCTGTGATAATGTTATTGTCTTTAATCTTTATCAGTATATCTAGGAAAGGTAATTCTGTAGAGCTTTGTTCTATGGTGAATTTAATTTTTGGGTGTAGGTTCTGGAGTATGGTGTGTAAGTCTGTGATGTCCCCCCCATGTGGGTTTCCATAGGATGAAGCAGTCATCTAAGTACCTTTTCCATGATTTTACAAACAGTTTTTTAGTGCTGTGGCCAAATTTTTGTTCTACCTTTTCATATAAAGTTTCTTCTAGGTAGGCTAATGTAAGGGTTGCGTAAGTCGGTGCCATTTTCGTTCCCATTGCTGAACCTAGTGTTTGGATGTAGTTGGTATTGTTGAATTCGAAGGAATTATTATTTAGGATTATGTCTATACTATCGATAATGAATTGATTGTGAATCTAGGATGTAGTGTTTGTGCGTGTCTGTTGATCCAAAACATTATTGCTTCTTTTCCTAATTCATGGGGTATATTACTATATAAACTGCTAACGTCAAATGTAACTAATAGTGTCCCGTTTTCTACTGTATGTGGTAAGGTAGTAAGAAAATGGATGTCGTCCCTTATGTAGCTCTTAACTTGATCTGTGAAAGGTTGTAATAAGATGTCTATTAAGTTGCTAATCTGCTTGCTTGTCGGACAGGCTGGTCCTGCTAACATGGGTCTAAATATAAGATCATTAGGGTTTGGAGCGCTAATATATTCTGAGTTTTGTGTATCGATGGCAAATTTTATTACGCCAGATTTGTGTATTTTAGGCAGTTCGTAGTTGTTGGTCTTTGTAATGAATTCATGGTAAGATTCTAATATACATAGGTTGCATCTTTTCGTGACCAGACACACACACACACACACACACACACACACACACACACACACACACACACACAAACGTTCAGCTAAAGCTGAATGTGAGTGTGTGTGTGTGTGTCTGGTCACGAATAGGCTTCTATATGGGTGACTATTTAAAAAAAAAACGATTACATATAATGATAGAAGATGTATCGAGACACAGGAATGGGTATGTTTGATCTGGCAGAACGGCGGTTCATTAAAATTGTGAGGTTTGCGTTCGCGCCTGGTCCACAAAGTATGGAAATAAAAAATTTTAAAATTAAAAATAAAACGTTTACAAGTATTTTTGATATAGATGTACATAATAATAATTTGATAAGTATGTTTTAACTTAAATAGGGATGGTATAATAAAATTGTGGGGTTTGCGTTCGCGCCTGGCCTCCGTAGAATGGAAATAGGCACACACTTTAATAAAGACTTTTCATATCCATCTGCGTAAGTATACTTTGATAATTATGTTTCAGTTTGAAGAAATATGGTATAATAAAATTATGAGGTGTTCGTTCGCGCCTGACCTCCATAGAATGGAAATATGTCACAAAGTTTAACAAGGTTTTTTAAATATAGATCCACAGAATATTGTGATAAGTGTTTCAGTGTGAACAGGTATGGTATAATAAATTAGGAGGTTTATCTATTTTATTTTTATTTTCATCATATTTTGCTTTGGTTTTGATACCTCCCAAATTCGAAGCTATCTCATTACAACCCTTCCTTTTCATAACCTATCATACTTTCATAAATCAGAGTCCATTTTCTGTAGGCTGTTTCTGAACCCAGTCAACGACGGGTACTTTTGCTAGTATATATATCTTATGACTAACATACAACGCTGATATTATACCAGTAATATTTAATAGAAGCTTTTGAATAATTTTATGGCCATTCTATAGGCACAGACAACCAATAAAATAGTTCTTAATGCATAATCGATATTATTGATTTTATAGGCAGGAGATGGAAATGGACAGAATAAAAATTAACAGTCATCTGTGCGTGTTTGTTTTTACTGAGTTTTCACCGCTTATCAAGGCACAAACGCCACTGGAGGATAAGTATTTAATTAGAGTCAGGTGCACCGTAAGATAACACCATGGTGTTTGGTAATGATGGTGGTGACTGGAAACAATTCCATTATTTAAGAGGGCGATTTAACGGGAATTTGTTTGCATTGGACTTAGAAACGACCATGTTTGTGTTAAAGAGTAGGGCGGTTCTGATGTTACATATTAGCATTCAACGCCGAAGTTAAGCTAGGAGACGATTTCTAATGATCGTAATAATATTTGTAAAAAAGGATGTTATCCTATCAAAATAAATATTTACAGAGAAAATTATTTATGTTAAGATGTTTAATAGAAAAGAATGTAAGAACACAAACAATGTGTTAAAAATAGGTTGAACTCTGGAGTCTGATGTAGTCTTACATAGAGGTCACTTGAAGTGATGTTGACTTTAAGTAGAGCTTGAAAAACACGATTGATATTTTTAGTCAAGAATCGGGAGAGAGAGAGGGGGAGAGAGGGAGAGAGAGCGGGAGAGAGGGGAGAGTCAGAGTCGATAGAGGAAGAAAAACGGTTCAGGGACGGTGAAGATTCCGAGTAGAGTTTAGGACCAGCGATAGCTTTGCAGTGAGGAAACATCTGTAATCGATGCCTGCGTTCAGTCTCAAAAGACAAAGGATACCCCCTGCAGGGGCAGCCATGCGTGTAATTATGCAGCGAGAGTTGTGCAATCTCCAACCTCACATCTCCTGAATCAGCATTTCTTGAGCCCAGTGGCAAGGAGAAGTCCAGGACGACTGGAAACAATGCCGAGATAAGCGGAGAGCACATACAGCACCTGGAAGTTCCAAATGGTCACCCATCTGGTACTGGCCAGGCTCATCATTGCTTAACTTCGGTGATCTGTCAAACGTGATTATGCCGTATATAATGATCGATAATAAAGTTGCTGAAAAGACAACCCGAGATTTGTTGATTCATTGGGATTGAACCTTCTTTGTAGCTTTTCCCGATGATCGACCAAACAAGATCAACGACGGACCTGGTATGTTCCTATTTACAATACCTCCCTACGGGAGAGAGTTAGACACCAGGGTCGTTTTTTAACGTGGAGAAAAGGAACAAAAATAAAAATTTGTCTCAGTCGTGAAGGATTTCTCCTCCACTGACAGAGAACAAGAAATGGAAGTGCAGCATCTGAAGAACAGATACTACACTTTGATCCCGGCTCGAAGGGCAGGTATTTATTTGCTCCCCCCACCGAGCAAATTAGTCACAAGGCCGATTTTTAATGTGAGGAGTGAAGGGGAAATGGGGACCAACTCCCCGGGGAGTAGGGGAGCGGGATAGTGACAATTGGTATGAAGGGTTGCCCCTACATTGACCAAGGTCTTATCTGTGGGGTCGCCCCCACATAGGGTCTTTGCGTGCAGAATCTGCCGAAACAGATACTACATTTTGATTTTGGCCCGAAGGCCAAGCAGATTCCGATCTCCGATTGGCCCGATGTTACAATCACAGAGAACCGTCATTTGTCTCTTTCTGTTGTAAATGTTACATGTTCCTTGTTAAACTGTATCTGTTAATATATCCACACTATCGTAAGTTTATACACGTATCAATTCAACGAGCGATAGAAAAAAAAACTAAATTAGACGAACACATGTATGCACACACGTCATATAGATGACCGTGGCACGTATATATATAAACGTATATAACCCTGCATAGATACATTAATTACAAGGACATTCTATACTATTAGACGATGCACGACTTTAGACACACATACATAATAAATACTTCCCCAGTATTTATACATCAATACGACAATGCGTGTGTTATTTTCTGAGTCACGCTTACACCCGGGTCGTTATATTGTTATGTACTTATCAGAATTCTTCATTAGTTTTGGTTTCGGTTTCGATTATGGCTGAAGGAACTCAAATAATGTATATATACATATATTTTTTTCATAAGTTTTTATTTCGGTTTCGATTCAAGCTAATGCCCCCAAGTTATATGAATATATATATATATATATATATATATATATATATATATATTTTTTTTTTTTTGAAATAACAACTTTATAATATATAAAAATCGATAAAACATTAACTCTATAATAATATATACGAAATCTGCAAGAATTAAAATATCATATTTAAGCGTACTTTACGACTGGCTTTGCCGGGTGTTCGTGTAAGCTTAGATAAATGCTTTTGCAATTTTAACAAAAAAGCTACAATAATATCAGAGCGTCTCCATTTACACTGAACATCTACAGAATGCCAACATCAATATATGACATATGAATGAGTCCCCTGCGGAATTTCCACAGGTCCCACTAGTACAATATTACTACACTAAAAAAAAGTCTTCATCGAAAAGAAAGAGAACACCAAAAAGAAAGTGTATAAGACCCGATTTCTCTACTGGTTTTTCCGCCGGTTCATATTACTCGGTCTCTACGATATTTAATTATGAGCATGGAAACCTAATCTCTTTAATTTTAGTATGATTCATAACAAACATATTTGTTATAATAGATTAACGTAGTTTGCTTGAAGCATTGTTTAATGTGTATATAAGACGAAGCTTAAGCTTAAAGGAGGCAGAACATTGCAAAGGTGTGATGGATAGACTAAAACCTATGCAAGTTGCGATATAACGGTGGAACCAGCTATGCAATATGCAAAATATTACATATGAATGAGTCCCTTGTGGAATTTCCACAGGTCCCGCTAGTTCAGTCATTATTAAGATAAATAATTGATTTTTTTAGCATTGTGACGCCATATTTATTAGGCACATACACATTTCAACTACCAACAACATTAATATATATAACTGTTGCAACTCCCCAGGTTTCGCAACAGTAGTATACTCGAATTTCTTTCTATACACGTAGAGTATTTCGTTAGGAGTGAAATATTTTCTGAAGATTGTGTTTTTTGTTTTTTTTTTATTTATTTATTTTTTTACTCATGTTCACCTCTTACGAAGCATATTGGACGTACCGATTTGGCTACTATTTGGGGACATGTCTAGGAATGATTATTTTATTATTTTTTTTACATGGAGTTCACCACTTATCAAGGCCCAATGGCCACTCAGGGATAAGGGTTATTGTGTGTACAGTAATCAAAGGGATAGTGTAGCAATAGTATTGGAGAATTTGTAAGGTGTCATTGCTTAGGGAGGCGGTTCATCAGGAATTTGTTTGTGTTGGACTTGAAGACATTCAGGTTGAAGTCGGGAGGGAAACAGGCAAGCGGGACAGAGTTCCACAGGCGTGCAGTTCTACGAAAGAAGCTTTGTTCATGGTATCTACGTTTTGATTTAGGCACTGATAGGGAGTGGGGAAATTTATTGACGGTGGTTTCAGCTAGTCGGGTGTTTTTTGAAAAAGATTGGCGAGGGGGGACCAGAGAATGGAGCTCAGACGAGCACCTGCCATGGAAATAACGATAGAACAAAGACAGGCTCGCTACGTCTCTTCTGTGGGAAAGAGGTTGCAGGGTAGAGAAAAGGGAATCCCCCACCAAGCCACGGAGTCTATTTTGTACTCTGTTAAGGCTGTTTTTAGCAGCTCCCGCCCAGATGTGGCAGCAGTACTCGATCTTTGGACGTACTTGGCTCTTATATAGATAGAGAATTGCATCATTAGTGAGATATCTTCTGGAGCGGTAGAAGGATCCCACCATTTTTTTTATTAACAAGATATTTGTTTATGTTACATTTAAATTTCTGCAAATCAGTACCTCCAGCAGGAAGCAGGAGGGGAATTCCAAAGTCTATCTGTTTGAGGGAAGAAACTATTAGAATAGAAAGCTTTCTGTCATTTAGAGAAAGGGGCGAGATCTTATTGCTAAACGGGGTTTTCAGGGATATGTATGTCGAGGGGGTACAAGTGAAACGAGTTCATCAGAACACCTTCCATTAAAATATTTATAAAACGGGCAAAGTGATGCAACATTGCGGCGATGAGGCAGAGGCTGGAGCTTAGTTGATAAAGTGGGACCGATTAGACTGACAACATTTTTTGGACTAGGAAGGAGTGACTAGTGGTGGATGCACCAATCCAGATGTGGCAACAATACTCCATGCATGGGCGAATGGTGGCCTTGTAAAAGCACAGAATACTCTCAGGGTTGAGTAGTCTTCTAACTCGATAAAAGGAACCCCCTCTTTTCAGCAGCCTTTGTATTGTTCTCTATGTATTTGTTCCAAGTTATATTGCCCACAAATGTTAGGTCAAGGAGTTTGACGGTAGAATTCTCAGGTAGACTGCTATTTGTCATGGATATAGATGGTTGGAGAGTGTCTTACAATTGTTAAAGGAGAGCAGCTTAGTTTTACCAACATTAAATGCTATCATCCATTTGCGGCCCCATTCCACTGTAGTCTGGAGGTCATTTCCTAACGATTCTGCCCATTATCTTAAATTTATGTACATCTGTTCTCCCCTCATGCATATTATAAGGCGTTGTATCATCAGCAAATATACCCATCTCGGATAAAATATTATCAGGGAGGTCATTTATGAATATCAGGGTTAACAATGGTTCAAGTATCGAGCCCTGGGGCACTCCCACATTAATGTTATGCTGCTTGGATGTACGTCCATCAATGACAATCTGTATGCTTCTATTGTCTTAGAAGGATCTAATTATATTTAGTATACGTCCGTACGGTTATTTTTTCATTAGTAGCCCTTTATGCCAAACTTTGTCAAAGGCCTTGGACATATCAAGGACTACAGCCCTGGCTTCGCCCGCCTTATCCAGTACATGATAAATGCGTTCAGAGATGACTTTTAAAATATCTGCAGTAGAACAGCATTGCCTGATTCCATACTGTTTGTCAGGGAGAAGATTTGCTTTTGCGAGGTTGTGAACTAGTGCTTGATTAATTAAGGTCTCAAAGATTTTAGCGAAGATTCTTCAGTTGTAACCTTGATTTAGGTCTAATTTGCTGAAGATGTTAGCTTCTGATAAACTGATTTTCAGCTCTCAAGTGTGGAGGTCGGATTCCTTTTAGCATAGCTTTGTTTGCTGTTTTTATGTTGATCCAGACTCCGATTTTATTTGATCTTTTTTTGGCACAAGGACAAATAGGGTCGGTTCCACTGCTTTTTTAATCACTCCCCTATTTGTGCATGAAAAGGGACCCTGCGGCATCTCTGAGTGACGCGTGGTATGTTTTCATCTATGTGTAGATGCCCCTCTTACCTTGGTGATTGAATGGATCTACACATGTTAACAACGTACACGTTGAATAGTTGGGTTTTATATTTTATCTGTATATTCATGTACGTGTAAATGCGTGTATGTATATGCGTCGTATCATTTAGTTGATCGTCTAGTGTGTATATTTTAACATTTATGCAACAGTTCTAACAGGAAACGATTGACGTGGACGTATCGAAACAAAACAGTTTTTTTTAGCAAATAACACAACACGAACATTTATTTTCATGATCCGGTCGGCATTTTCAAAGATTACACATTCTTTACATCTTGGCTGCCTGAAATGACGCCGCTCCTTGCGCCATGGAGAGACCCTTTTTTGAGTCGTCCGTTCCTTCTGATGTCCATCTAACGACTGCCTAAAATCTCCCCAAATCTACATTTCGTTACGTGTTTTATCACGTGTCTCAAACCAACAGCTGATGTACACCAGGCTTAATTATTTGTTTATGCAACCCCAAAAATTTACATCTTTTTTCTAATTTTCCCATTCATTTTGCGATTTTATTATAGTATATGTCATTCATTTTTTCCCAACTTAATTGTTTATTTTTCTAATCATAATAATTGATCCAGCAACCTGACGTCGCTTGAATCTACTACTACTACTACTACTACTACTACTACTACTACTACTACTACTACTACTACTACTAATGTTTTGATCCTTGGCCCTGCTTGCCACAGATACTACGCTATGATGACAGCCCAAAGGGTCACAACATTACAGATAGTCCCCCAGAAGCTTAAAAGTGGATAATGTTGTTTATGTACTAGAATTACTGATGTGATTAATTAGACGTTTGTTTATTGATTATTGTTTGATTAATTAGATTATAATTGATTAATTAGACGTTTGTTTATTATGATTATTGTTTGAGTTTTTCTACATGTTTCCCAGCCGATGATAAGCTTTTCTGGGATCTTTATTATATGCATGTCAGCTTAGCGAGACATGCCCATAAACTTTAGAAAGATCTTTGGTTTATTTGAAACTTTACCAAATAAATAAAGTAAAGTTGTTCAAAATTTTTAAAAAATTGAAATTAAATAGAATTTAAGCTAACAAATTAAACTTTTATTCTGACTAGCAAATTTTTCTATGTTATTATCGTAGCGTGTTATTCGCAATAAAATAATGTCTTTGGCTATAAGGAATGTTTTTTTTAAACTACCGAACTATGTCTAACAGTAAAATCAACAAATGTAATTGAGTGTGGACGGGCGAATGCAATTGCATAAGAAAATGACGTCACGGGTAGGGAAAAATTATTAAAAGGACGATGTTCAGGAGCACGTTCGAGATCAAATTCGAAATTACGTTTGAGATCACGTTCGGAAAAAACGTCGAGTTCTTACTTGTCGTATGTTCCTTGTGTTGTATGATCGGTTTATATTGAGAACTGCAGTGTATATATATATATATATATATATATATATATATATATATATATATATATATATCAGCCACCTTATATAACGGAGACACAGAACACCTGATAACGACCGATGATAATAATACTGAGGGAGAGACAGTTATAAAGTTCTTTACATATCAGAGGGGAGATACATTACTTGTGATTGCAGAGGGGCACAGACAGTTAACACTTGAAGGGAGTTATACAAAACACTACTTTCAGTAGTAATTACAACGCCGAAGACAAACAGCTTACAAATATATGGTGCTTCTTTATTCTACCCGCTAGTTGATTGGTGAATCAGGAATTCAAGCTCTTACGATTACATGGTCATCTTCTACCCCTTCTCCTCCAAGGGGCATCAGATCCCAGTCTGACCGACCATCTCAGAGTCTCTTTTCCGTCTCTCTGGTTCTGCATGTCTGTCTCGAACCCAGCTCAATATATTGAAAATTCCCTTCTGTATGACGTCAAAGCGTGCCTCGCCACGTGAAATTCATTCACTTGGATTTCACCTATGTATGTCCAAACACACTCTTGGCGCACAAAGAAATTCCTAAATGAAGTGTTTCATTCATAACCTATTTATTTCATCAATATTTCTAAACTGCATTGTTCATATCCAACTCTGACACAAATAATATTTAGTTATTTCTAAGAACAATAACAATCGTTCAACATTCCTAGGATTTCAATATGTATTCTTTTTTTAACTTTTCTCAAATGGGTTCGATTCTAACCTTTTCCAAATATCATTTTCAAACTCGTCTCTTAATTACTGGGGGTTGTCCCCTTCTCATGTAACACAATAACGGTGAATATATCTGTGGGTTTCTGTGAAAAACATTTGTGATCCAGACCCATAAAACCACTAGTCTACTTTCAATATATAAACGACAGATTTCGCCTATCCAATAATCAAACAATTATATTCTATGCTTTATTTTGCCGATAATCAAACGGAGGCAATTACATTCTATACTTTATTCAAGCTTTAACGATCATATTGTTGTATCTTCCCTTCTTCGCTTCAAGAGGGTTTCAGCTAACTCCACTCGACCCTCATCGAGTGGACCTTGATTCTCACCAAGTCGCTCTCAGACTCTGTCTCTGGCTCTATCTCTCTAATCACTAATTAATTTCGAACCCTATCTCAATATATTTGGAAGCGTATCAATTATCAGATTTCGAAGCCGATTTAGAACTCTGTCAAGGCAGGACAGAAGGTTTCTAGCGAGTCCTCCCAGGATGTTGCGATAATACATTATTTTAGGACGTATTTGGTTCATATATATGTATCTAATTTCTGACTAATTTCGAACCCGGTCTCAATATATTTGGAAGCGTATCAATTATCAGATTTCGAAGCCGATTTAGAACTCTGTCAAGGCAGGATAGCAGGTTTCTAGCGAGTCCTCCCCGGATGTTGCGATAATACATTATTTTAGGACGTATTTGGTTCATATATATGTATCTAATTTCTGACTAATTTCGAACCCGGTCTCAATATATTTGGAAGCGTATCAATTATCAGATTTCGAAGCCGATTTAGAACTCTGTCAAGGCAGGATAGAAAGTTTCTAGCGGGTCATCCCCGGATGTTGCGATAATACATTATTTTAGGACGTATTTGGTTCATATATATGTATCTAATTTCTGACTAATTTCGAACCCGGTCTCAATATATTTGGAAGCGTATCAATTATCAGATTTCGAAGCCGATTTAGAACTCTGTCAAGGCAGGATAGCAGGTTTCTAGCGAGTCCTCCCCGGATGTTGCGATAATACATTATTTTAGGACGTATTTGGTTCATATATATGTATCTAATTTCTGACTAATTTCGAACCCGGTCTCAATATATTTGGAAGCGTATCAATTATCAGATTTCGAAGCCGATTTAGAACTCTGTCAAGGCAGGATAGAAAGTTTCTAGCGGGTCATCCCCGGATGTTGCGATAATACATTATTTTAGGACGTATTTGGTTCATATATATGTATCTAATTTCTGACTAATTTCGAACCCGGTCTCAATATATTTGGAAGCGTATCAATTATCAGATTTCGAAGTCGATTTAGAACTCTGTCAAGGCAGGATAGAAAGTTTCTAGCGGGTCATCCCCGGATGTTGCGATAATACATTATTTTAGGACGTATTTGGTTCATATATATGTATCTAATTTCTGACTAATTTCGAACCCGATCTCAATATATTTGGAAGCGAATCAATTATCAGATTTCGAAGCCGATTTAGAACTCTGTCAAGGCAGGATAGAAGGTTTCTAGCGGGTCATCCCCGGATGTTGCGATAATACATTATTTTAGGACGTATTTGGTTCATATATATGTATCTAATTTCTGACTAATTTCGAACCCGGTCTCAATATATTTGGAAGCGTATCAATTATCAGATTTCGAAGCCGATTTAGAACTCTGTCAAGGCAGGATAGAAGGTTTCTAGCGGGTCATCCCCGGATGTTGCGATAATACATTATTTTAGGACGTATTTGGTTCATATATATGTATCTAATTTCTGACTAATTTCGAACCCGGTCTCAATATATTTGGAAGCGTATCAATTATCAGATTTCGAAGCCGATTTAGAACTCTGTCAAGGCAGGATAGTTGCGATAATACATTATTTTAGGACGTATTTGGTTCATATATATGTATCTAATTTCTGACTAATTTCGAACCCGGTCTCAATATATTTGGAAGCGCATCAATTATCAGATTTCGAAGCCGATTTAGAACTCTGTCAAGGCAGGATAGAAAGTTTCTAGCGAGTCCTCCCCGGATGTGGCGATAACACATTATTTTAGAACGTATTTGGTTCATATATATATATATAAGATTCCGCCAGGAGTAAGATACTTTCTGGACCGATAGAATGACGCAACTATTTCCACAGCGAGCTTGTCAACTGATCTGATTTAAATCATTCATTTCAGGTCAGGAGTGAAAAAGTTGGCGTCAATACTCACAATTACGGCACATCAACCATTCTGGGGGGGAGATAAAAACGAAACCGAAGTACCTTTTATATCCTACTCTCATGTCCCTTGGCCATGTCTCCGAGTGGTTTGTGTCCCGCCGTGCATCGCATCTGGAACAAAATCTCTCTCCATAACATAGCAAGGGAGAAATCGGCTTTATTTGGCCGCAATTATTTTCCACGGTCGAAGTCGCGTCATTGTCTCTTGTCCTTAGACGAAGTGTGGGATCTTTATTTTGCTTGGATTTTAGCCTACATTTATTTCTATCTCGTCTCCTCTCCGATCAGTCTTCTCGGAGACTAAGAGACATATATTTTTCTGATCTGCTCTCTCTTATTCCCAATCAGACTCTCTGTTAACTCACATGCATTAGCCCCCCCCAAATTGTGTTCCACGAATCGTTCTGTGCGTGGCGATCCACATCACACCATGTCAATGATTGTCCTGCCTATTGGACCCGCTTCTCTAATTTTGTCATGACACTTTTTTATAAACAAAAAAACCTGCCTGTGCTAATAACTTCTAATCTAAAAAAAACCCAATGATCTCAAATTCCTAATCTTATATATTGCACTAGTCACAACTTTCAGTCTATCTACGTAAGGCGCATTACCACGTTTATACGACCTACCATAACAAGTGCATTTGAGAAGTTTTTTCACCGCACAAGCAGAAAATCCTAAACTAGAAAATCAACTGTAGATTCTTTTATGAGACAGGAGGCGCATTTGAAATAAATGTTTCTTTTTAAAGCATTATTGCACTATGGTACCTGACTTTTCTACATTCTGCTGAAATTTTAATGATTATGTCAAAATAAATTCATAAAATTAACAGTTGGTTCTTTGAGAGGATAGGGGCGCGTTCAGAATGAATGTTTCTATTGAGTGCAAAATTGTAACCATAATACTTGATTTCTCTATTTAAACTTTTAAAGTCAACCCATTATTTACCGATAATTTTGTAAAATAAGCAGATGATTCTCTACAGTGCAATATAGACTACAATGTATTGTGAATAAAGTCAGAGCGAGGAGGCATGTCAAGCTTCCTCCCGATACACTGGGCAGGTAATCAATCGATTTGATAAAAAAAATGGGCGATTTCAATTATTTTTATGACAATATACGAGAGTGGAAAATTTGTTGATCCTTATTTAATTAAGTTCGGGTCTCCTTGCTAGTCTGCAATAAAATAAAGTGCTTCACTGCAATCTATTCTTACATCGTCACCTTAAAAGTAAAAGCAGCGAAAGAGAAGAATTATATGACAGGATCATTCTACTGCTCCAGTAGATATCTCATTGCTGATACAATTCTCAACCAGTATAAGAGCCTAGTACGTCCAAGGATGAAGTATACTGTTGCCACATCTAGGCAGAATCTGCTAGAAGCATCTTATTCAGCCTTGACAGAGTTCAAAATAGACTTTCTGGCATAATAAGGGATGCCCATTACTTTTCCCTGCGATCTATTTCCCACTGAAAAACATTGCGAGCCTGTCTCTGCTTTATCGTTATTTTATGGCAAGTTCTCGTCTGAGAACCAGTCTATGGTTCACTCCGCTCACCAAACTTTTACGAAGAACACTCGTGTAACTTAAACCACTGTCAATAATTTTCCTCACATTTTATCTGTGTCTAAATCTAAATGAAGATTCCATGAACAAAGTTTCTTTCTTAGAACTACACATTTGTGGAACTCTTTTGTTTCCCTGTTTTCCAGCTAAATACAATATGATCATCGTGAACAATTTATTGATGAACTCTTAAGTAATCCAATTTACCAAATTTTCATTATTAACAATTATTACGATATTGTCCCCTGGATTACCGTGCACTCATCAACCCTTATCCTCGAGTGGCCTCCGGGCATTGATAAGTGGTGACTCTTCATTTGTGTTTTTTCTTTCAGGTATAAATAACAGTGATACTGTATTATTTTCTTTATAAACTAAATGAAATTTTCATGTGTAATGTTGGCACTACTGCATAATTTGACCACTTGCAAAAATTTGCTATTTTATACATAAAACCATTACAGGCTGACTAAAACAAGATGTTAAGTAAAGATGTTACATATTTGTAACGAATCCAATCTGATTTTTATTACATTGTGACACCATATTTACTAGTCACATAATCTTTTAACCATCGCGAAAATAAACCGTTTTTTATTACATTGTGACGTCATATTAACTGGCCACATACATCTTGCAACCATCACGAAAATATACCGTTTTTTATTGTATTTTGACGTCATTATTAACTGGCCACATACCTCTTTCAACCATCACGAAAATAAACTGTTTTTTATTACATTGTGACGTCATATTAACTGGTCACATACATCTTGCAACCATGAGTAACCACAACTGATATTTATTGCATTTTGACGCCATATTGCCTGGCCACATACATCATTGAACTATCACCAGCATCAACTTATTTTTATTGTATTTTGACGTCATATTAACTGGCCAATACATCTTTCAACCATCATATTAACTGGTCACATAATCCCTCAACCACCAGGAACGTCAACTCATCTGCATTTTGACGTCATTTAAACTTTCCACAAAATGTTTTTCAACCATCAGGAACATCAACTGATTTTTATTGCATTGTGACGTCATATTAACTGGTCACATACATCTTTCTACCATCACCAAAATCAACTGATTTTTTTTTATTGCATTTTAACGTTTTATTAACGTGTCACATACACCTTTTATCCATCACCAACGTCACAAATTGATTTTTATTGCACGATGACATATAAACTAGTCACATACACGTTTCAGCCATCATTAATATCAACATCAATAACTGATTTTTATTGCATTGTGACGTCATATTAACTAGTCACATACATGTTTATACCATCACCAAAAGCAACTGATTTTTATATTTCATTTTAACGTTATATTAACTGGTCACACACCTTTTATCCATCACCAACGTCACAAATTGATTTTTATTGCACGATGAAATTATATTAACTAGTCACATACACGTTTCAGCCATCACTAATATCAACATCAATAACTGATTTTTATTGCATTGTGACGTCATATAAAATGGTCACATTTAACCGCAAATATCAATAACTGATATGTATTGATTTGTGAACTCATACGAACTGTCGTTATAGCACGTACACATTCAAGCTATAATCAATACAACTTTAGACTATATTTGTGACTGGTGCTTGGGAAGTAAAATCCAAAAAAGTGATACGCTATTAAATCCTGGGCAACATCGTATTCAGTAAAAGCTATTGAGTCCCTTTATGGCTATTCTATAGGCATAGATCACCAATAAAAATGGTTCTTAATGCATAATCGATACCTTTGAATTTGCATCAAAGGCGTAGATAATAGATATAAAAAAAATGGAAGTACTCCATGACCTCATTTTTATCAGCTCAGGTTTTGGAAATCATTATTAGTTTTTTTTTTGTATAAAGAATGGAGTTTTTATCAAAATCTTATTTTACTTTAAAAATCAACTGAATAGACAGAATTGTTTTGGCTGACAATTGTTATGATTAACCCCGAAAGAAAATAAAAAGCGGAGAAATATATTTGTGTAACGTGGATATAAATACAGCCATAAAACCACGTTTGACCAGATAGTAAATTATATACATTGTTTAAAAAAAAGGGAAACCCTTGTTGGAGTCTAAATTACCTACTGCTTGTGGACGAAATAGGACTCGTATGCAGTGAGTTGCAGCAGATCTATCCACTCTTGCCACCGTGTTCCCTATAAAGACCCATGAAAATGCATCACAATATATTTTTACCTACGTTCACACCTAACAAGGCATATTTTCACTTGGGCTACTATTTAAGACCATGCCTCAAAAAGATTAAGAAAATATTGGTTTATATTATATTAAAGCTTCTATTTACCTGGCCTTTTGGCTAAGATCAAAGTGTAGTATCTGTTCCGGCAGATGCTGCAAGCTATGACTAGCTATGACTAGCAAAGACCAGATGTGGGGGCAGCCCCACATGCCTGACCATTAACCAGCTCCCATTTCCCACCTCTCGGGAGCTGGCCCCCTTTTTCCCTTCCCCCTCCCTTCACTCCTCACATTAAAAATCGGCCTTGTGCCTAATTTGCTCGGTGGGGGAGCAAATAAATACCATCTGTCCCGGCAGATACTGCAAGCAAAGACCATATGTGGGGGCGACCCCACATATAAGACCTTGGTCAATGTAGGGGCAACCCTTCATACCAATTGTCACTATCCAGCTCCCTTACTCCCCGGGGAGTTGGTCCCCATTCCCCTTAACTCCTCACATTAAAAATCGGCCTTGTGCCTAATTTGCTCGGTGGGGGAGCAAATAAATACCATCTGTCCCGGCAGATACTGCAAGCAAAGACCATATGTGGGGGCGACCCCGCGTATAAGACCTTGGTCAATGTAGGGGCAACCCTTCATACCAATTGTAACTATCCAGCTCCCCTACTCCCCGGGAGTTGGTCCCCATTTCCCCTTCACTCCTCACTTTAAAAATCGGCCTTGTGCCTAATTTGCTCAGTGGGAGAGCAAATAAATACCTCAAAGTGTAGTATCTGTTCTTCAGATGCGGCACTTCCATTTCTCGTTCTCTTTCAGTGGAGGAGAAATCCTTCACGACTGAAACAATTTTTATTTTTGTACCTTTTCTCCACGTTAAAGAACGACCCTGGTCTCTAACTCTGTCCCGTGGGGAGGCATTGTAAATAGGTATATTTAAACTTCTGCATATCAGTACAGTTAGGGAAGCAGGTAGCTAGAAGGGAATTCCAAAGTCTAGCTGTCCGAGGGAAGAAACTATTAGAGTAGAAAGCTTTCTGGCATTTAGGGACCTCAACAGTGAAGAGGTGTGATTTTGTTGCTAAGCTGGTTTATCGGGGATATGTACGTCGAGAGAGAACAAGAGCAATGTGTTTAACAGAGTACATTTTATTAGCATATTTGTAAAAAAAGGCACAGAAATGCAACATTGCGGCGATGGGACAGAGGTTGGTTGGTTGTTTTTGTTTTACGGCATATCAACCTTTTTCAGGTTATTTAATGCCGAATCTAGTTATTTTGAGGAAGGATTTTTAATGGAGTAGATTTTTTTTTAAAGTCAGATTCTATTTAACCCATAGTTGGGACCCTAACAGGTACTACCACTCCGGGTCAGAGTGGACCAGGGAGCAATGGCAATTAAAGGGTGGCTCCACACTCCCCAAAGCCCGCAAGGTGGGGCCTCACCATCGGATATAGTTTTAGGTCATATCCGGGGACAGAGGTTGGAGCTTAGCTGACAAAATAGGGCCTATTAGATTGAAGATTCTTTTTGGGGCCTAATCATATTTGGATGATTGGATTTGTTTTATAAGTTACAAGGTGCCTTCAATAAGTTTCCAGCGTGTTTTCGTATGGTCACTTTTATTGATAGTACACACATGAAACTCTAGTCCCCTTCGAAGTAATCTCCTCCGGCTGCAATGCTTTTATTGTAATTCTGAATGGCCCCATGGAAGTTTTCATGTGTTAACGTGTCAATGGCCCTCGTCACAGCCATTTTCATTTCCGCAATTATCTCATAACAACAGCCACTAACTTTTTCTTTGAGCTTAGAGAACGAGCAAAATTCACAAGGAGCAAGATCTGGATGATAGGGAGGGCGAGGAACTGTCTTGATGTTCATGACAACGTCTGTTTTTCTGATCTTCTTTGAACACCCTCAGGACAAACTTCGCGCAAATCTTCTGCATCTTCAGTTATTCATGAATAATTGTGGGTACCATTCTCACATTGACATCAACTGCGCTTATATTGTCCCTATAGACCAATGGTTCTCAACCGGGGTCCATGTGGACCCCCATGGTACATGTAACGTTAATATCGGTTCAGTCTTCCTTCAAGATAAACTGTTGATATATGTTCTTTGGTTTTCTTTGCATTACTGAAAAATAAAATAAGCTATAAGGGTTCACCAAAATACATTTAAAAGAATAGAAAGGCATGATTAAAAAAAGGTTGAGAACCATTACCATAGACAAACGACGCTTCTTATCCTTGAAATTCTTTATTTGGCCAATCGACTCTAATGTTCTGACTTCCTCTTCCTTAGTCCTTTCACACCTCACAGACACCGTGCCTTCCTCGAATCGCTTATGCCACTAAAAAAGACTGATGATAGATTCATGCAAGATGGTCCAGAAGCAGTCTGAAGCAATGCAAACTTTTTTGCAGCATTTTTTATAAGTTTAAAACAAAATTTTATTGCATATCGTTTTTCTAAAGTGTCCTCACGTCTAGATTTCATTATGAAATTCACCAGCTATGACAATCAGGCTTTAGTAGGAAGTATTCCAATTCCTGCTGTAGCTGTTCATTTGAACCTGAAATCATAAAAATTGGTCAAGACGTATAGCAATAAGATAGCGAATTTTGAAGAGTCTATAACAATTTTAAATGAATGTACAAAAAATCTGGAAACCTCGTATATCATTAAATAAAATAATTTTTGGCTATTAATTCAGTTCCTAGTTCTTTCCATTTCCGAATCACGGTCTTCACTTCTAGCAGGAACTGGCTGATGTAATCGCCATATTTGTCGTAAGTCCAAGTGCTTTCCCATCCTTTTGGATTCGTCATCAGGGATAATCTAGCAGGTTTTAAACAATTTATATAGTTGTTTTTATAACGTGTATAGTTATTTCATTAGTTAATTATTTTAATAACTTTACAAATTTAATTAATTTAATGAAATATGCTTGAAACAACGATGATGCCTATATCGGAATCATAAAGGTAAGACTTTTATAATTCATGATTAAAAAACGTGAAGGGGAGAGGAGAAAAAAGTGGAGGAGTCAGCTGACCGGTTTCGCCCTCGATTTGTCAAAGCTGTAGCGAGGAATTATTTTTTCTTAATAAGAAAATTGAAAATATGTACGATTTAAAATAAAATCATGTTACGTTACGTTATGTGTGAAAAAAAAAATAAAATGGGGGAAAACGATACAAATAAAGCAATGTTATATTACTCGAAAATCCTAGAGACTAATCACGCTCAGACATAAGAGGCATTCCCTCTGTTTACAGAGAAAAGGCTTCCTCAACCGAACGTGAACAGTCTCCAAGATCCTTTAATGGAATAATGAATGAGCACGACACAGGATTAAAAGATTGGTTATAGTGTTAGCTATATGGGTCGAACAATATTGAGATTGTATGAAAGAGTCCAACAGCACGTACCTACCAAAATCAGAACTGGGACATAACAAGCAATAAACGTACTTGCCAGCACATATGGGTCTTCAATCACTGACTATGTTTTAATTAAAAAACCGTCATGTGCAGCAAACTTTCGCACGAACTCATTTTCATTCCTGAGTCGGGCTCATTCCAAACTTCAAGATGTTGTCCATATTCACGCATTATCGGAAGAGAAGTTGCAATTGTGTTTTCTTTAGTTTTACCATCTTTGAATCTTGACATAATAATTACATGAATTATCCTGCGCCACGAAACAGGGTGCTGTCAAAAAGTGAACATTTAAACATGTAATAAATAAACGGTAACATCGACAAAATCTTGAAGTTGGCAATGTAGATATTTTCTCTCTCTCTCTCTCTCTCGCTCACACACACACACACACAGACACACACACACACACACACACCCACACGCGCGCGCCCACGAGCACACAAACAGGTTGGTGCAAATATATTATCGTTTTTTTTTGACATTCAACTTAAAAAGATCATAACTCCTTTCATAACTTTATTAATCTAAATAAGAACTATTAGAATCGACACATGCTTACCAACGAGAAACAAGTTTATTTAGTTCATTAGCATAGAAATCCGGAGTTCTGGAAGCGATAGAGTCATTGAAATCTTGTTAAACTTTGTGACATATTTACATTCTATGGAGGTCAGACGCGAACGAACACCCAATAAATTTATTATACCATATTTCTTCAAACTGAAACATAATTATCAAAGTATACTTACGCAAATAGATATGAAAAGTCTTTGTTAAAGTTTGTGCCATATTTCTATGGAGTACAGGCGCGAACGCAGACCTCACAATTTTATTATACTATCCCTGTTTAAGTTGAAACATACTTATCAAAGTATTCTCATGTACATCTATATCAAAACCCCTTGTAAACATTTTTTTTTTTCATTTTTTATTTCCATACTTTGTGGACCAGGCGCAAACGCAGGCCCCATAATTTTTATGAACCAACGTTCTGCCAGATCAAACATCCCCATTCCTGATCATCGATACATTTTCTATCATTATATGTAATAATAGAAACAAGTTTATTTAGTTCATTAGCATAGAAATCCGGAGTTCTGGAAGTGATAGACTCATTGGAAGCCGATTGGCCATCATCTCGGCTTTTGAAGCATTTTTCGCGCAGAAATTTTCAAGGTGCTTGAAAAAGTGATAATTGGTAGGCGAGAGGTTCGGTAAATATGGCGGATGAAGCAGAGTCTCGTAGCCCAATTTGTTTAGTTTCTGCAGGGTCAGTTGACCAACATGCGTGCGAGCGTTGTCATGGAGAAAATTTGTCGCTTCATATTGACCAATCTCGGGCACATATGTTGAAGCTTCTGGTGCATTTCGTCAGTTTGTCGGCAGTACTTCTCTGTCGTAATCTTTTTGCCCGGATTTAAGAAGCTGTGATGGATGAGACCGGCCGCAGACAACCAAACAATCACCATAATATTTTTGTGCAATTACGGCTTCGGGAAGTGTTGTGAAGCTTCTCCGACATCCAACCCCTGTGTCGAATGTTACCGGTTGTCGTAGAGGATCCGTTTATCATCACACGTCACAATCCGCTCGAGAAATGGGTCGTTTTTGTTGCGCAGAAGGAGCATAGGAGACACCCCAAAATGACGATTTTTATTATTATCGTTCAATTCACGCAGCACCCACTTATCAAACGTTTTGACTTCACTATTTACTTTAAATGCGGAACGACTGTTGAATGGTCGACCTGGAGTTCAAAAACAACATCTCGTGTAGTTTTGCGAGAATAGGTTTTTAAATGTTCATTATCAACTGCAGTCGACCGGCCGCGACCCTCTTCATATTCGAGGTTCTCGGCACCATCGTAAATTTTCTTGCACCACCGTTGTACCACACGTTTATTATTTGTTCCTGAGCCAAACGCATCATTTATATCGTAAGCTGTCTCGGCAGCTTTTCGGCCTAGTTTGAATTAAAACAAGAAAATCGCGCGGTGTTTTAAATTTTGTCCATGCTGTTGAAAAGCCAGCAAAAAAAAAACATGCGTGAACGGATTGAGAACGGTAACAAATAATGGCCCACCCTGTATATATATATATAGTCTAACCCGGATATAAGAGACTCATTCTCTGGGCCCAGAGCTCTCTTATATCAGAGTTACACTTAAATACGAGATTCTTATATCTGGGTTCCACTGTACAGGCTCTTATTTGGGATAAGAGAAAATCTCTCCTATATTCGTTTTTCTTATATCCGGGTCTTTTATATCCGAGTTTGTATATATATATATGTGTGTGTGTGTGTATGTGTGTGTGTAGAAATGTCATGGAACAATCTTCATACGCGCAATAACTGTAACACTATTGCGTAAGAATTAAAAAAAAAACTGGCCTTAAACGCTTGGACAAGGGTTAAACAATGCGCACGTCTTCTCTTAAAATAATAGTAACAAAATACAGTGCAGACCCATAAAAGAACATTCCGTAAAAAGAAATCCAATCGTTTAAGCCCCCTAGCGCGGCTCTGCGACTTTATTTTTTTAGGAGATAGAGTTTGAAAATATGGATAGAGACAAACAAACAGACATATCGCCGTTTATATATTAGATATAGTGTGCCCATAAAGTCTGGTTACATAATGTAATCAAATGTGTGTACATCCTGTATATATATATATATATATATATATATATATATATATATATATATATATGTATATGAGCAAACAGTTAATAAAATATGTTAAAAAACACTTTGAAATGAGTTAAAAACAGATTTAATCTGAAAAGGAAACACTAGATAAATGGACAGTCCTTAATCCGCGGAGTTTCGAAGAAATACTCTCCTTCTCATCAGAGGGTAGGAATTAGCAAAATGCGGGATCGGATTTTGCATGCAGAAGTATTTAATGAAACAACAAGTAAGTGAAAGATCTTACTTATAAAACGTATATATATACACACACATATATATGTATATATATATGTATATATATATATATACGTTTTATTTTTTATTACCGTTTTATCTGTTTAGTTACACATTTTTCGATTGCCGGACCATATTTACGATCCAGCAATCTCGTCAGACCTTACAGAAACAGTTATTATTATTTATTGGAAGAAAGATTTTAAAGGAAGTACGAGGAAAAAACACATTCCTGTTAGGTCTGACGAAGTTACTGTATCGTTAATACGATTCGGTAACCGAAACATGTGTAACTAAACAGATAAAACGGTAATAAAAAAAACAGACATATATTTGCTATGCAATAGTATTGAGCACTCTCTTCAGATTTTTACTAATTACCATTTTTGCTATATATATACATATATGGAAAAAAATATATATATATATATATTTCTTCAGTGGTGTAAAAAAAACGGACGAGAGCGCTCAATGTGTAGCCAGAGCAGTATATAAGAACTTTATTGCTGTGAGTCGAGAATGAATTTACATATTGTTTCTGCTAGGAAGATATCCTCTGAAGATGAGGAGAGATCCGACCAGCTTCGTCAGAATTCATAGATGGACTGAGTTTTATTCCAATAACTATGGAAAAATCGTTGCAGATGAAGGGGGTTTAGATTAAAGGGGGAAAGTGGGAGGGGGTGAACGTTGGAATTTCAAGTAGTAGGAGTGTACATATTGAGAGGGGGGTTTATTATTAAATATTAATTCTGTGTTTATGTTTATAGACGCTGTTCTAATTTATAACGGTTAAAGTTTAAAACTTTGAAAAGTTATTAGTTTTATTGTATATATTTAGGATTTAAATTTTTAGGTGGAGAAAACAAATCTATCAAAGAATAAGAAATAGAGACTAGACCAGGACAAAGCCCCCCAAAAGTTTAGTTGAAATAAAAGTAGGCGATGGTGATGGGGGAGAGAGATTAGGCTGACAATTAAAGTTGTATATAGCGGTTAGTAGTTATTTTAACAGATCACCATGGCAACTGGTTGCAAAGTCAGTATTGGCCGGCGTGGTGTGGTGGGAGTAGGAAGAACAGGTTGCATACGGGGTTTAAAGTGATAGTGAGAGTGGTACGCGGGGGGGGGATTTGGATAATATTTTATATTTTTTGAATAGCCGGACGCTAGGGTTGGAAAAAAAAGAAAGGAGAATTGAAGGAGAAACGAAGGAATTATGCGTTACAGGTTTTTTTTTGGACAAAAAAGGTAGGTAAGAATATCAGTAAATTAGTAGATATTTAACATATGAATGGGTATTTAGTAAGTAATGATAATCAAATACTAAAATAATAAAAATATTTAAGTAAATGGGTTAAGAGGTATTGGAAAAGAAATAAACAACTAATAATTACTAAGAAAGGACTAATGATAAACAGATGGGGGATTTATGAATCAATAAATAGTAAAATGTAGATTATAATGTAACAAATAACTAGTCGGTTAAAAAGTAAATATTAATATTATTAAGTAATAGTAAGATTGAAATTAAAGGTGGAAAATATACATAAATATACGTACATACACACACTAGCACATATATACATATATACACATACATATATTATGATTGCAACGTCTTGTCAGATGAGTGCAACTCCCTCAGACATTTAAAATCCATGAGCCCAAATACCTGAGTTAGTATCTATACAAAGATGATGTTACAGAGTCTTAGCTTTGTACGACAGCTAAGTCTCTCTCTCGGTTCAAAATGTTGAGATCCAGCAACAAGCAAGAGAAAGATAGCCAGCAACAAATTAAACTGCAGACCAGCTTAATGCGGGTACTGGTCTTCCGCTTTGTTTTTTAAATCAGAGATTTGCTTCTCCTAGAAAGGTTGCCTTCATTACGGCTTACGGGAGCCCTCTCCACCCCAATACACACACACACACACACACACACACACACACACACACACACACACACACACACAAATATACACTGTGCTAGTTGGCCGTTGACCCAGAAAATGTGTTCATTCGCCCTTTGGAAGGTCTTGTTTTTAATCCTTCAGGGAGACTTGCCACCCTCCTCACCAAACAATCTGGTGGGGGAACCAGTTTAGTCGCCGGCGACCCGACCATGAGGCAGGTAGTACTGGGTTACATGGTACCAGAAGCATATGACATGACCTGACAAAATACATGCATATATATACACACATATACACATGTACACATACGCACATATATCAATTGGAGAAAAGCACATGCATAATATATATATATATATATATATATATATATTCATACATATATATATATATATATATATATATATATATATATATATATATATATATATATATATATATACTTCCCTTAAGGCAACGCTTAAACAGTTTCGTAAGTATGGGAACAAATTCTGGTTTAAACTTTTTTAATACTATAAGTGGGATGCCGTCAGAGCTAGTAGCTTTACTGGAATCAAGGTTCTAGCTTGGCGATCTCATGCACAGATACTTGTATGTTACCTGGCGTATTCTGTGTTATAGGAGGAAATATGGGGAGTGTATGGCCTTCGTCGCATAGGGTAGAATTAGCTACAAAGTTCTTGGCAAATAGTTTGGCCTTGTCTGAAGATGACGAGATGACCTCTGGTCCGTTGATTATGGTTGGGATAGAACGCACACTTCTGTTCAGGATCCTATTTGTTATTTGCCAAAACTGGTGGGAACCAAGCCGCTGATCAGCTACTTTGGATTTAACAGACTGAGCATATAGCTCTCTTGCATTTTTATTACTATTTTACAGTTGTTGCTGGCGTTCCTGAAAGCAGCGTTAGTCTCAGTGCATCTATTACGTTGGTAGCTATGGAAAAAGTGAGTTCTGGGGAGAACCATGGCTGGCTGGTAGGTTTTTGTTGGAATCTATTTAGATGGTATGAATCGGTCTATGCCTACAATTAACCATTCGGTCAGGTCTGATACTATAGAGGACACATCCTTTTTAAACATGGAATGCAGAGGTAGATCAGCTATAAATGTACGGAAGGTATTTCAGTCAGCCATGGAGTATCGGTATATAGTACGGTGGAGGGGTACGTCTGGGGACTTATTACATTTAATTTTTATCTTAACTGATACGACGGAGTGGTCGGAGGATCCTAGAGGAGAAAGAACGGAATATGAACATAGCTCAGGGGAAGTTGAGAGAAAAAGGTCTAGGAGGCTTGTATATTGACCTGTAGTATCGGGCACACGGGTGGGCACGCGAACAATCTGAGTGAGGTCATAAGCAATGGCAAAATCATGACAGAATCTCCCCTCATCGTCCGTCTTATTTGAGTGGGTCAGCCATTCCACGTTATGGACATTGAAGTTACCACAGATGTGGATGTTAGCCGAGGGATGTGCAGACAGAATGAGATCTATTTTCTCAGATATGTTCTTAAAGACAGTACCTCCACTGTTGTGGGGCCGATAGAGAGCAAATATAAATGCAGTGGTGTAATAAAGTGCAATCTGGAAGCCCATATAAGGTACATTAGGATCTTCTCTAGAGATATCCTTGCCACATGGGAAGCCATCTTTAATGTAGCCACATATTCCATCCCCATGGCGATCTTGGGGGTCAGATTTAGATGTTAAATTAGAGTATCCGTTAATTATGAACTCATCTCGGGAAGTGGTCGGCCCTATTCCAGTTTCACTTAGAAAGAATATGTCTGGTGTCGTCTCTTGTAATTGGGTTTCAACCTCTGGAAGGTTGGAACGTAGACCCCTGATGTTGGAGAAGAAAACCTGGTAGTAGGGGTCTCCATTTGAAGATGGGGTTCTACGTTTGTTCGAGTTTATTTTTCTGGAGATGTTTCATGTTGAGGTTTTGGGATTTGCGGAACAGGTCGGCATACTTGGTTAGAGCAGTACAGAGAGGGAAAGTAAGAGAGAATAGACAGGAATTTTTTTTGTAGAACATGAAAAGGTAAAGCCGTAACAATTACCCACTAGTATGGCACCGAGAGGCCCCACCAGAGACTACTGCATGGTCCAGAGTCCATTCACCAAATGGCAATACAGCAGTCACAGTACTTTGCGCCTGTTGATAGGACAGCCTCCTTAGTGGTTACTCCAAGGTTCAAGTCCATGACTATCAGGCGGATAACGTCAGCCCAGACGAAACGTTAACCTCCAGCACCCTTACTAGTGACATGGCCACAAGGAGAGACATAGAGACAGAAAAATTTCCGACATCTCAAACTACTGTTTACCAAGTACTACTGACATTTAAAGCATCTTTTTCTTCACCCTTTGTCAGAAAAATCACTCATTTGCATGAGGACTGAGGGACAAAAAAGGAAAAGCGAGAGTTACTGGAGCTGCCGATAACACATCCACTGTATAATCTACTCTCCATTATAAAAAAAGGGGGAAATAGGTACGAGGAACACATTAATATCTACTTAGTATAAGTCCGGTGCTCAATTATCAATTCAGGACGCTTTTGAAGATAATCTCCCCTCCCATATTAATGGGTGGGTGTTTTGGCATTATATATCTCGAGTTTGAATAATTCGAACTTCACCTTATACATAGGTGAGTTTTTTTTTTCTTTCCGTTTTACATGTAACAAGACAATATTGGTTAACA
Source organism: Euprymna scolopes (assembly GCF_053919585.1). Classification (NCBI taxonomy): domain Eukaryota; kingdom Metazoa; phylum Mollusca; class Cephalopoda; order Sepiida; family Sepiolidae; genus Euprymna; species Euprymna scolopes. The sequence continues at coordinate 8,324,894 of NC_136521.1, read as the reverse complement.
GCATATTTGACAAAGATTTGAGAACAGAACAAAAAAAGCAAGACAAGATAGGTAAAATTTAGTTACGAGTTTTTAAGTCAAAGCTGTAATAAGAAAACAGTTAGCGGTAATTAGTACAAATTAGATTCAAAAGTTGGAAACATTTTTTAACCGAAGCTGAAGAATCTGGAAACAGCGACTTACCCATTTTTAGGGTCATATCGGAAGTGGGAACCTGGAAGACTCATTCAAGCTACATAAGGATACGGTGGACGTTTTGTGTGTATGTTGGAGGCGGGGGGAGGGGGTAATGCATTATTTTTTTTTATTTTATTTTATTTCTTTGTCTATTTTTATTTATTTATTTTTTTTTTTGCTTTATCTATCGGGATTGAAATCTTCGAGCTTCATCTTATAATTAAAATCCAATAATTAACTTTTATCAATTTGTGAAGTCGGCTTAATATTAATTTACATTTTAGTTTAGATAATTATTCAAGATTTTAATTTGGGAGGTTCTCGTTTACATAGGTGACCTTGTTTTTTTTTTTTCTTTTAAAAAGAAACCTATTTTTAGGATAGATTTTCAGCTCCTCTCACTTAAGGTTACGAATAAAACAAATGTTATGAAAAAATTATACTACATTCTAAACATTTAATTAAAAAATTTACATTTTTATTACACTTGATCCAAATTACAAGACTAATCTATATCTAAGTAGTAAGTCCGGTGCGAAGTTAATAATTCATGACACTTTTGGCGATAATCTTCCCTCCCATATTAATGGGTGGAAGTTTGTCCTTATCTATCTAGTTTGAATCATTAAAATTTCATCTTATAATTAATTAAAATCCAATAATTAACTATTATCAATTTGTTAAGTCTGCTTAATATTAATTTACATTAGATTTTAAATAATTATTCAAGGTTTTAATTTAGGAGGTTCGTTTTCATCAGTGACTGTTTCTTTGCACTGTATTATATTTCGAATGTACTTGAACATAAGGCTAACTATATGAGATAGTATGATTCGCCAGCAAGAAGAAAGTATTTTCAATACAGGCAAGCTTGCAGTAATAGTATATATTAAGTATACTACTTAAATAAAGTCCTAAGTTTATCTACTCTAGAGAATAATTTCCGGCATTTTTTTTATCGTTTGTTGCCGGCATTTTGTTTTAGTTCAGTTACAGATTAGCAATCACTGCGTAAAGATGTCACCGTGACTAAAGCAATCAAAGTTACTCGAATTCTAAATTTCCATGAGCAAGGTTTGTTACAGCGGGCGATCATAGCTTCGGTAAATCGCAGCAAAACTGTGATTCGCAACGTTCTAAAGACCAATGAGAATTATGGATGAGCAAAATACACTGGCAGGCCCCTTCAAAATTTCTCCTGTATTGAGCAGGAGAATAAGACAGGTTGTTGTGAAAGAAAGGTTTTCTTTTTCTAGTCAAATGAAGGCAGTCACAGATGCTGATTGCAGTCCAGTAACCATCCGACGACATTTACGACAAAAGGGCGTGGTAAATAAAAAGTGTAAACTAGGTGCGCCTTTTAAGGTTTGGTCGTGAATACCAAACATAAGATGTTGAGCAGTGGAAGACAGTCCTATTTTCTGATACACTGTGCTAATCCAAAATTTTCTGATAAGCAAAAAAACAAAAACAAAAAACAAAAAACAATCTAGATGGTTCTGATGGCTTTTAACAAGTGATGGAAGGATGGAGGGGTGGAGGGTTCCTAATGGTTTGGGTGCCTTTTCTTACAGAGACAAAAAGGCTTTTAAAATCAGTTCCGCTTTAGGTCGATAGTGTAAATTTCCTCTTGACCGTCACTGTTCAGGTTGGAGTTAATCACGATCGAACCTTTTGAAATTGCTGTCGAAACAGTTTTTCTCCGAGTAACTTTTGTTTTACAAATGAGTCACCACTTATCAAGGTCCAGAGGCCACTCGAAGATAAAGGTTAATAAGTGTACAGTGGCCTATGGGACAATGTCGTAGTAATTGTTAGTGTAAATTTAGTAAATTGGATTAAGAGTAACGGCTCACAAAGAACTTGTTCACATTGGACTTGAACACGACTATATTATATATTGGTTAGTTGGTTGTTTTTTTTTTACGGCATATCAACCATTTTCGAGTTATTTAAAGCCGAATCCAAAGATTTTGAAGAAAATTTTTTTAATAGAATATATTTGTTGTTTTCACGTCGGTTTCTGTTTAACCCATAGTTGGGACCCTAACCGGTACTACCACTCCGGGTCAGAGTGGACCTGGGAGCAATGGTAATTAAAGGGTGGCTCCACACTCCCCAAAGCCCACAAGCTAGGGCCTCACCACTGGATATAGTTTAAGGTCATATCCAGGACCCCCATTGAGGGACTTTTACCCTCTGCAGGGGGGGGGGCAGTCGGCGTATTCTAATGCCCCACCGACAGGGCCTATATTATATATTGATTTTAATTTTTATTTATTGCGGACAATTATCCTCAACTTTTATTAGTTGTTTCACGACGTTTCGGCCAACTATTCCTCTGGCCTTCGTCAAGTGGTAACCGCGACGGATAGGAACTCTGAATCTCCTGACTGCATTCACTGCAATTATTGCCTTCCGTAGTTGTTTTCGTCTCATCGTCTTTTTGTTATATCGATAAAAGAAAATAACTCTAAATAAAGAGTCACCGCCCCTCATAGATCTTTGAAAAGACAAGAGTTCCAGGGAGAGGAAATCAACATGGCGGACATCGCCGGCCATTCAATATTGTCTGTAATTAATTTAATGTTTCTACCACGAATAAATTGTGTTTAAAAATACAATGAGCTTGTTTGCTTGTTATTAGAATATCCAATAATCCTGGTATCACAATTTCTCGAACACAACACTTTTCAACAAAATAATAAATCCAGGACAGCGAGTGAAGTACATTTTATTGAAAATCGATAACGAGGCACCGAATAGGTTTAACATGTGGTCGTTGACGAAAGAATAATGTCCTCCTGAAATTGTTGCTCATAGTTTCATAGAATAAAAAGCAAATTTCAGAATCAATTGGTTAAAACTAATCTATAAATATAAAAACGAAAATGTATGTATGTATGTTCGCTTTTCCTCGATGTCCACGAAAGGCTTCTTTCAAACAAGCGCTTGCTCGCTTCACAACTTTTTAAAACTTTTAATATCATCTATAAATTGTAATATCTACGAATTATCCACGGCGCTCGCCTCTCTATTAAATTTTATACACTTTCAAACCTTAATTATTCCACAGTTCCCGCAGCGGCACGCGTTACATTCGGGTTTCGGTATAAAAAAAAGAAGTGAAACTCGACTCTAATCACAGGCCGAAGGCTGCTTGCCCGCGCGCCCTCCGGGGCCCGGGTGACATGATCAAAGTGTAGCATCTGTTCCGGCAGATACTGCACTTAAGATAATTTGTACCAGTCAATGGAGGGGAAACCCTCTATACTGGGACAATTATTATTTTTGGTAACCAGAGTGACCCCTTTTAGGGGAGCTGGTTTTTACCTCACATTAAAAACGGCCTTGTGCCTAATTTGCTCAGTGGGGGAGCAAATAAATACCATCTGTTCCGGCAGATACTGCAAGCTATGACTAGCTAGGACTAGCTATGACTAGCAAAGACAAGATGTGGGGGCAACCCCACATGCTTGACCTTTAACCAGCTCCCATTTCCCTCCTCTCGGGAGCTGGTCCCCTTTTTCCCTTCCCCCTCCCTTCACTCCTCACATTAAAAATTGGCCTTGTGCCTAATTTGCTCGGTGGGGGAGCAAATAAATACAACAGGCCGACAGGCCGCTTGCCCGCGCGCCCTCCGGGGTCCGGGTGACATGATCAAAGTGTAGTATCTGTTCCGGCAGATACTGCAAGCTATGACTAGCTAGGACTAGCTATGACTAGCAAAGACAAGATGTGGGGGCAACCCCACATGCTTGACCTTTAACCAGCTCCCATTTCGCTCCTCTCGGGAGCTGGTCCCCTTTTTCCCTTCCCCCTCCCTTCACTCCTCACAATAAAAATTGGCCTTGTGCCTAATTTGATCAGTGGGGGAGAAAATAAATACAACAGGCCGAAGGCCAGATGCTACAAGCTAAGACTAGTAAAGACCATATGTGGGTGTAACCCCACATATCTGACCTTGGTCAATGTAGGGGCAACCCTTCATACCAACAGTTACTATCCAGCTCCCATTTCCCACCTCTCGGGAGCTGGTCCCCCCTTTCCCTCCCCCTCCCTCTATCTCCACATTAAAAAACGGCCTTGTGCCTAATTTGCTCAGTGGGGAAGCAAATAACTCCCACAGGCCGAAAGCCAGTTTGGTCAATGTCGACTTCGTCATAGCGAGACGAGGGAGCGGGTTTTTTAAAACAAACAAACCCATTTATTTAAAACTGTCCCGCACAAAATAACTGCTGAATACCTATCGCAGTCACGTCAATCAAAAACGCGCACCTGTTTTTTTAAAAACACTTTACTATTTTCCAACTGCGCGTCGTCAACGCTTCGGGTTTTTTTCACATACCTCGAAAAACACCCGGGCAACGCCGGGTACCCCTCGCTAGTTTCTCATAAACGGGAATGGGCGTGGCCGACTCGATGGAGAGATAATTCGGTATCTAACAGGCCAATCAAAATTTTTATAAGGATTTTATAACTAAAAAACAAACAAGTGAAGCATGGTCCCCCGTGAACGAGACATAAAAAAATGTGTAAGTTACCCCCCCCCATTTATCCCCAAAAGTCCCCCAGGAGACATCAGATCCTGGTGAAAATTAATAAATCGTGCAGTTTTAGGCCCTAAAATATGTAATATATATAAATTTGAGTTCTGCACCATGCAAAAAAAAAAAAAAAAAAAAAAAAAAAAAAATAACTAAGTCCATCATTTGCCCCTTTATCCACTAAAGTCCCCAAGACCTTAACATATATAAATTTGAGTTTGCACCATGCAAAACTGCTAAATAGACATCCACAAAAAAATTTGGACAAATATGGGAAAATTGTCCCCAAAATAGAGCGATTTTATTAGTCCTAAACGAGCCCCTGGCGCATACCCAAGAGTTATGGTGAAGTATAGAAAAACAAAATTATATAGAAATCAGTTAGTTAGAACTTTTCAGAAAGTTTTATAAAAATCCAAGGCATCAAGTGTAAAAGTGCAACCAGAGTTTTTTTTTTTACTCCTATCATGTTTAATGTAGTGCAAAATTTCCACAGAATTCCTAGGCGTAGTTATTGAGAAAAGTGCGGACAGACGACAGACGAACGGACGAACGGATGAACGGACGAACGGACGAACAGACAAAGGTGAATTTACAAGTCCACTCTCCTTTTGTCGGGGGGACCAAAAATTAAATAAAACAATATGAAAACACGTGACTTAAACTGTTTCTAAGAAAAATAATGTTTTATAAAAGCTAATCCGGTTAATTATTTTCTAATTAATTTTTTAAAGATCAAAAATAATAAAAGAACATTTTTAATGAATAAATGTTGTTTTCTGTTTTTGTCTTGTGTTATAAATAAACACGGTTATTTTTAAGTTATTTTTTTTTAAATCAAATTACTTTTTTTTTTTTGATAATCTTTATTTCAATTTTATTCAAAGAAAAACATCTTTTTTTAATGAATTAATTAAAAAAAAATATGAAAACAGATTTCGACTATTACAACGAAACGCAAATTTGCCGCCTGGAAACTTTGTTTTCATCACCCTGGGCACGTCCTTGTTATTCGTAGCAATCCAGTGATACATATTGAGGGTGTTGGCAATGGTCCTGTTCTCGCAACTTAGATCTGTATAGAGCATGAGTTGTGTACAGTGGCGCATCTTCGATCTCGCCCGTTGGACATAATAGAAGGCTGGAACGATAAATGTGTCCCCCATAAGGAAAACAACACTACAGCTTTATTTTACAACTTTTATTGAAAAAAAAATCAATTCCGATAATTTGATTATGTTATGATATCTATTCAATGTAACCTTCAGCCTCAATTAGCGCCTCTATACGAGTTCGAAATTGTGAGCATGCCTTTTCCACAAGCGCCGGCTGAAGCTCGGCCATCAAACAAGCTTTGGTATTATTGGAGGTCATGTTGGTGATGTTCTTGACGTATGACCATACAAAGTAGTCCAGCGGGTTTAGATCGGGAGAGGAAAGAGGTCAAGGAGAAAAGGGTTCAAAGTCGTAGCACTCCTTCTAAAGTCAAACATGGTTCTCTTTTAACTTGTGGGCCGGTGCCGAGTCTTACTGCCACACCGAGGGTCTATCAGTGGCCATGAGATTACTCCAGCACGTCACCAGACTCTTAAGCACATCAAGATGTACTTTAATGTTGACATTCCAGCCGACTTCAAATATGTGAGGTGGCATGATGTGGTCCTTACTTGAAATCACACCAAAAAAACATAACCATGGCCATAAACTTTTGTTTTCATGACCCCGGGAACGTTCCTTTTTTCGTGACAATCTAGCGATTCATTTTGTCTGTGCTAGAAATGGTCCTGTTATCATAATTTGGATCGGTAGAGAGCATGACTTGTACGGCGGCACATCTCCAATCTCGATCGTTGAATATTGTGTCACTTTCCGACATCATAGAAGGCTCTTATAGCTCTTAGAATTTGTACACAGCTGGCTAACTAATAGATGGTTTGCAACAAAAGGAGACAAAAATAAATAAATAAAAGAAAACCGGTTTTCAGCAAACGTCAGTGGTATCATGTCGTCTTTTCTAGGGTGACAATATTATCGTTCCGCCCTGTAAATAGGACATAAGCAGGAGTGAGATGATTTTATACACCTCTTACATAGATACTCTTTATCTGATTCTGAACAGCAATAGCGAATAATAATTCCAGATTTCTAAAAAGATTAATTCATGTATACATAGACCCGTTAAACAAAAACGGTATACATTGAAAGTAACGACATTTCCAAAGCAAACTTAAAAAAAATTTTTTTTACTGCTCCTCGAATTGAGCTGACACATTATACCGTCTATAATGCTGACTAAGGAGGAAATAACTTTCAGCCCCCAAAACATAGTTATTTCAAGACACAAAACGTACGTGATGGACATGGTACAAGCCGTGGATTCCTTTCTTAAAAGAATTCGATGACGGGTTAAAACGGAAAACTATCTTTACATAACACCAAAAGATGGAGGAAGTTAGGAAGCATGGCTGTGGAAATCTTTTTACCCGAATACGATGTTCAGCATGTTAAAAATATACCATTTGTTGTAAAAATCTAATGGAAAAAGATCTGAAGAAGTTGGTGGGGACAGGTTATTTTTATGGAAACATAAATCGTAAAATCGCCAACTCATTACTGAAACAGCTGTAATGGAGAAATTCAGTAAATAAACGAAGGTTATAAAAAAGAAAACGTGAGTCTTTGAATTTTCAACAAAATTTTGAACTATATATACAGGGTGAACAGAAAGTCCTTGGACCATTTTTAGTTTTAAAATTAAATATTGTTAAAATCACTTTTTCTCTTTTCGAATAAAGTAAGTATTTAGTCTAACTATTGATCTAATTATTTTCAACAAAAATATTAAAATAATTTTGTTTAAACTTTCAGAAAAATGAGCAAACGAGAGGCCATAATTCAGCTTCATTGCGCGGGAAGGACAAACTCAGAGATTATTAAGCTCTTTAAAGTGGCTAAATCCACCGTGTACCATGTTGTGAACAGATTTAAGGAAATTGGTACATCTGAAGACCGTCCTAGGAGTGGAAGACCTCGCACTGCTCGAACGAAGAAGGTGATTAAAGCTGTCCGAGAGAGGGTATGGAGGAACCCGAAGAGATCTGCAAGACAAATGGCTAAAGACATGAATGTGAGCGTGACCTCGATGAGAACCATCGTAAAAAACGATCTCCAGTTGTCCCCCTACAAGATGAGAAAGAGACAGTGACTCACACCTGCCCAAAAGCACAAGAGACTTGAAAGAGCAAAGCTTCTTGGAGAACTGAAGGATGGCACGGCAGAGCGAGAAATCGTTTTTTCTGATGAAAAACTCTTCACAATTGAAGCGACTGTTAACAATCAGAACGACAGAGTTTACGCAAAATCTTCAGCAGACATTGATGACTCCGTGAGAATAGTTTTCCGCCGACAAAAGCCGTCTTCCCACATGGTGTGGGCTGCAGTCTCCAAATCTTGGAAGTCGCCTCTGATTTTCGTGGAGCAGGGGGTTAAGATCAACACAGATCGCTACATTAACGATATTTTGGTTCCAGCATTTGAAGAGATGAAGAAACACTTCAAAGATCAGCCTTTCACCTTCCAACAAGATGGAGGACCATCCCACACCTCCAGAAAAACTCAGGACTGGTGCCAACGTCATTTTCCAAGATTCTGGAATAAGGAGATGTGGCCTCCTGCATCGCCTGATTTGAATCCCATGGATTTTTCGGTGTGGTCTTTGTTGGAGGCAAAGGTCTGTTCTGTTGCTCATCTAAGTGTTGATGCTCTGAAGACATCTCTTCTGAGTGAATGGGCTAAAATACCCCAGGAAACGCTGCGTGCCTCGGTTGGTAACTTCAGACAGAGAATTGAACGTCTAATCGAAAGCAAGGGACATCACATTGAAAATAAGTAATTTATATTTATTCTTGGTTTCCTAACTTATAATTTCCATTCGTGTTTAATTTATATTTTTGTAATTTTCTATTAATAAACCACTTTTGAATTGGTCCAAGGACTTTCTGTTCACCCTGTATATATATATATATATATATATATATATATATATATATATATATATAGATATATATATATGTATATATATACATATATATATATATTTATATATATATACACACACACACACACACACACACATATATATATATATATATATATAAATTTTAATCAAATGAATATCGTTTCCGAAACGATCGTACACTCAATTTAATTTAGTTCATCCTTTCGAAATTGATTTATAATTTCGTATCATCAGACAATAGGACATTGGTCCAGTAATCTATGGGGTTTTTGACATATCTTCAGCAAACTGTTTGCGGGCTTTCTTGTGTATTGCCTTGAGAAGATGCTTCCTCCTGGGGTGACAGCCATGCACACCAATTTGAGGAGTACAAAGAAAAGTATGTCATGCCTACAGTCAAGCATGGTGGTGGGAATGTCATGGTATGGGGCTGCATGAATGTTGTAGGTATTGGATAGTTATATTTCATTGAGGGAAACATGAGCTCCAACATGTACTGTCAAATACTGTAGCAAAGCGTGACCCACCCACCCCAGAAACTGGGTAGCAGAGTCGTGGTAGTGTTCCAAACACACATCCACGACAACCACTGCTTTACTGAAGAGGCTGAGAGTAAAGGTGATGGACTGGCCAAGCATGTCTCCAGACTTGAACCCAATAGAACATTTTTGGGACATCCTCAATCAGAAGGTGGAGGGGCACAAAGTCTCGAATATCCGCCAGCTCCGCGACGTCGTAATTTAAGAGTGGAAGAGCATTCCAGTGGCTACAGAGGAAGCTCTGGTAAACTCCACGCCCAGAAGAGTAAAGGCAGTTTTAGATAATGATGGTGGACACACAAAATATTGAGAGTTGACATCTTATATGTTAATATTGATAACTTTTCGTAAGGGATGTGCCTTCTTTTGTTGCTAGATATTTAGCTTTTAATGGCTATATTTCATTGAGGGAAACATGAACTTTAACATGTACTGTCAAATACTGCAGCAGAGCATGGTCCCCTCGCTCCAGAAACTGGGTCGCAGAGCAGTGTTCCAGCATAACAATGACCCAAGAAAACCACTACTTTACTGAAGAGGCTGCGGGTAAAGGTGATGGATTAGTCAAGCATGTCGCCAGACTTGAACCCAATAGAACACCTTTGGGGCATCCTCAAGCAGAAGGTGGAGGTGCGCAAATCTCAAATAGCCGCCAGCTCCACGACGTCGTGATTGAAGAGTGGAAAACCATTCCAGTGGCTACACGTGAAGCTGTGGTAAACTCCATGCCTAGGAGAGTAAAGGCAGTTTTAGATAATGATGGTGACCACATAAACTACGTAGAGTGGACATGCTGTATGTTAATATTGACAACTCTTCGTAAGGGGAGTAATCAGTTTTGTTGCCAGGAATTTAGCTTTTAATGGCTATATTATTTTGAGGGGGAAATAAATTCACTCTGTTATATATGCTGCAGACAGACTACTTTTCATTGTCAAAAAATCATTTTTCAGTGTTATCCTATGAAGAGATATAATTAAATATTTGAGGAAAAATGTGAGGGGTGTACTCATTTACATATATACATGTATATATATATATACATGTATATATATATATATATATATAAGTTGTGCAAGATAGGTTAACGCTTCTTACCATAAGGTCCTGATTTCGAATCTCGCTAGATTCTGTCACTCTGATTAGTCATAGACAACGAAACACCTGTACGTGGATAATTATATTTAAACAGTATATATAATAATTACCGTCGATCGGGAGATTCGAACCCTACAACGAAGTAATCTATGACTCCATTAGCAATCAACAAATCCACATGGCCATCTTTAATCGCGAGAAATACAGAAGATTGGAGGTTACATCTGCTGAAATGCTCTGGAAATAACACCACAGATGAGAAGAATAACACAAGTAAGACAAATTACAAAGCCTCATCTCGAAAGAAAGTCGGAGATTACATCGGTCGAAACGTTGTGAGGATAAAAACCAAGATGAGAGCAGGAGTCTGAACAAACATATAACTATAATATTATCAAACTTCCTCTAAAACCTGCACCCTAAAAGAATGTCGAAAGTTACATCAGTCGAAACACTGTAAGAATAATTGTAACAGAGCGCATATAAGCCCGTATAAAATAGCAGCAGCAGCAGCAGCAGCAGCAGCAGCAGCAGCCAAAGCATGAATTGCAAGCGAGTGTATTAGTAGCAGCAGCATTTGAACGCGTATGCAAATTAGAGTGTGCTTGGGCTTGTGTCTGAAAGAAAAACGTGCGGTTGAAAAAAGATGGACGAATAAAAAGGAAGACGAAAAATGGTTGTCTACGGCCGGCGTGTAGAGAAATAGAAAGGAAAACGCAGCCAGAGGAGATGGGCATGTTGTAAAGAACTTTTTTTGTAACTGAGCGCATCTGAGGGCATATGAAAATATTAGCAGCAGGAGCAGTGTTTGAACATGTTACGGGCTGGGCGAAGCTGAGACGGAGTGATCGCCCCTGGTTAGGATCTTTAACTCTAGAATAGCACTTCACCCTACCCTGCTCGTAACACAGAATAAAAATAAGAAAAGAAAGATGAAATGTTTCGGGCGCAGAGTTGCGGCCTAGAATGACACGTTATCTAAGATTCATGAATGATTTCCATTTAAGCTTGAACGATTCAAACGAAAAACCAGACTGACACAACACATAGATAAGATATCATAAGGGATTTATTAAACACACATTTTGAAGTTTATTGAAACATCTCAACGGGTCGGGGTGAGGTCGAAAAATCATAACTAGAATATAACCAGTAAGAAAAAAATAAGAAAAAAAGAATAAGAAAAAATAACAAAAAAATAACAAAAAAATTAAGAAAAAAATAAGAAAAAATAAGAAAGAACAGAAAAAAAGAAAAAAAATAATTAAAAAATAAGAAAAAATAAGAAATAATAATAAAAAAATAAGAAAAAATAATAAAAAATAAGAAAAAAATAAGAAAAAAATAAGAAAAAATAAGAAAAAATAATAAAAAAATAATAAAGAAATGATAAAAAATAATAAAAAAATGAAGCATAAAAATAAAGTATAAAAAATTCTCTTGATGACATCATGAAATAACAGTTTAACAGAAGATCGTGATGGAGGTGAAGTTGGAGGTAAGGAGATTGTAATTGGGTACTTATATGCAGATAGACAAAATAAACTGGCCACTGTTGTATTTTCTATTTCTTTTTTAAGTCTGTAAATGCGACTAAGTCGGCGTATGTCAGTCTTGTTCTCACCAACACGAGAATTTCGCGCGCTTAAGTTCATTTTTCCACGTAGACAACATTTTATCCAAAGATTTCTTCTGGTTTTTAGACGAATTGTAATTTAATTACCTCACCCAGTTTAAAAAACATGGTATCTGTCCCTTTCTCTTTAATTGTCCCAGTATGAACGATGGCGATTTTCCATCTTAACGTTGGGAGTACGGAACGACCAAATTTCGCGTCTCATCTCGTTGCGGATACCCCCCCCCCAAATGTGCTCGAGCTGACGCCTGGAGAAAGATGCGGTAGTGAAACAGAAAGAAAAACGACCGCCAGAGAAGATGGACATGTGGCCCGGTAGTGGCAGAACGAGGCTCTTTAAACTGGTGTCGAGACGATGAGAAAGAAAAACGTTAATTAACGACTTGTGTAAAAAAAAAAAAAAAAAATAAAAACAAAATTGAGTCGGATTTATTTACATTGTTTGTTTCTTTTCGACGATGCCGAACGGCGCGGGAATCTGAGGTTTGAACTGTTACGAACACGGTTTGAGCGTATCAGCCACGTTACATAAACTCCAAAATAGGAATAGTAATCCAAATATTTCAAATAATAAAACTTACCAATTCTTATCTCAAAATATGCATTTTAAAGAAGGTCGGAGGCTACATCGGCCAAAATGTTGTGACAATAACAACCAAGATGAGAATAGTAGTCCGATTCAATCAAACATTAAAACTGTATCTGGAGAAAGTCGGAGGATACATCGGCCAAACATTATATGAATAACACTCAAGATGAGGACAATAGTCCGAGTAACTTAAATAAAAAAACTTATCAATTCTCATCTGAAAATATGTATTAAAAAGAAGGTCGGAGGCTACGTCGGCCAAAACATTATGAGAATAACACTCTAGATGAGAATAGTAGTCAAAATCACTCAAATATTAAAACTGTATCTGGAGAAAGTCGGAGGCTATATCGGCCAAAAAGGTTTCAGAAGGATATCTGTGATGAGAATGATAGTCCGAATATTCAAAATAATAAAATTATCAATCCTTATCTTCCAAATTCAGAAGAGTTTCACGAACTGTGTTTAAAGTTTAGTAAAATTTAAGGCCCTCGTGAAGGCAGCTACTTCCACTAGTGTTGCATATGAATTGACGCCTTGAATGAGATTAAAGTTGTAAACTAGAACATTATTGAAATTCTCTATTTTGATGCGACCGTTTTATATAGCCTATATTTTATTGTTATCTGACAACCCAAGAACCATTCATTTCATAATTTGCGCCATTTTGTAGATTTGCATAGAAAAGTTGGTATGTACCGTATAAATATTTATAGATAACAACTTGCTATTCTGACGGAATCGAATTTGCATTAAAATGATTTATATAGACATTTAACGTCTTTATATATTTGAATACTAATTAAAATTGGCCAACGGCTTTGTAATGTCTTATCTCTCTCTCCCCCTTTCTCTCCCCCTCTCTCTCTCTCTCACTCTCTCTCTCTATATAGATATATATTTTTCTGTACTAATTAAAATTAGACAAAGGCTTTGTAACGTGTTCTCTCTCTCTCTCTCTCTCTCTCTCTCTCTCTCTCTCTCTACATATATATATATATTTATGTAGAAATATATTTTCTTATAATATATAATAATCCTTATTTAAGACGTTCAATGTAATTACAGAGCAATATAGTGAATAAATGACAAAAAGCTGTATTCCAAAATTCATGATGTTGACCATCTTATAGGTTATTCCTTTAATTCAGTTGACATTTAAAATCCTTGACAGTATCTGTTTCGTAGCGCAAAATCAATCACATAATTATTATATTAATCAGTGAATCTATAATGCCCTTAACTAATCAGAAGAAGATTGATTGTGGCTATTTCTTCTGATGAGTTTAGGGCGTAATAGATTCACTGATTGGTATAATAATTAACTGATTGATTTTGCGCTACGAAACAGATATTGCCAAGAATTGTAAATGTCAGCTGAGTTAAAGGATTAAACTTTAAGATTGTCAACATCATAAAATTTGAAATATATTTTTTGTCATTTAAGCTAATACATATGTAATGTTTTGTCCCTTTAGGCTGTGATCATAGCGTAGTATCTGTTTACTGTGGCAAGCGGAGTCAAGGGTCAAAACATTATTATTATTGTTATTGTATTCTTATTAATTGATTTGAGCGACGGATGGTCGCTGGATCAGTTATTATGATTAGAAGAATAAACAATAAAATGGGGAAAGAAATGATTGACGTGTGAATCGCTAAAGGAATGTGAAAATAGAAAATAGATGTAAACATTATTTTGGGGTTTTGAATAAACAAATAACTAGTTGTGGACATTAGGTAGGTCTGAGACACGTAATTAGGTGACGTAAGAGAACACGTGATGTAGTTAGTTTTGGAGAGATTCAGAGAGTTGAGAATTGACCACCAAAGTGGACAGACGTCTAGACAGGGGTGGACAGACAGCTAGGAGCGGGCTGTAAGAATAGAAAATGTAGACGAACTGCAGATCCTGTGAAAACTATTTGAGACAACTGTAATAAATTTATGTTATAAAAATATAAAGACTTGTTTTAATGGTTTCACAAATAAGAACAGATGTCTCAATTGGATGGTGCTGAACGCTTCATGGTTCGTCACGGAGCAGAAGGAAGTTAAAAGAACTCTTCAAGAAAAAGGTATGAAGCATATATTATTCTTCTTACATATGAACTGTAAAAATATCCCGTGTGATAAGTCTGATACAACATGACTTAGTTTACACATGAATATCATGTTCTCCTGGTTAAACAACATATATACGATTGATACGTTTATTATCTGTCTGTTAAAAGAACAATATCTTACATCCACTAGATAACACATGACACGTTTTAATATATTATCTCAAATATAAATCAATATATAAAAATATGTAGATAGATATACATATACACACAAGAAGATGTACTCGGGGTTGCCCACTATTAAGCGTAACGTCAAATTCCTTTAGAAATAATGTGAAAAACGAAAAGAAACTGAGACATGTGTATGCGAGTATTATGTTTTTTCTAAACCGTTCACTTCTTGTCCATAAAAAATATACTCCAGCTGAGATCGAAACCAAACCCCAAAGACAATGCGTCAAGTACGATACTCATCTGGGGAGCTTGACAGGATCTTAATTTTTTTTTTTTTACATAGGGGGTCACCACTTATCAAGGCCCGAAGGCCATTCAGGGATAAGGGTTATTGCGTGTACAGTAATCAATGAGATAGTATTGTATTAATCATTAGTATTGGGGGTTTTGATAGAGTGTCTTACTTAAGGGGGCGGTTTGTCAGGAGTTTGTTTATGTTGGACTTGAAGACGTCCAAGTTGTAGTCAGGTGGGAAACAGGCAAGCAGCAGAGAGTTCCACTGGCGTGTAGTTCTAAGAAAGAAGCTTTGTTCATGGAATCTACATTTGGATTTAGGCACAGATAAAAGTGGGGAAATTTTCAAACCTATTTATTCTTAACATAAGGAATCTGTCAAGTGAACGGTTCGCGCATGCACATTCGTGAAACAGTTAACAAACAGATAAAAATTCGATGACCCCACGAACCTAGTTTTCAATTTTGACCTCTTAGCAGCCCCTTTTGGGAGAAAACCGATTACGAAGTTTTGCACATATCTGAGTATTCTATATACTAAGTTTTAAGTCTGCAGATCATATATATATATATATATATATATATATACATATATATATATATTTGTGTGTATCTGTCATAAGGCATTTTTTCTTTGTAAACGATTAAGAAATTACCATTTCTTACATAAATAAATATAATATAAATATAAACATATATAAATATAAATATTCATATAAATTAATATTATAATATACCATAATATAAAATATATTATATAACATTAAGTATATTTTATAATATTAAATATATTATATGATATTAAATATATTATATAATATTACATATATTATATGGTATTAAATATATTATATAATATTAAATATATTATGTGATATATAAAAATATAAAACTTTTACTAGAAAAATACATCACATTACAATTAGAAAATTAATAGAATCTTTTTAAGTGTTTCTGGAGAGATCTAAAAATAGAATTAAAAAATGTTCTTTTTCGAGGGCTCAAGAACATTCCAAAGACGTGGTGTTCCATTTTGGAAATTCCAGAAGCTTCTAATTCATAAGACTATAAATAGACGCCAGTAGCGTCATAACTCCTTCCTGGGGCTGACACTTGCACATAAATAGTCGAATATTCCATAATGTTCTCAGAAATCAAAGCCTGTGTTGTCGGTCTCCCGTGCTCAGATCAAGCAACTGACCTCTGACTTCCTTCAGAAACTGTGGCTCGTGATGTCTAGTCATCCGGGAGATCTCCACATTGAATTCTAAACGCCTCTGTGTAGAATTCTGCGGTTAGCAAAAAGCGAAGCTTGCATGCTCAGAAAGAAGACAGACGAATCAGGGTTCTATCTACTAAAAAATAATTTCACAAAAATTACAGTTCTTTTCACACACACACACACACACACACACACACACACACACACACATATATATATATATATATATATACAACGTTCAGTTCTTAACACATTTTAAATCCACAAATCTCTCTCTTCGTCGCTGGATAGTTGGTCGAGATGATGGACAGACGGAGAGGGGGTCGTCGGGCGTTAGGAGCGGTTTTATTATTTTGAGATTTCGACGCAATCTGCTTGTTTTCGAGCAGGTATTGGATTTTATAGTAAGGTCACAGGTTGGGGTGGACGATCCACCCAACCAATCAGCAATCCGTTTCCTGGGGATTTCCAGATCTAACTTGCGTGTGTACATTCCGGCCATAGTCTAGAGTTTTGTAAATCTGAGACCAAAATGAAATCAATTTCACACGACCTCGGGGGTCAGTACCCATCATTCAGAAAGTCCCCGTCTGAAAACAGGTGTCCTCGGAGCCAAAATAGGTCTGGCTCTATTTTCACATTGTTCTGACATTTCCGGCCTCTTCATTCTCAAACAGCAAAACACCTGTCTTGTTTTTAACAACAATATATATATATATATATATATATATATATATATATATATATATATATATATATATATATAATTTAAAGGAGATTAGAACAATAGTCTTAAGAGCTATAAATAGACGCCAGTTTATTTATGGTGTCTTTTAAATTCAATGAAAATCCTCCTAAATTTGCCGATGAGGAGACCGTGCTTACCAAAAAAACTATATATAATTGTTCTACATAACTTCATGTATACCACAATAAAAAGCACGGATTTCCGAAACGATCGTACAGATAATTGATTTTGTTGTTGTTCCTTCTTATGAAACTGATTTTTAATTTAATTAAAATTTGATTTTTAAATTTAAAATTTTTTAAAAAATTTTTAAATTATAAATCACATTACTTAATATTAATATATATATATATATATATATATATATATATATATATATATATATATATATTTATTCAAGTATATCTGATACCTGCTGTTGTCCGATTCAATTAGATAATCTTAGCATATTTACCCGGTCTTTCTCAGGTCTGAGGGGGGCCTCAACCTCCCCAATGGGGAGTAATTTGCTCCCTCAAGACGATCACGTCACGACTGAAGAAGTTGGGAACATAATTTTCTTCTCCCCCAATTGACCATTTAATCTTTCTTATGGAGGCTAAATAAAAAGAAACGCATAAAACTGTTCGGCTAGGCTTTTCTTTAATTGTTTCTTAAATATTTTAATAATTATCAATTATATTACGATTATTTACCAACATAATGTGTCGTACAAGATGGTAGGTGTTGATGTCCCTAATTTTCAAGAATAATATCTCTTCTTCAAGTGGCAGTGGAAAGTTCTTTTTCCCCAAAACGGATATTACACGACACTAATATATCAGTCAGTAACACCCCCAAGTACACACTTATAAACGTAATACGTAAAAATCAATTATATAGAGTTTTTAAAAGAAATAATTCTGAATAATTTGACCTTTTGGCCAAGATCAAAGTGTAGTATCTGTTCCGGCAGATACTGCACTTAAGATGGTTTGTACCAGTCAATGGAGGGGAAACCCTCTATACTGGGACAATTATTATTTTTGGTAACCAGAGTGACCCCTTTTAGGGGAGCTGGTTTTTACCTCACATTAAGAACGGCCTTGTGCCTAATTTGCTCAGTGGGGGAGCAAATAAACACCATCTGTTCCGGCAGATACTGCAAGCAGGGACCATATGTGTGGGCAACCTCACATATAAGACCTTGGTCAATGTAGGGGCAACCCTTCATACCAATTGTCATTATCCAGCTCCCCTACTCCCCGGGGAGTTGGTCCCTATTTCCCCTTCATTCCTCACATTAAAAATCGGCCTTGTGCCTTATTTGCTCAGTGGGGGAGCAAATAAATACCATCTGTTCCGGCAGATACTGCAAGCAAAGACCATATGTGTGGGCAACCTCACATATAAGACCTTGGTCAATGTAGGGGCAACCCTTCATACCAATTGTCACTATCCAACTCCCCTACTCCCTGGGGAGTTGGTCCCCATTTCTCCCTCACTCCTCACATTAAAAATCGGCCTTGTGCCTTATTTGCTCGGTGGGGGAGCAAATAAATACCATCTGTTCATCAGATGCTGCGGTTCCATTTCTTGTTCTCTTTCGGTGGAGGAGCAGTCCTTCACAACGGAGGCAATTTTTATTTTTGTACCTTTTTTCTACGTTAAAAACCGCCCCTGGTGTCCAACTCTGTCTCGTGGGGAGGCATTGTAAATAGGTACAATAATTCTGAACAATACTTAATATCCATCAAGTGAAATCCACGTTAAAAAACGACCCTGGTGTCTAACTCTGTCCCGTGGGGAGGCATAGTAAATAGGTACATTCAATACGTCTTAGTTTTGGAAGACATTGTAGTTTGCTTGAAGCATTGTGCATAGTGTGAAAGGAGTTTTGTTTAAAGGCTATATGCATGCGGTTCGTAGGACATACCGGTTACGCGAGGTTTTATATAAATGAAAAGGAGTATTTACAATACCAGAAAAATGTTTTTAAAATAGCATAAAAGTTCAATAAAAACATTACTTGTGATGCAATCAGTTGTGTTTGAAGGCTATTAAAGCAATATCTTTGTCCTTTTTTAAATTTTTTGTTATTCCTGAATTAGTCGTCCTTCAGATTTCTTCTGGTGTAGTATTTGTTGCTTCTGGAGTTCTGATTGCTGTAGCATCTGTTGTTTCTGGAATCATAGTTGCTTTTCAAATATAGTTAAACTTACATGTTACAGGAGTTGTGTTTGAAGGCTATATCAGTGTGGTCCGTAGAAAACACCGTGGACACGGGTTAGCAAATAAAAGAATAATGACAATATTAGGTAGAAATTTCAATAATTTTCAATTTTATTATGTTTATTTACCAAGATAATTTTCGAGAGTTTAAAAACAATAAAAGAGAGTTTTTTTAGTTGTTTTTAGACAGAAATATTCTGCTTTAACACACAGACATTGATTTTAAAAAATTGATTGATACACATTATATTCTTATGAAACGAATTCTGTTTGAAGGCTATATTAATGCGGTTCGTGAGAAACACGAGTTAGCATATAAAAGAATAATGACAATAATTTTCAATTATATTACGTTTATTTACCAACATAATGTGTCGTACAAGATGGTAGGTGTTGATGTCTCTAATTTTTGAGGAAAAGATAAAAGTTCCACCCACAGCGCTTCAAGCAAACTTATCGTATTGTTATTTTAAATATTTATTATTTTTGCTTACAAACACTTGTATTTCATGCTTACCTAATCTTCAGTTTAGGAAATGATGATTATCGCCGGTCGAAAGACTCAAAGCAAGTTGCAAAGTCACTTTTGACTCTGCAGCCTGGTTTGAGAAGTAATTCCTGATTCATTTATACTTCTTGTTGTTCCTAAATCAGTTTTTCTTTCTGCTGGTTTAGTATTTGTTGTTTCTGGAGTTCTGATTGCTGTAGCATCTGTTGTTTTTGGAATTACGGTTGATGTTTTAACATAGTTCAAATTACATGGGGGAAAATGTTTGAATGCTATGTGTTGTTTTTGGAATTACTGTTGTCTATTAAAAAATAGTTAAAAATACATATGAAAGGAATTGTGTTTGAAGGCTATATCAATGCGGTTCGTAGGAAAAACCGTAGACACGAGTTAATATATAAAAGAATAGTTACAATATTAAAAAGGAATTTTCAATAATTTTTATTATATTACGTTTACTACCAACGTAATATGTCTTACAAGATGGTAGGTGTTGATGTCCCTAATTTTCGAGAATATTATCTCTTCTTCAGGGGAGAAAATAAAAGAAACAAATGCAACTAAGTATTGTTATAAATAATTGTAGCTTAAAAAAATCTATAACATTTAATAATTCGTGTGTTATTAGTTATTAGTGTGTACTTAGGAGTGATAATGCATGCTGTATTAGTGCCATGCAATATCCGTTTTTGGGTAAAGAAAAATGTCAAAGGGAGGTCACTCTACGTGTGCTTGGATTAGTTCCCCTGTCAAAGTGTACACGTCAATACGTATATGTGTACACATTTACACTATGTGCGGAAAGTCCTCTATCTTGTAGACCTCTTTTTTTCTCTTTTATTATTTTTTAATTTATTTATTTCCAGAAGTCAATGTCGCTATCAAATCAATTTTCAGGAAACGAGTTTTAGAGGATATTAAGTATTATTAGGAATTACTGTAGTTTTTTTTAAAAATGTATATGAATGGTTAATTTTTCCGACTTAGGCTTGATGTTTACGTAGAATTGTTAATGACGGTTGTATTAGTGTCGTGTAATATTTGTGGCAAAGGGGATAGTCTAAGAGAGGTTATAGTACAGATGATTGGATTAGTCCTCCTGCCCATGAAGAAGAGATATTACTCTCGAAAATTAGGGACAATTACCCAAAAAATTCTTTCTAATATTGCCATTATTCTTTTATATTCAATTTCGTTTCCACGGTATTTCCTATGAACCGCATTGACATAGCTTTCAAACAAAACTACTTTTACACTACAAATAATGATTCAAGGAAACTACAACATTCTTATCAAACTATGATGTGTTTAATGTATTTCCGGAGAATCCTAGATATCAGAGGAGACCCGTTGTCGCATATCCATCCAGGAAGTCAGTGTCGCAGACTGGCTGTCAAATCAAGTTTTAGGATACGAGTTTTGATGGATATTAAGTTATATTAAGTTATATTAAGTTATATTAGGAATTGTTGTAGCATTTTTGTAAAAAAATGTATATAATAATGAATTCTTGCGACTTGGGCTTGCAAAGTTTTCTTATGAGTCATTGCTGTCGTGTAATATCTATTTCGTGTACACGTGTTCCCCTGCCCCTGAAGAAGATATATTACTCTCGAGAATTAGGGACATCAACACCTACTATCTTGTACAGCATATTACGTTGGCAAATAAAAGCAATATACTTGATAATTATTGAAAGTTATTTCTAATATCGTCATTATTCTTTTATATTCTAACTCGTCTTCACGGTGTTTCCTACGGACTGCATTGATATAGCCTTCAAACACAACTCGTTTCACATGTAATTTTAACTATATTTAAACAGCAACAAAAATTCCAGAAACAACAGGTACTACAGTAGGCACCGCCAAAAATGGCCGCAAAATCAAGTTGTTGTTGTTTTTTAAAACTAAATTACATTTATTAAAATCCATTATTTCTGAGTAACTTTTTTTTTTCCAGAAAGATAAAACCCTGAATTTTATTATATAGAAAACAGAATAATGTAAAACTTTTTCTACTATTTTTAATTCAATTTTAAATGTAAAATTTTCCCAAAAAGTTAACAATTGTTATTTTTTGTCTTGCACAAAAAACGTACTTAAATATTAAAAAAAAAGGGTTTTTGAAATAATTTATTTATTCATTTATTGTCTAACTAAGATTTAGGATGATTTTCTAAGAGAATATGCAAAAATATTATAATATAAGTACCTGAATTTCAAATAATTCCACTTATTCATATATGTAACCAGATATTTCGCGTCGCCGAAGAGTTCAGATCGACTCTGTTTACGTTTTCTTTCGATGAGACGAAAACTATGGAAGACTAAACAGGCCAAAAAAACTTATTTTTCAGTGACGAAAATTTCAATGTATTATTAAGCTGAGGCTGGCCAGTACCAGATGGGTGACCATTTGTATGAGTTTGGTTTTTAATGTGTATGTGTGTGGGGGCCAGGCTCCCCAAAATGGGGGGAGGGGGCAATTTAAAGCAGAATAAAAAAAAATTATTTCAGCGCGTTTGGTCCACCGTAGTCGAAAGGCGGCGAACGTTTTCAAACGAGATCGAAAAAAATGATGCTATTTTTAACACAAAGGGCACAATATTTATCGAATTTTTTTTTTTGTATCGATTATTCAAAGCATGCTCTGTTTAATAATGGTCATGCATTATTCGGCTCGCTAAAAAAAAATTGTTAATTTATTTATCAAAAATTTTAAAATGGCTTTTTTCGTATAAATATAAAAAAAATTTTTTTTTTGTTTTGCTTAACTTAAATTAATTATTTTACTTAACATATTCACCGAATTTCACACTTCAAAACTCAAAAGCGGGATAATTAAACACAATCGAAGTTCTGATATTCAGACGTCAAAATAAGGTATGCAAACAATTTTTTTTTTTTTTTTTTTTTAATCTATAATTCTGTCCCTTACAACAACACAATATGTTTTGTTCAGTTTCAGATGATTATTTTAAGCATATTTGTTCCCACTTCAAAACAAGGGGGGGGTTGTAAGCAAAAAAAAATATATATATAAATATCGTTTATGAAAAATAAGTACACTGTTATAAAGTTCATTCTTCTCCTAATAATCGCTGAAAATTTCGTATTGATCGGATAATTACCTGATTTTTGGTAGATTTTTAAAAAGACGGTCCGTCAAAAAGTACTGACCTGCCCCCCCAGTTTTGGCGGTGCCTATACTACAGCAATCAGAACTCTAGAAACAACGATTACTACACCAGGAGAAATCTGAAGAACGACTGATTCAGAAACAACAAGAAATAACAAAAAGAACAAAAAATTGCTTATCAAACGTTTACTAGCCTGCAAACACATCTCATTTCATTATAAATAATGTTTTTATTGATAATGGAACGTTTATTTTAATGTAAAACATTTAGTGGTGTATTGTAAATAATCTTTTTTCTTTTATATGCGAACTTGTATTGGGTATTTCTCACAAACTGCATTGATATAGCTTTCAAACACAAATCTTTTCACACTACGCACAATGCTTCAAGCAAACTACAAAACCCTTCTCAAACTGAGACGTATTGAATGTATTTACATTCAATACGTCTCATTTTGAGAAGGGTGTTGTAGTTTGCTTGAAGCATTGTGCGTAGTGTGAAAGGATTTGCGTTTGAAATCTATAATCCTGGAGAATCCTGGATATTTGGGGAAACATGTCGCATATACATCCGGGAATACCAGCAATGACACATGCGAATATTCCTAATGAATAAATAAATATAATACAAATAATATCGCATTGTGAATAAATAATTATAATACATGTGTAATATCTGTTTTTGGGTAAAGAAAATGATCTAAGGGAGGTCACTTTATGTGTGCTTGGATTAGTTCCCCTTTCAAAGTGTACACCTCAATATTAACATGTGTACACGATTACACTATGTGTGTAAATTAGTTTCGTTGTAAATTTCGTTCAAATTCCCAAGTTCAGCAGGAAGAGTCCCTACTTCGATAAGATGCATCTAAAGGAGGTTACATTGACTGAAACGTTGTGAGAATATAATAAAAATGAGAATAATCAAAATGATAAAAACTAGATGACAAATTTACAGTGTAAGAATGTTTACGAATACAATGATAACGGTCGAAGCGACAAGCGTAATAATATATAGTAATTAAAACATAATTTGTTAGTTGTTTTTTAAATTATTAAATCCTGCTCGAACAACTTTTAATATGGAAACATTAAAAAAAAAACTTTGACTGAAAAAAATCTTAATTAGACAATGCTATAACTCATATGTTTATAGCAAAATATAAAATAGGCTGTCACACTTTTGCAATAAAAATGTTATTTCATTTTTTGTATAAGTTTACACATGTGAGGAAATAATTAAAAATTAAAAAGAAAGATGTGTTTCATGTATTTCTGAGGGTATCCTGGATATTTGGGGAGACTCGTTGTTGCGTATACACTTGAGGACACCAACAATGACTTGTGCGAATATGTCTTACTAAACAAATAATTATAATACAAATATTATCGATATTGTGAATCAGAGAATCGGGAATTTTCCAAATTGGATCTGGCATTTATTGTTTTATTGATGAATGAATCAGTGACCTCAGAGGTCAACTTATCGGCATCTATCAGTTTCGAGAAAAGGCGTCTGTTTTACATCTAGAAGAAATTCCGCGAGCGAAGTTCATTTTATCTCGAAAACGTCTTTTTGCTTGATTCTGTTGTCATACAGAGGGATGCTTCTTCGACGGCCGTTGGCGAAATGGGATCTAAAGAAAGGCACATCTTGGCGTGTGCGATGCAACAATAGATGAAGATTGTGTTGATCCCAGCCTCTTCCTGATTCATCATTGTCTTTGGTAATGAGTTTATTGCGAGTAGATCCAGGATTCTTCCGCAATGTTCTATCTAAATAGATAGCATACGGAGCCTATATATATATACATACATATATATATATATATATATATATATATATATATATATATATATATATATATATATATATACAGTGATGATCATATTTATTGGCACGGTAAAATAAAAGTTAAATTTTGTCTAATAAATTCTAAAAAAGGGATTAAATTAAAGAAAATAACAAAGTATATTATGTATTTTTAACTGACCTTTCCGATGCAGCAATCGGATTTTAGAAAAAATAAATAACAAAGGAACAACAAACATAATTGCAAAAAACCCTTGTTCAAAATTATTGGCACGGCTTTGTTTTTCTTTTAGTATCAGTATAATATCAATCAATTTCCGGTTTACGTGCTTTCTGAACTTTTTATAGCCATATTATGCTTGTTTAACGCTAATTCAGTGAATAATTTTTTTCAGATAATTTTTAGATAGCGATTTATTTAAACTATTATAAGTGACTAAATTATAATTTTCAATCGCCATGGTTAAAACTAAGGAACACAGCGAAGACGTCAGGAAGCTTGTTGTAGCATGCCATACCGATGGGGAGGGCTATGATAAGATTTCAAAGAAGCTAAACCTTCCCAAATCCACTGTTAGAGCCATAATAAACAAGTTCAAATCGCAAGGCC
>NC_136521.1:8239503-8294503 GCF_053919585.1 Euprymna scolopes | reverse complement strand
ACACTTGAAATTTTAGATATAGGTTCCTTGAACCTGGATCTAACTTAATAAAGTGATTTGAGCCCGAAACTATAAATTTTAAGGGGTCATAATAGGGGTCAAAGTTTTAAAAAGTTAATTACTTTTTTTGTTTTTTTTTGCTTTTTTTGCACAGCATACACCTCCAAACACCCGAGCAACGCCGGGCACCCCTGCTAGTATATATATATATATATATATATATATATATATATATATATATAATTCTTGAGATTGTATATTTGAATAAGATTTTTTTTGAAGTTTTCACTCTACAGATTAGGAATTATATTGAATTTACATATTATTTGTGGTGTTTCATGTTTAGGTTTTAGTGGCATTTTTATCATCTGTCAGGTATGTGTTTGTCAGTCATAAGTTTTGAATAACATTTTAGCTTATCTAACTAATGCTTTAAATACCATTTGTGATAATCAGTATGTTCGGTATTATTTTAAGAAGTAGTTATATAAAAGAAACAGAGGACAGGAAAAACCTGGATTCCCTTTCTGTTTTTTTTACCAAATGCTTTTATATCCAGTGTAACCGAACCCCTTGATAGGGCGAACTTGACAGTAATAATTAAAGAAAAACTAGATCAGAACGTCTATTGATATAGAAGCACGCGTGGAAATTCAAGCCAGCTTTGTTGGTTGATGACTCAAGTAAAAGCAAAGAAAATCTAAAATTCTACTGAGCTGATTTGGGGATGATAATAACATTCAGATAATAATAATATTTTACTAATGAAACAAATGTTTAGCAATGAATCGTATTAGGTTGTTGTTTTGGGTTTACTGAAATCTGGGATGACCTTTGGGGTTAAGGAGCGGAACTGGCTTGATGTGACAAACTAGTCCTTGGAAAATTGCATGATTTCGTAATGTGGGCAGTGGCCAATCGATGAAGAGGAGATTTTTTACGTAGTGATTATTGATTAGTGATTATTGATTGGTGATTATTGATTATTGATTGGTGATTGGTGATTAGTTATTAGTGATTGGTGATTAGTGATTATTGATTGGTGATTGGTGATTGGTGATTGGTGATTGGTGATTAGTGGTTATTGATTGGTGATTATTGATTGGTGATTGGTGATTAGTGATTAGTGATTGGTGATTATTGATTGGTGATTATTGATTATTGATTGGTGATTAGTGATTGGTGATTATTGATTGGTGATTATTGATTGGTGATTAGTGATTAGTGATTGGTGATTATTGATTAGTGATTAGTGATTATTGATTGGTGATTAGTGATTAGTGATTGGTGATTAGTGATTGGTTGGTTCAAAAGTATTGAAATAAGCAAATTTTGCTTGTTTTTTGAACAAGTTCCAAACTGTCTAAATCTCTTTCTCTACACCGCCAGCTCATCCCACTTACACTGACCACCAGTCCGACGGGAATACTAAAAGAGAGAGAGAGAGATAAAGAGAGAAAGAGAGAAGGAGAAAGAGAGAAAGAGAGAAGGAGAAAGAGAGAAAGAGAGAACGAGAGAGAGAAAGAGAAAGAGAGAAAGAGAGAGAGAAAGAGAGAAAGAGAAAAAGAGAGGTAGATAGAAAAAGAGAAAGAGAGAGAGAGAAAGAGAGAGAGAGAGAGAGAGAGAGAGAGAGAGAGAGAGAGAGAGAGAGAGAGAGAGAGAGAGAGAGAGAGAGAGAATCGTTCGTCACTGATAGATTTTTCTTGTCTTTTTTTCAACTGTAAATAATTGTGTTGCTGAAAAGATACATTCGGAATTCAATTGTAGTTCAGAACTTTTAAACTATTATTTATTGTCTACGGGATTTGTTACTTTTCTTTCTCTCTGTCTCTCTCTCTCTCTGTCTCTGTCTCTCTCTCTCTCTATATATATATATATACATATATATATATATATATATATATATATATATAGTAATTTATAAAATATATATGGCGATTAAGCTACACTGAATATTTTGCGTTTCATCCACTCTAGGATTCTTCAGGCTTAAGAATCCTAGAGTGGGTGAAACGCAGAATATTCAGTGTAGCTTAATCGCCATATATATTTTATAAATTACTATATATATATATATATATATATATATATATATATCGCCATATATAGTTTAAACTATTATTTTAAACTACGGGATTTATTACTTTTCTATCAGACTCACCAGTCAATTTGAGTAAATTTCTTTCAAGAGACAGTGACCCAAAAGCCTCCTTCCTTAGCTTCGGGAACAAGCTTTGGTCTGCGGATCTAAAAGCAACACAGCGTTAATTTTTCTTTTGGCTTGGGCTATTTTACCTTTGTTGTAGATGTTGGATTTTGAAGGCGGGTGTCCCAAAATCGGAACCACCTAGAACTGCACTTACGTACTGATGAATACTCCTTGGAGTCTTCATCTGGTTACACTAATATCACATTTTCCTAAATATTTACAGTTTATTTCTCCCCGTCTCCCTCATAGATGTTTAATTTCTTGTGTGACATCACTCACGCTTCTCGAACACGTAGGTTTCCGAATACCGGCAACGCCTGAAGCGCGTGTATTTTTCATCACGTCTCGAACATCACTTCTCCGATCACCACGTGTCCTGTTTATCTTTGTTGTGACGTCACTTCGCGCAGCTTGCTTGGTACATTTCTTTATGAGGTTACTACTGCTTCCGGCTCTGTCACAGTTAGTTATTTAATTTTTGTACCGCGAGAAAATGTATCACAATGGCGGAAACTTGGAAGAGTCAAACCAGTGCAACTATAGAAGGAGCACTCTAAGCTAGCAAAAATTGTGGGTTTTCTCAGTCGGGGTGCCTCAGGCGATAACAATAAACTTACACAACCTGATAGTTGGGTGGTAAGCTTTGGGAGGGATGACCTCCTTGGTACTACCTAGGTGGATTGTCTCAGGTAGGGGTTCACGTTAATGATTTAACACGTGTCTTCCTGATTGTCCTGTACGGATCCTTAACTGACATTTCTACGCAAGTCTCCACGCAGCCGAATCAGCGAGGGGACAAATCGTTGCACAATGAAATTAGCAGGCATATGTTGCAAATGATATTTTTGTTTGTCACGCTTAAGGTTGAAATAGTATTTTCGCTGGTCTGTCACATTTAAGTTTAAAAATGTCTCTGGTTTGTCGGTTTAGATTGAGAGGATATCGTCGTTGCTACATAAACTGACTGACCGGACGCATCTATCGAACATCCGTTGTTAAGGACGTAAATATGTTAAAAACAGGTGCGACGAGAGAACATATTTCGAGCTGAGGTCGCAGTAAAGCCATTTCCTCTCTTTTTCACCTGGAAGGCTTCTTCAACAGGTGCTCGTTTGAGTCGAATTCCTTTGAAGCGAAGTGGAGAGACAAGAATCTAATTAATAAGCGACTACAGTAAACCGGCGATAACTTAAACAACAACAACAACAAGAATCTCTCTCTCTCTCTCTCTCTCTATATATATATATATATATATATATATATATATATATATATATGATTTTCAGAATGTGAGAGATTGTATATAATAAATTCCACAGCCAAACAACGTCGCAGCTCACAAGAGCAATGACAGTTAACGAACCGGAAGTCCAAGACTCGAGTTTCGCCCTCATTTTTGTTTCGAATCCTAAGTGTTGATGTGTCTAACTGATGAGCCCAAATGAGGACGAAACTCGAGTCTTGGACTTACGGTCGTTGACTGTCATGGCTCTTGTGAGCTGCGACGTTGTTTGGCTGTGGAATTTATTTATATATATATATATATATATATATATATATATACGTTAAAATGTCTGTGCGTGTGTCTGTGTGTGTGTGTACATTTCCCTACACAATAACTCTATCGATTTTCGGTCTACAGACTCGAGATTTGAATCCGGGGGGCAGCAAGTTTATCGCTTGTTGCCTTAGCCGCCACCCACCAGGGAATGCCGACGTAACTACTCAGGCATATTTTTTCAGGGTCGAAGTTCTCCTTCTTTTGAAGAGATGACTAATTTACCCACCTTCCGACCTTGTGTCACATCCTCTCGAAAGAAGTAAATATCGATCTGTGTCCTTTGTAGTGCACGTTACTCAAGGTTCCAACCCTGTCTATTAGTCCAACACAAACTGGGCCATTTCGATGTTCTGTGTAGCCCTAGGAGGTCCAACCCTTCTGCCTTGCTTCCCGACTTTCAGACTCTTATTGTCTGAGGTGCCCTATTCAGACTTATTTTTAAGTCTGACTATTCAGACTTA
This sequence comes from Euprymna scolopes, assembly GCF_053919585.1. Lineage (NCBI taxonomy): Eukaryota > Metazoa > Mollusca > Cephalopoda > Sepiida > Sepiolidae > Euprymna > Euprymna scolopes. The sequence continues at coordinate 8,290,272 of NC_136521.1, read as the reverse complement.
TTTTTACAGGGCCAAAGTTCTCCTCCACCTTGGCCCCACTTTCCAACCTTGTTTCACATCCTCTCGTGGTGGGAGAGTGGTAAATACTGGTCCGTGTACTTCATAGCGCACGTTTGTGAAGGTTAGAACCTGGACAATCAGTCCGACAGAGACTGGGCCATTTGATGACCTCTTTGCTGTCGAACTAATGCAAAACGTTCTGTGTAATTCTAGAGGGTCCAGTCTCCCATGCCTTGTCTTTCAGCTTTCGGGAGGAGCAAGTTTATCCAATGTTATCTGATGCTCCCTCGCCAGGTAATGGTGACAGGGCTACTCAGACTTATATTTGCAGGACCAAGGTGCTCATCCTCTTATGTTGCTTACCTATTTTCCTACCCCCCGCCCTGTTATCAGTTCCTCTCGCGGTGGGAGAGTAGTAAATAATGGTCTATATGTATATTTACCTTTCTTACCTAAGGTTTGAACTGTCGGTTAAATGATGAAGAATATTTTGAGAGGACTGAAAACTATAATCGGGAGTACCTTGATATTTTATTTATTTTTACAAATGAGTCGAACATATCAGGGCCAAAATCCACTCGAGGACTACAGTAAATAAGATGAATGGGTTGTTAGATAGTCGTGACGCAAAGCCCGTAAGTAGTGATTACAGTTGCTAGTGTGAATTTTGATGAGGGTCACATTTAGTTCATATCAGGATAGCCCATATCTGGTCTCTTCTTTTTCCTTTTCTGTTAAAGTCGCCTTTTCCTGTTGTCGACATTTTGTTACTATAGAAATAAGCTAATCAGACTTATCTTTGCAGGGCCAAGGTGCTCCCCCTCTTAGGGCGCTTACCTATTTTCCTACCTTCCGACCTGTTATCAGTTCCTCTCACGATGGTAGAGTGGTAAATAATGGTCTGTTTACTCCGTAGTGCAGGGAAGAGGAAAGGGCATCACCCACTAGGCTACGAAATGTATTTTGTACTCTGTAAAGGCAGGACAAGGTCGTTCTAGCAGCCCTGACATGATGTGGCAACAGTGCTCTACCCTTGGACGTACTGTTGCCGCATCTTTTTTTCCAACCGCAGCAATCAGTCTAACAGGATCTGTTCCATTTATATGGACCATTTTTTATGTCGGAGTGATGCAAAATGTTCTGTCTTTCCTTATGAGACCCACCCTCCCAAGCCTTGCCTTCCGGCTTTCAGGAGAAGCAAGTTTATCGGTGGTTGTCTGAAGCATCCTCATTGGGGAATGCAGACAGGGTTATTCAGACGTATTTTTTTAGAGCCAAAGTGCTCCTACTCTTGAGTTCCTGGTCCATTTTCCCATCTTCCAACTTTGTGTCACATCCTCACGCGGTGGGAAAGTTGTAAATACTGGTCTGTGTACTTCGTAAGGCGCCACCTTGGCGGCACATGCTACGACTATTGTTCTGTGTATATTCTATTGTTTTAATGCAAATTACCTTTTCCAACCTATATCCGTGTCCGTGTTTTCTTTAGTGACCCGGCCTGGCCACAGCAGTAAGGAAACGTAAAAGTGTTATCTTGCATGGAAATCGCTCCAGACATTGCGTGAAGCCACTTGGCGTAAAGCACCAACAAAAACGAAATATGATTATCGCTGACACGGTAAATGCCTGTTGGTCTGAGTTTTATAAAAAAAAGCCATGTCTATAGATAGGAGGAAAACAGTTAGCAGAAAGAGAGATCCACATACATGTTCTTTTGTTTCAGATTAAAAATGCAAGTCTCACATTCATTCTGTTGATAAGTTTGCTGGGAAAATTTTTTGCATCATTCTACAGCTCCTGAAAATATACGGCTCTTCTATCAATATAAGAATCAAGTGCATCCTAGCATGAAGTAGTGTTGCCACATATGGGAGAAATATTTCTTGTTTTGTCAAATTGCAACATTATTCTACTTCGAAATCTAGTGGGAAATGATCTGTTTGGTTTGCTTTCATAGAAAATTGCTCCAGAAAAGGTGTGAAGCCATTTTATGTTAGAAGCTTACAAAAACGAAAAATGCAAGAGAAGATGCTCTTAGGCTTTCGTCTTGAAAAGGCCAATGATATTGGTAGGAGGAAAACAGGCAGCAGGAAGAGTATTCCACAATCTTGCAGTTCTTGGAAGGAAATTACTAGAATAGAACGTTTATCTTTGTAAAAGAGCATTAAAGTGGGTGCACAATTGAACTATGAAGAACGGAAGATGATTATCGCAAAGACAGGAGATACCTATTGGCCCCTAGCCTTGAAAAAAAAAAGAGGAACGCAGTCGGAAGGATGTTGGAATAGGAAGCTGAATTACAACGCGAAATCAAACTAAGGAATTTATAAAGACCAATAGACCAAAGATACAAACGGACTGAAACCAAGAAATCAGGGAATACATCAGACAATTCCGAAGAACATAGGTCATAATAGTATTTATAAAATAAAAAGACTGAGGTTAGCGACATCACGTCTGTAATAGAGAAGAAGAAGGAAGAAGAAGAAGAAGAAGAAGAAAGGGTACGGCCAATAATTACAGATATGTTAGGGGAAGTAATTTCACCTGTCCAAGGACGGGTATTTTTCTGGTTATATATAAGGTCTTCATTCATTGGATCTGTAAGAAGTATGACGTATATATATATATATATATATATATATATATATATATATATATATGATATACTAAAACAACGACTTCATGGAGACCACTAGGCTAACGAGTCAAACAAGCTGAAACAAATGAAGCAGGTAATAATTCAGACAATAGTGTTCTATTAGATGAATTATTTTAACTTGCCCTGGGACGGGTATTCTTGTAGTTATATACGCAAGAACCCGTGGCGTAGTGGGTAGAGTACTTGGAAAAATCAATGGTAAATGTAATATTCTTCTGAAGGTTGCAGTTTCAAATTTCAGTTTAGGCAACCAAAAAATGCAATTACGAATGACTTATGACTTCTATCCAGTCATGGCTGACGGAACGAGAGCATGCTATACCTTTGAAGTAAATAAAGTGTTCCGTTCGAAATCTTTGGTCCATTTCTCGCACAAACCGTAAGGTCAAAACGGTCAAGTTAATTCAACTCTATACAACAAACGAACAGTGGGCTCCCTTTACCGTGCTAGAAAAAGAAAGAACCCCGATTAATTCCAACATCGTGTATTGTTATCACATCTGGGCCGATGCATTCACTCTTAGACCCGGTCCCAAAAAAAGAATCTCAAACCTGAAAGATCCCGCACTGTAAACCATACGCTAAGTCATGTCACGTGGCTTTAACCTTGCATCCCTACATCTGCTTCCCTGACTGCACTAATCTGCACTATGCAAAGGAGTTCAAATTCCCAAGTTCGACAGAAACATTCTTGAGTTCGACAAGATACACCTGAAGAAGGTCGGAGGTTACATCCACAAAAACGTTGTGAAAATCACTAAAGATGAGAACAGTAGTCCGATGAATCCAAATAATACGATTAATCAATCCTCATCTCAAAAATTGAGAAACTTTATATACCGTACTTTGGGGTAATTGTGCTAACTAGCTAAACACTTTTTTTTTTTAACTGGCGCAATTACCCCGGGATTTGGCGCAATTACCCCAAAGTACTTAGTAACAAGTTCTTCTTTATTCCGTCGTATACATATTAGATATACGAAAAAAAAAAAAAAAATTTTTTCCAATTAAAAACGACAAAATCCTTCAAAATGAGAATTTCTCAAACGACAAGGAAAATTGCATTTTGTTTTCTGTTTTTATATTTCTAATATATTTTTTTCTGTAATTGTTAATTGTTTGCTTACCTGATATCTCCTCAGTATCCAACAATAGATTTCTATTTTTTTTTTTATTCATATCTCCGTCTTAACTTTGCCCGTTCTTTATTAAGTTGGCATCGTCGTGAAGCTCACTCGAAACTCACTCGACTCGTAAGAGACTTGCCGACAAAGACGATAACAGCATTAGTCACCGAAGCGATTGGAAATTCATCCTCTTTTCCTAATTGATCGCCTCCGTAATTCGTCATCTACGCCGTTCGAATGCGCTATCACTTGAAAAGCGAACCGCGACGACAATCAGAATGCACAACTAATCAGATGAACTCAAAGATGGCGTCTACTTCAAGTAAAACTAGGGCCTCTCTATCACTTTAACCCTTTCTCCCCATCTATCCATATATATATATATATATATATATATATATATATATATATATATATATATATATATATATATATATATATATATCTCCCTATATATATATATATATATATATAGAGAGAGAGAGAGAGAGATGGGGGAGAGAGGGCGAAAATGATAGAGAGACCCCCTCGTTTTACTAGTTTATTATATTCAAAACATCACATCAAAACACAAGGGTCTTTGGCCTTTTTTTCTCCGTTGACTATAAAATGCTCAGAAAAACAGTTGGATGTCCTCTGTTTTTTTGATTCACCCTGTATATATATATATATATACACACACACACACACACACACACACACACACACACACATAAACACACACGGCATGCCGGTTCTCGTCAGATCACCGAAGTTAAGCAATGTTGAGCCTGGTTAATACCAGATGGGTGACCATTTGGGAATTCTTGGCGCTGTATGTGCCCTGCGCTTACCTCGATATTTGTTTCCAGTTGTCCTGAATATACACCCCACTTGCCACTGGTATTTAACAACGTCCACCAAGGAGAGGTGTGGTTGGAGATTGTGCACCCCCTGTCACAAAAATTTCACACGCAGGCACCCCTACGGTGGGTATCCATAGCCTGAAGAAGCCCCCCCTCTCTCTCTCTCCATATATATATATATATATATATATATATATATATATATATATATATATATATTTAAATAAGGGAGTAGTCACCAACAATGTGTATTTTTTAACATTATTTTATTATTCCGTGTCTTGGTTTTTCATTGAGAATTATGTTTGGATCATTGTAATAATGTTTTTAAGTCATTGAAATCGTTTACGTACGTTTCAGACGGTCTGATGCGTCCTCGTCAGAAATTATTTAAATATACATCTTATTTAAATATACATCTTTCTTTCGTTGGAATTTATTAACCCATTTTATATATATATATATATATATATATATATATATATATATTCAGACAATAGGAATGAAAAGTTCAACCGATAAAAGCAAATGTAAATGTAAAACTCTAAACTAACATTAATATTTATATATGAATACTAGTGATGGGACGATACAATATTTTTTTCGATTCCGATAAAATTACTAATTCTGTGGTAAATTCCCGATCCCGATACAATTACCGATTCCGATTCCGATTCGTTGTAAATCTCTAATTATTTAACTATAAGATTGTTATTTTCCCCGATTTTCGTAAAAACACATGTTAAATATGCAGATATTTTCCCAAACGTGAAAATGCATTTGTGGTGGAAGATTTGTCGATTTTAGCTTTAACGGTATTTCAAAATCAATAAATATTTATTTTTTTTTATCATTATTACCAAAATGGAAGATTTTACTTTAAATAAAATCAAATAAAAAAAAAAAAGAAAATTAAAAGAATCGTTTTGGCATCGGAAAATAGGCATCAATTTTTCCTATTCCGATACCGATTCCGATACCTCTAAATCTTCCGATTTTTCCGATTCCCGATTCTGATTAATCTTCCCAACACTAATTAAAAACAAATTAAAAAAAGCTCAATAAAAACACAATAGGAAGTAGAGCTTGTCATGGGGAATAGACATGAAGACTGTAAATTGAAATTTCCAAGCAAATTTATGGTTCGACAGAAAGATATTATCCAATTGTTATTATAGCCGAGCTTTTTTTTTTTTTACAAGGTGGTCACCACTTATCAAGGCCCGGAAGCCACTCAGGGATAAGGGTTATTGTAAGTACAGTACGTTAGTGTGGATATTTAAAGTGTCTACTTAAGGGTTCGGTTCATCAGGAATTTGTTTACGTTGGACTTGAAGACATCCAAGTTGTAGTCAGGAGGGAAGCAGGCAGACGGAACAGAGTCATTAAAAAATATCTTATTGTTTAAAGTAAAATCTTCCATTACTGGTAATAATAATAATAAAATAATAAACATTATTGATTTTAAAATACCAGTAAATCTAAAATCGATAGATCATCCACTACAAGTGTATTTTCACGTTTAGGAAAATGTCTGCATATTTAACATGTGTTTTTTTTTTTTACGAAAATCGGGGAAAATAACAATCTTATAGTTAAGTAATTGGAGATTTATAAAGAATCGGAATCGGAATCGGCAATTCTATCGAAATCGGGAATTTTCTGCATACATGATCTAAGACTGTGCTTTGGGAGATTATTGATGACGTTCAGGAAGAGATCTGGGATCAGGATGAAACCTTGAGGGACGCCGGCGTTTATAATATGAATTTCTGATTTCTGCTCATCAACAACTACTGTTAATAAACCTATAAGAGAGAAAGGATTAAATAATTGAGATAATATTTCCAGCTGGCGATCTTGTAACGTAGACCTATATACCATATTCTATTAAAAACGTTTGATATGTCAAGAGCTACTGCTCTAGAAATGAAACCCCTGTCGAGAGATTCAATAATCATGTGTGATATAACAGTTAGTACATCAACCGTAGATCTAACAGAACAGAACCCATATTGCATGTCACCGAGCAGGTTATTTTTGCTGAGATAGTTGTACACTTTTCTGTTTATCACAGATTCCAGCAACTTACTCACGATGCACAGGAGACTGACCGATCTCTGAATTTTTTTAAATTCGGGGCAGACTAATTGAAGTTTTCTTAGGTGTTTTCTTAGGTGTTAGCATTTACTCTTAAGGCAACGTTTAAACAGTTTTGTAATTATGGGCGCTAGTTCTGGTTGATTTGGTTGGTTGGTTGTTTTTGTTTTACGGCATATCAACCCTTTACAGGTTATTTAATGCCGAATCCAAAGATTTTAAAGAAATTTTTTTTAATAGAATATATTTGTTGTTTTGAAGTCGGTTTCTATTCAACCCATAGTTGGAACCCTAACAGGTACTACCACTCCTGGTCAGAGTGGACCTGGGAGCAATGGTAATTAAAGGGTGGCTCCACACTCCCCAAAGCCCGCAAGCTGGGGCCTCACCACTGGATATAGTTTAAGGTCATATCCACGACCCTCATTGAGGGACTTTTACCCTCTGCAAGGGGGGCAGTCGGTGTATTCTAATGCCCCACCGACAGGGCCGAGTTTTGGTTGAAGCTTTTTGAACACTATGACTTGATTTCTGCCGGGATCAGTAAATTTACTAGAATAATTTTTTTTGATAAGCTTGGCAACATCACGTACAGATATTTGTATATAATGTGTTTACAATCCCAGGAGGAAATAAGGGCAGAATTTGGTGAAAACTTCTTGGCAATGAGTTTTGCTTTGTCAGATGCGGACGAAATTATCCCCGGCCCATTAATGATTCTAAGGATAGAGGGCAGGCTTTTGTTTAGGACCATGTTTGTTATTCGCCAAAACTAGTGGGAACCAGGTCGCTAGTCAGCTTTTTAAAACTTAACGTACTGAGTATACAAATATCTTGCATTCTTTATTATGCTTTTACAATGGTTGCTGAAAGTTATGTACACACCTCAAGAACGACAAGGGCCTTCTATCATGCCTGAAAGAGACACAATGGGCACGGAGCGAGATGATAGATGCGCCACTGTGCAAGTCATTCTCTGGAGCGATCCAAGTTATGATAACAAGACCATTGCCTGCACCCTCAAAATGCAAATCCGGACGGTTCAACACTTGAGGACACAGCTCAACGCATCGGACCATCTACGGTTGGATCTTTAGTGTGGTTTTAAGTTTTGAAAGTCCACACCAAAGTGTACCTAGATGTAGTGACGAATGCTGTCATCCCTTGATGCAATCAGGTGGCCACTGGCAGACGCTGTGTGACTTATCAGGTCTTGGCGCCGGCCCACAAGCCCAAAGAGACGTAGGCTTAGCTTAACAAGAAGTGCTACGACTTTGTACCTTCTCTTACTTCCCTCCATCCTCCGACCTGAAACCGCTGGAGTACGTTTGGTCATAGGTCGAAAACATCACCAACATGACCTCCCACAACACCAAAGTTTGCCTGATCACCGCCATCTGCCGAGTAGTTGCTGAGCTCGTCAGGAGCTTGTGGAAGAGGAATGCTCCCTTTCCATTAGAGGCGGTGATTGAGGCTCACGGCGGCTACATAGAATAGATGTCAACTCTACTACGTAATCAAGTTACCGGGATTGTTTCTTCAACAACAGTTTTAAAAAGAAGCTGTAGTGTTGTTTTCTTTAGGGCGACAATTGTATTATTCCACACTTTATGTATGTATGTATGTATGTATGTATGTATCTATCTATCTATCTATCTATCTCGTTTTCATTTTCACTTCGGCGATCGACAAGCAATTGAAAAACGAACGCGATCTGACAACAGATTAAATCTAACGCGACCGCATCTCATAGTGTACCGCGTTGTATGAGAATCTAGTTAAACAAGAATTAATTGAAGATGAAGAAACACGACTTTCTACAACAAAAAGAAACTCACTAATTAGAGAGTGTAGAGTACTTGAAGATTACTGCAGAAGAAGAATGCAACAGATACATGATATAAATAACGTCATATATATATATATATATATATATATATATATATATATATATATATATATATATATATATATATATATAAACGGACTATCCATTCATGTGAAATCATTTTATCATTTTTTTTTACCTCCTATTCCCCTTACCTCACCCTTTTTTTAACCAAGTAATATGTGTGACTTACTTGTAGTTTCATTAAATACTTTTATATGCAATATCTGATCCTGCATTTTGCTAATTCCTGCCCTCTGATGAGAAGGAGAGTATTTCTTCGAAACTCCGCGGATTAAGGACTATCCACTTATCTTGTGCTTCCTTTTTTAAAATTAAATATGTTTTTAACTCTTTTTCAAGATGTCTTTTAACATGTTTTATTAATCATTTGTTCATATATATATATATATATATTTATATATGTGTGTGTGTATTTGTATATATACGTATACACACGTTTTAATAGTGGTATATATATATATATATATATATATATATACCACTATTAAAACGTGTGTATACGTATACCACTATTAAAACGTGTGTATACGTATATATACAAATACACACACACACACACACACATATATATATATATATATATATATATATATATATATATATATATATATATATATATATATATATATATGCCCTGTTTTTAAATCTCCGAAACAGCTACATGGTAAGCATCTGATGATCCCCGTTTTCTATTTTACAAAAATATTAGTGAAGGTTTTCTCTTTTCATCCTCATGTAGTTAAATTCTGTTTTAAAATTGGAGACTTTTGTGAAATCAGCTTATGCAAATGCTAAGTCTATTTCGATTTAACAATTTTTTTTAATGCCTTTTTTTTCATCCTTATATAAATGAATTCTATTTTGTCATTATAAACTTTTTAAAAGTCGAATTATGTAGGTGCTAAGTCTGCGATAGGTTAAAGTAAATTTTTTTTTTCCTTCCGGGAATTTAAACTGAATTCTTGATTTTTATTTTTGCATTTTTTTTTATTAAAAGCTTCTTTAGACTCTCTCTCTCCCTCCCCCCTCTCTCTCTCTGTCTCTCTCTCTCTCTCTCTATATATATATATATATGAGATTCAAAATGTGAGAGATTACATATAATAAATTGCACAGCCTAAAACGTCGCAGCTCACAAGAGCCATGACAGTCAACGAACCGGAAGTCCAAAACTCAAGTTTTGCCCTCATTTGGGCTCATCAGTTAGACATCCGAATTCAGGATTCGAAACCTGGATGTATATATATATATATATATATATATATATATATATATATATATATATATATATATATATATATATATATATATATATATATATATAATGGAAAGTATTTGTTCGAAACTCCGCGGATTAAGGACTATCCACTTATTTTGTGCTTTTTTTTTAAAAATTAAATATGTGTTTAAGTCTTTTTCAAAGTGTTTTCTAACATGTTTTATTAGCTACCTGTTCTTATGTATATATATATATATATATATAGGTTATGAAAAGGAAGGGTTGTAATGAGATAGCTTCGAATTTGGGGGTATCAAAACCAAAGCAAAATATGATGAAAGTAAAAATAAAATAGATAAACCCCATAATTTATTATACCATACTTATTTACACTGAAACATTTATCACAATATTCTGTGGATCTATATTAAAAAAAGAACAACTTGTTAAACTTTGTGAGATATTTCCATTCTATGGAGGTCAGACGCAAACGAATACCCCATAATTTTATTATACCATATTTCTTTAAACTGAAGCATAATTATCAAAGTATACTTACGCAGATAGATATAAAAATTCTTAATTAAAGTTTGTGCCTATTTCCATTCTATGGAGGCTAGGCGCGAACGTAGACCCCACAATTTTATTATACCATCCCTATTTAAGTTAAAACATACTTATCAAATTATTATTATGTACATTTATATCAAAAACACTTGTAAAGGTTTTTTTTTAATTTTTAAATTTTTTATTTCCATACTTTGTGAACCAGGCGCGTATGCAGACCCCACAATTTTAATAAATCATCATTATGCCAGATCAAACATAGCCATTCCCGTGTCTCGATACATCTTCTATCATTATATGTGATCAGTTTTCTATAATAGTCAACCATATAGGAGCCTATTCGTGACCAGACAAACACACAGACGTTCAGCGCTTTATATATATATATATATATATATATATATATATATATATATATATACTAGCGGGGGTACCCGGCGTTGCCCGAGTGCTTGTTTCCGGGACGGGGGGGGGGGTTAAAAAATGTTATGGTAGGTAAGTAGGAAGGATCAAACCCGGAGTCATGAGTAAAAGTAGGAAAATAAAGTGTGAAAAAAAAAACATCTGCAACGTTAACAGTTCGGCCACCAAGAAAAGTCCATTCCAGTTGTTTAGGAAAAAAAAACCGACTACGGTAGGTCGGCGCGAACGTGAAAATATAATGTGAATTGTCCAGCACGCTAACCACTACGCCACAGAGCACTGCAGCTTAGCTTAGTGATTTTAAATAACTTCACAAAAAAAAAAAAAAAAAAAAAAAAAAAAAAAAAAAAAGAACTACGAAGCCAAACCGGTGTTCTTTTCTCAACTGTTGCTTGTGAACGATCCCCAAACGGTGTTAAGTGGTGGCAGGGGGAGGAGGAATTTATTAGAGAGAAAATATTTTACCACTTCCATTGATCTTAACCGATTTTGGCCGTGACTTCTCAGCAGAAAAAGTATAGAAATCTAAGATTATCGAGGAATTTGAGAAATAATAAGCCTAAAACACACCTCAGATATTGCTCTGCCGTTTGTGCATATTATATTTGCATGAAATATCTTGATTTTTAATCCTATTAAGGTCAAATCCGACGGGAAAAAATGAGTTCATTTTATTTATATAGAATAGATAGATAGATAGATAGAAAGAATAGAAGAAGAAGATAGAATAGATAGAAGATAGAAGAATAGAAGAATAGAAAGAAGATAGATAGAAAGAATAGAAGAAGAAGAAGAAGAAGAAGAGAAGAAGAGATAATTAAAGAATAGTTATTCCTTTATACATACGGACACTAGTGTTTCATGTTTATGCAATCATCAGTGTAGGTGACAATTTCAGCCGGTCTAGAGATTCGAACCCAGCCACGAAGGTCCTTTGACTCTATTTTGCCACGAGAGTGAAGGGAATTAATTCGGCCACAGAAAGTAGGCAATCCATAGGGTTCTAAAGACAGGAAATCGTGAACATTGCACACGCACATATATGTGTACGTATATATGAGAAGAAAAGTGGAAATCGTATTCCGGCAAGATAGATAGATTAAAAAAAGAACAATTTTATGTGTTTCTCAATGTTTCGTCTTTATGGTAAAACTTTTTTATGGATGAATGAAATTAAGAAAAGAAAATACCAGTACAATATTTGAAAATATATTTGCTGTAATGAAAGATTGACTCTGCTCTTTTTCAGAATGAAAAAAAATTGTTGTAAATTCCCCCCCCCACAAAAAAAAGTTATAGCATTGTGAAAGAGAGTGAGATTTTCTTTAACATCATATAGCCGTTAAAATATTTGAAAAAGATATGATGTATTTTATATTCTCTTTGAAATAAATACGCTCATTATAGTTCAAATGTGTAACTGAATTGATATGAGTATAATTTTGTTATTTAATTTATTGATTGATTGCATGTATTAATTTATGCATATATTCCCTTCTCTTTTTACAAATAATATGCAATCGCTGAAGTGTAACTATTAATTATTTAAACATTATGTTGAATAAAGATGGCGGTAATAAATCAAATCGGCGAAGAATCAATGCAGTCTCGATCTCGAATGTGAAGTAATTCTTAATAACAAAGATGGCTACGAAGAATCAGTGTAGTCGTGTCCAGTCGTTTCAAGATAGAGACTATTTTGCATCCAAAATTTGATATTTTTTATAATGAGGTCAAAAGCTTCTCATTGGTTAATTGTCCTAACATGTAGATATAAATAAGATCGTCGAAATACTTGGGGCCACACCCTCATTATTAATGATGAAGATGAGTATCGTTGTCTTCGATAATAACATGGGTAGAAGTTAAATAGGTTATTATCGATCTATCTGTCTATCTATTTATCTATCTATCCAATGATATTGTTAAAAAAGTTTATATTTGGAGTTATTTATGGTTTATAGAATAAAGTGTAGCAATGGGTTCTAGCTGAGGATGTTTATATAAATTAACAAGGTTAAATAAACAAAATGACCTTGGGCAGGCATACGTGGAAAAGTCGCATCTAGAGACACGTGTGCTTTTTTAATGATCACGTAACGGAGGGAGGAAAGAGAAAAGGAGTTGAGTTCTAGTTTGGTCACAAAAGTGAATGGACGTGCTTCAAAAAAAAAAAAAAAAAAAGCCGGGAAGCGGAGCTGTAAATGGCAAGCATGTAGATCCATAATGCAAACTCCTTGTGAAGACCATTCGAGGCAGCTGAAATAAATTTATATTTTAAAAAATATAAATTGTTGTTCTGTGGTTTCACAAAAGAAGAGAGAACAGAGGTCTCAATCAGTTATGGTGTTCATCATTTCATGTTTCATCACGGAGCTCAGCAGTGAAGATAGAACTCTTGACGAACACTGGAAGAAAGAAAGCTATGAAGCATATATTATTATTCTTATACAAAAATGATACCTTATGTAATATGAACTGTAATAAATACCCCTGTGATAAGTCTCTGATACAACATGACAGTTTATACGTCGATATCATACACCCTGGCTAAACAAAGATACATACAATTTATATGTTTATCTGGTGCCGTTTGGAGAACAATATATCTCATCCTCTTATCCCTGACTATGTAACACTTGTGAATTCGGCAGCTTGGAGACTGGTTAGAATACTCGAGACTGGATAGAGTACTCTTTGTTCTTGACACTCAGTCCGACATGTACAGGGCCGGGAACCGGCTCAGTACCTGTCGGACTGAGGTACACCGCCTGGGTATTACTTAGGAGGTCCACTCTCCCAGGTCTTGCCACCTGGCTTTTGGTTGGGTCAAGTTGATTGCTTGTCGCCTGAGGTGCCTCAACCGGGGAATGCTAACGGGGATACTCAGACAATTTTTGTAATTGCAAGAGTGCTCCCTCTTTTAAGGGTGCTTGCTTAGATCCCCACTTTCTGACCTTGTGTCACATATTGCTGATGTGGACAGCAATTAACTATCTACCCTCATTATTAATAAAAAACATTTTAACAGTAACAGAGAGCAGACGAAATGCGAAACAGCGTCACGGTAAGGAAAAAAAACTATAAAAAGTAGAGAGAACACGTTAGAAAAGACGATCATGTTCAGAACGTAGGTGACGTTACGGCAGTAACGAGAAGCCACGCGTGGAGGGAGACTGTAGAAATAAATGTCCTTGTCGCAAAAGAAGGTGTTTAAACGCTTTCCTATTCTTTGTCTACTTTGCGACTGTCTACAACGTGTTGAGTCTACTTTTGTTCACGTGTTCTACGTTGCAGAACGTTAACAAATAACAAATTCCCCGGTTGAGGCACCTCAGGCGACAAGCAATCAAAGACCAAAACTCTTCGATTTGCTGACTATTTTCCAAAAGTAACGTCATCGTAACAATAAACCGTCCGTCATTTTCCGGGCAATACTTCATGGAATGCGGCAAAATCAATTCATGTGCAAAGTGTTTCTTGATAGGAGGGAGTGAATCCTGACTTCTGACCACCGGAAACAATCATTCTCTTGATCCGCCATTTATTTCCATGTGACCCACAAGTTCTACGGCTTTTCACGATCAACAAAGTTATATTTCACATAACATTTATTAACACTTCGGGTCAAGATCAAAGTGTAGTATCTGTTCTGATGCTACACTAAAATATTTTTACTTTCGGTGTGTGAAGGAGAAATCCATTATTACCGCGACACTCTTTTTTTTGTGTTCCTTTCCCCACATTAATAATCGACCCTGATTTCTAACTCTGCTCTCGAGGGGAGGCAAACTAAATAGGAACAACGAAATATCATTTCTCGTCATGGGAGACTCACAGATACAAATATGCGCTGCCAGGGGGTTGTCCTTCAGATGAGGAATGAACTAATCTTCTTATCAACGGGGACAGGGGAAATTTTTTCTTCATTTTTGTCTTATTCCCCACCCCCTTCTTCTTCTTCTTCTTCTTCTTCTTCTTCTTCTTCTTCTTCTTCTTCTGCTGCTGCTGCTAGCTTAAATGCACCAAACTTTGATGTTATTGTTTTTTCTTTTATCTATTGCAAAACGCAATCATATTCTGCAAAGTCAAAAACTAAACCAACAATTTCTCTCTACACCCCCCCCAAAAAAAACGAACTAAAAATCATAAATAAATATTTGAAAGCCTAAAGAACTTGAAACAACAATTTTATGAAAATGCTTGTACCCAAAAATGAGAAAAAAATGCTATTAAAGAGCCGTTATTAAACGAAATAAAAAAAATCATTTACTTGTCCGTATATTCAGTGTCACATAAAACATCAAACATTAATTAATGACAAACGGATTACTTCCCTTTATAGTCGCCCTTTTTCAATTAAACATTATTAAAATCAGCTGTAATCGAAACCGAAACCAAAACTTATGAAGAATTCTGAGTAAAATTATTTTTAAAAAAGTAGATGACTCGAGTGCCATCAATTATAATCGAAACCGACACCAAACCTTATGAAGAATTCTTGATAAAATTATTTTTAAAAAAGTAGATGACTCGGGTGCCATCAGCTATAATCGAAACCGAAACCAAAAATTCTTAGTAAAATTATTTATTATAAGAACTTGAAGTCCATAACAATTAAACGACAGTCACTCGGATGTAAGCCTGACACACAAAATGAATAACACACACGCTATCCTATTAGTATATAGATTAATATTATTAATAACAATACCAGAATAATTGCTCTTGATATATCGAACACCTTTGATAGGCTGTGGCATAAAGGATTACTTCACAAGATCTCGAGCTACGGTATAGCTGGAAATGTCTTCTCAATTATTAAATCATTTCTCTCTGATAGGTTCATACGAGTAGTAGTTGATGGGCAAAAATCAAAAGCTCACAGTATTAATACTGGAGTCCCTCAGTGGTCCATCCTGGGCCCAACTCTCTTCCTGATCTACATTAATGATCTTCCAAATAACACCCTTACATCATTTGTAGAATTTATGCTGATGACACTACCATCTATAGTAGCACATCTAAGACCGTAAATGACCAAGTTCTCATGATTCTCTCTCCTCTGATCTTGAGCACGTGATACAACGGAAAAAGAGGTGGTTGGTTATTTTTAATGCATCTGAAACCAAGATTTTATCTTTACATCATACACGCTCTGATCCCTATCTGGCATCAATTGAAATGAATGGCTCTCGTCTTGGGGAGGCCTCATGTTTTGACAAGCTTCTGGGCTTGAACTTTATTCCTGATCTGAAATGGAACACGTACATGAAATCTGTTGCCGAAGCCGCTGGAAAAATGGTGGTATCCTTCTATCGATCCAGTAGATATCTCACTTCTGATGCAATTCTCTATCAATATAAGAGCCAGGTACGTCCAAGAACGGAGTACTGTTGCTATATCTGGACAGGAGCTGCTAGAAAGGACTTGTCCTGCCTTGATAGAGTTTAAAATAGACCTCGTAGCCTCGTAGGAAATGCCCTTTTCTCCTCCATGCAACCTCGATCTCACAGAAGAGATGTTGCGAGTTTGTCTGTGCTTTATCGTTATTTTCATGGCAAGTGCTCGACTGAGCTCCAATCTACGGTCCCCCCTCGCCAATCTATCACAAGAAACACTCGTCTAGCTGAAAACACTATTAATAATTCCCCCACTTTTTATCTGTGCCTAAACCTAAACGTAGATTCCATGAACAAAGTTTCTTTCTTAGAACTGCACGCCGGTGGAACTGTCTTCCGATTTCCTGCTTTCCAGCTGAGTACAATATGGTTGTCTTCAAGTCTAACGTAAACAAGTTCTTTCTTGATGAGCCGTTTTACTTAAGTTAACAAATTTACTGAATTTCCATTACTAACGATTATATATTGTCTAATTGACACTCTTAACCCCTATCCTCGAGTGGTCTCTGGGCCTTGATAAGTTGTGATGCCTATGTAAAAAAATATTATTATCATTATCATTATTAATCTTTTTTTTTTTTTTACTTCAACATTTTTCCTAACCGTCTTCATTGTTTTGTTTTTAATCCTTCATAGTATTCTTATCGTTTATTTGAGTACACTTTGAATTATGCAGACAAATTCGTCTTGAACACTAAGACAAATAGCACAAACATAAACCGGCAACTTGAGAACGGAAGCCACACAGGCCCATGAAACATGTTGCAAATAGATGAACGCATCCAAGACCAAAAGGCAGATCGTATATTTTGCTGTTCCAACTAGGGTTGGATCAAATACTGACTTTTAACAATTGAAATACAAATACAAATACTTTCCTTTAGGTTACCAGAAATACAAATACTTTTATTCCTAAGTCTAAAAATACAAATACAAATACTTTTATTCCTCAATCTCAAAATACAAATAAAAATACAATAACTGATTTAAACAAAAACAAATATAAGTACTTTTTTTTTCAAAGTTATAAAGAAATCTGAAAATATGCAAAAAAAAAAAAGAAAAAGAAAATAAATATTTCCTCCCAAATTTGACATCTACATTACATTCTATATCGTGTCCGCATTGCATTTTATTATCATTAGAGCTCTGAAAGTTTCCTTCCTTCTCTCTCTATCTCTCTCTCTCTCTCTCTCTCTCTCAAATATAAATACAAATACAAAATAATATTTTCCTGGATGCCATAATACAAATACAAATACAAATTACTTTTTCTTGTGATGTTAAAATACGAATACAAATACAATTACATTAAAATTGTATTTAAATACAATTGAAATACAAATACAATTGTATTTGATCCAACCCTAGTTCCAACAGATCACAGGGTTTGTACAAAGGAGACGGAAAAGCGGAACAAATAAATACACAAAACTGGCCAGAGAGCTCAAAAGGCTGTTGACAGGGTATGGCATGAGGGTCTTCTCAGGAAAATCAGATCATACGGTATCACTGGTAGAATACTTAACATAATTAAATCCTTCTTAGATAAGAGAAAAATCCAGGTTGCCCTCGACAGTCGTACATCTAAACAATATGATATAAATGCGGGGGTGCCCCAGGGTTCTATCCTTGGACCTCTATTGTTCCTGATATTCATAAATGACCTCCCCGACAAAATTGTCTCTGAGATGGGTATATATGCTGATGACACTACACTCTATGGCAGGCACGACAGGAAGACGAATAAACACATTTCTAAAGAAATAGCAGAAACACTAGAGGAAGACCTCCAATCTGTAGTGGAATGGGGACAAAAATGGTTGGTCACGTTCAATGCCGCCAAGACTAAACTAGTTTCATTCAATAATTACAAGAAACCCTCTCTACCACCTATAGCAATGGCCAACGACTCTTTATCTGAGAGTACATCTTTCAAACTCCTTGGCACAGGAAACATGTTGGAACAATTACATTGAAGGCATTGCCAGGGCCGCTGCAAGAAAGGTGGGCTCTCTCTACGGTGCTAGACAACTACTAACACCCGAAAGTATCCTGTACCTCTATAAGGCCACCATTCTCCCATGTATGGAGTATTGCTGTCACATTTGGGCTGGTGCATCTGCTACTAGTCTCTCGCTCCTTGACAAGGTTCAAAAGAGAGTCGCAAACATGATAGGCCCTGAACTGGCATCTAAGCTTCAGCCTCTGTCCCATCGACGAAATGTTGAATCCCTCTGCATGTTCTACAAGTATTTTAGTGGTGAATGCTCTGACGAACTGCAATCACTTGTGCTCCCACGACGCGAGAACCCTCGACAAACCCGACAGGCTGCTAAATCCCACCCCCACAATGTAGAGATCCCTAGATGTAAAAGATCTTTTTACTCCATTAGTTTCTTCCCCAGAACCGATAGACTCTGGAATTCCATTCCAGGTTCCTGCTTCCCCAACAGTACTGACGTGCAGAAGTTCAAGTGTAGCGTGAACCGACATCTTGCTGCCCAAATCCCTACAGAGTACCCCAGTAGTTGTTGCGCCTGATAGTAGCCCCCTACACCAAAGTGACAATTTGCCTTGTTTGGGGTGAAAATGCAATTTAAAAAAAAAAGAAGTAATATGGAAGATGAAAATAAAAAGTAGTCAAGATAACACAGTGTAAAATTATTTATAAACAGTAATCACTGCGGGCAATATGAACAGGAACAAATGCATAGAGGACATTGCAAAGGCTGCTGAAAAGAAGATGGGTTCCCTCTATCGAGCTAGAAGACTACTCACGCCTGAGAGTATCCCGTACCTTTACGAGGCCACCATTCGCCCATGCATGGAGTATTGTTGCCACATCTGGGCTGGTGCGTCTACCACTAGTCTCTCCCTCTTAGATAAAGTCCAAAAAAAGAGTTGTCAATCTAATCGGCCCCACTTTATCAACTAAGCTCCAGCCCCTGTCTCATCGCCGCAATGTTGCATCACTGTGCCTGTTTTAAAAATATTTCAATGGAATGTGTTCTGATGAACTCGTTTCACTTGTACCCCCTCGACGTGAATATCCCCATACAAACCCGCTTAGCAATAAGATCTCACCCCTTCACTGTCGATGCCCCTCAATGCCAGAAAGCTTTCTATTCTAATAATTTCTTCTCTCGAACAGCTAGACTTTGGAATTCCCTTCCTGCTGCCTGCTTCCCTGGCTGTACTGATATGCAGAAGTTTAAATGTAACATAAACAAATATCTTGTTAATCTTTCCGAAATAGTAGCCCCTTTCGTCCAAGTGGCGATGCACTTTGTAAGGAGTGAACATGGTTAAAAAAAAGTGACTTAAGTGCCATCAGCTATAATCGAAACCGAAACCAATTGCGAAACTCAATCATGTTCTGTAAAACAACAAAAATGTTAGTAACAATCACAAATAGTTTTGAAAAAATAATAGGAGAAAACATAATCAAAGAAATGGCCGAGAAGATACAAAAAATAACAATAATGAATATTAAGGAAAACCCTTGAACGCGGAAACCAATGCACATAAGCTTCTAGAGTTAAACAGACGTATAGCAACTGCTACACAAATGAAACAAAGAAATACCATGTGAAATTAAAAATGAAAATGTATAATAGTAAGTTAACAACTCGAACAAAATGCTATTATCAACTAATATTACAGAAAATATTCGAGGAGGGCCAAGGAGGATGGAAAGACCGAGGAGAAAAAAGCACTAATCAGACCTTCACTGGATGGGTGCGGAGAGAACTGGAAACTTTGTGAGGCTTATTACCAAAATTACAGTTTATGCTAATGGTCGCTACTAACGCGAAATAAATGGTAAACGGCTATTGAGATAATGCAAACTAACTTGTAAAGGTTACCGGAATAGGTGGGGAGTATTGGAAATCTGGAGAGACTTGTTGTCACTCAGAAAGAGTGAACATCAGGGAGACTGGCTAAAGTGCTGGGATAAATATGGAGTATGTAGAAAATTAAGATGAAATAAGCAATCGTAGGGGCACTGGAAACAATACCGAAAATCTTCGAAATTGGAATGAGTGAGAGTCGCAGAAAGCACAAATGGATGAATGTGAGGAAGATTCGGACCTTAGGGAGGCTTACTGAATCCAAGACAAATGACCACTGCTAACGGAAAATCAATAGTAAACGGCTGTTGCGATAACGCAAATTAATTTGCTAACGTCCTTGAAAAAAGTAGAAAGTACTAAAAATCTGGGGAACGTTGTTGTCACTTAAACCCCATGGAACACCACGGGTTGTTCTCAAAGATAAATATTTAATGATGGCCTGTATAAAAAACTTTTAGTTGGTTGGTTGGTTGTTTTTGTTTTACGGCATATCAACCCTTTTTAGGTTATTTAATGCCGAATCAAGTGATTTTGAAGAACAATTTTTTCATAGAATATATTTGTTTTTTTTTTTCAAGTTGGTTTCTATTTAACCCATAGTTGGAATCCTAACAGGTACTACCACTCCGGGTCAGAGTGGACCTGGGAGCAATGGCAATTAAAGGGTGGCTCCACACTCCCCAAAACCTGACCATTGGGGTCTCACCATCGGATATAGTTTAAGGTCATGTCCAGGACTAAAAAACTTGTTAATAATAATAATAATAATAATAATAATAATGAAGAAGAAGAAGAAGAAGAAGAAGAAGAAGAAGAAGAAGGAAAAGAGGCAGAAGAACAACAACTCTCTTCCGTTTGCCTGCTTGGTTGTCTTCAAGTCCAACCTAAACAAGTTCTTGATGAACCGCCCCCCCCTAAGTAATCCAAATTACAAACTCCCCACTACTTATGTTTACTACGCTATAATCACATTTACTAATGTATACCCATTAACCCTTATCCTCGAGTGGCCTTCGGGCCTTGATAAGCGGTGATTCCTGTGTAAAATACGACGACAATAAGAAGAAGAAGGAGAAGAAGAAAAAGAAGAAATAATATTTGATAATTAATAATAATTATCGCAAAAAAAAAAAAAAATTACTCCCCCAAAATGATAATTTTCAGATTATTACGTGGCGGAAAGAAACAAACAACGATTGTTTTTAAATTTCGGATAAGAAAGCAGTTTTGCACATAAATTTAACATAAAATGATAATCATTTTCGGTTGTTCTGACTTTTTAATTTTGGTTAATTTTTTTTTTTTTGCATGACCTGGTCTGTAGGTTCAAACTCCGCATGTAAATTTCTAATTTTCTTCCATTAACTGGAAAGAATTTTATAAGACTTGAAAATTTACGTGTTTTTTTTTTTTTTTTTTTTGCATGACGTGGCCTGTTAATTCAAACGCTTCATGTAAATTTCTTAATGTTTTTTTTTCGTTAACTGATAAGGAGTTTATCTTTATCGATCTATCTATCTATCAATCAAAAGCACTTTGTCTGTGTGTGTGCGAGTTCGTTCCCTATAGAATCCAAAACTACGTCGCAGATTATTTTTTTAATTTCACACACATGGACCTTATGTGCCTGGGAGTGTTTTTAGATAGGTTTTGTATCGGAATAGCTCTTATAAGTATCGAAAATCGATAATCGAAGAAATCCGATTAAAGAAGAAACAGTCCAATTTTGGTCAAAGTTAACACTTTTATGCACCTACCAACATTATTGCATTCAATAAGCTTTATCACCACACAAGCAGAATGGGTCGGCCTATAAAATCAACAGTAGGTTCTTTGATAAGACCAAAGCACGTTCAAAATGAACGCTCCTGTTTAAAGTATGATTGAACTATTGTACTTGACGTTTGCATTTAAAACTTAATTCAAGTTATTATATAAAATTAAAAATAATTTCATAAAATCAACAGTAGGTACTCTTCATTGCAATGTAGACCACAATGAATTGTGGATTAAGTCACTACGGGGAGGCATGTGAAGCTTCCTCCTAGTGCACAACGGTGAGTTCCTGACTAGAGCAGGCAATCAATTGATTTGATTGACGAATGAGCAATTTCACCGATTTCGATGACAATAAAAGTATTAGAAGTGCGGAACATTTATAAATTCTCTTTAAATCCCGTGTAACGTCGGGTCGCCCTGCTAGTATATATATATATATATATATGGTAAGTTATAAAATATATATGGCGATTAAGCTACACTGAATATTCCGCGTTTCATCCACTCTAGGACTCTTCAGGCTTTTCAGTGTAGCTTAATCGCCATATATATTTTATAACATACTAACTAGCTCTACCTACGTAATGAGCACTTTTGAAGTAAATACACACATACATACAAGTTTACACATAAATCTATACTTTCGTATATTAATTTTATGTGAGTAAATTAAATAATTTATATATATATATATATATATATATATATATATATAGTCATCCACATACCGTATTGTTTCGCTGTTTCACAGCTCATCAGTGCGGCTAGACAAGCAGCTACCTCAAGCCAGGATCGAAACCCGATCGCACAAACGACACTCGGAGCTTATATACGCCTGCTGTTATGCGGGCAGTGAATTAACAATCTTTTGACATTGTCCAAAGTACCTAAGCTCAATTTGTTTACACACAGAGCATCGCTTCATACGCTAATTGTAATTCATATCCACATATACGAGGAGCGTGCAATAAGTAATGCCCCTGACCCACTTCCATAGCAGTAGAGCAACGAAACTTGGCACAGTTATTAGTCTTTCTCTACATAGGAACCACCCAGAGTTATGCATTTCTCTGATTGCTTGATGCAGCTCTGGAGACCGTTTTTGTAGAACACCCCAGGGTAAGACCGTGGTTTTTTTTTTGGGGGGGGAGGTTCACCTCTTTTTCCTCTGGTACGTTACGGGTTCGAGCCTGCTTACTATTCCTTTTTTTTGTGGCTCGCAATTTTCCTTACCTTTTTTTTTGTTTAGTCAACCAATCACACACCTCCACTTTCTTTTTCTTCTTTGCGTCAGGGGTTCGAGCCTGCCTGCCTACTACAACTTTTTTTTTTTTAAATATTTTTTTTACTCAACGGGAACCTCCAAACAACCGGGCAACGCTGGGCACCCATGCTAGTTTATTATAAACAGAAATACCGTAGGGCTCGAACGTAACGTTAAATTCCCTTTTAAAAAATACGTAAAACCATCGGAAAGACACTGAGACATGCACATTTTTTAAACAGTTCACCTCTTGTACCTATTTACAATGCCTCCCCACGGGACAGAGTTAGACACCAGGGTGGTTTTTTAACGTGGAGAAAAGTTACAAAACTAAAAATTGTCTCAGTCGTGAAGGGTTTTTCCTCCACCGAAAGAGAACAAGAAATGGAAGTGCAGCATCTGAAGAACAGATTGTATTTATTTGCTTCCCCACTGAGCAAATTAGGCACAAGGCCGTTTTTTAATGTGGAGAAAGAGGGAGGGGAGGAGGGAAAAGGGGACCAGCTCCCGATGGGTGGGAAATGGGAGCTGGATAGTGACAATTGGTATGAAGGGTTGCCCCTACATTGACCAAGGTCTTATATGTGGAGTTACCCCCACATATGGTCTTTGCTTGCGGTATCTGCCGGAACAGATGGTATTTATTTGCTCCCCCACCGAGCAAATTAAGCACAAGGCCGATTTTTAATGTGAGGAGTGAAGGGAGGGGGAAGGGAAAATGGGGACCAGCTCCCGAGAGGTGGGAAATGGGAGCTGGTTAAAGGTCAGGCATGTGGGGTTGCCCCCACATCTGGTCTTTGCTAGTCATAGCTAGTCATAGCTTGCAGTATCTGCCGGAACAGATGGTATTTATTTGCTCCCCCACCGAGCAAATTAGGCACAAGGCCGATTTTTAATGTGAGGAGTGAAGGGAGGGGGAAGGGAAAAAGGGGACCAGCTCCCGAGAGGTGGGAAATGGGAGCTGGTTAAAGGTCAGGCATGTGGGGTTGCCCCCACATCTGGTCTTTGCTAATCATAGCTAGTCATAGCTTGCAGTATATGCCGGAACAGATGGTATTTATTTGCTCCTCCACCGAGCAAATTAGGCACAAGGCCGATTTTTAATGTGAGGAGTGAAGGGAGGGGGAAGAGAAAAAGGGGACCAGCTCCCGAGAGGTGGGAAATGGGAGCTGGTTAAAGGTCAGGCATGTGGGGTTGCCCCCACATCTGGTCTTTGCTAGTCATAGCTAGTCATAGCTTGCAGTATATGCCGGAACAGATGGTATTTATTTGCTCCCCCACCGAGCAAATTAGGCACAAGGCCGATTTTTAATGTGAGGAGTGAAGGGAGGGGGAAGGGAAAAAGGGGACCAGCTCCCGAGAGGTGGGAAATGGGAGCTGGTTAAAGGTCAGGCATGTGGGGTTGCCCCCACATCTGGTCTTTGCTAGTCATAGCTAGTCATAGCTTGCAGCATCTGCCGGAACAGATGGTGTTTATTTGCTCCCCCACTGAGCAAATTAGGCACAAGGCCGTTTTTAATGTGAGGTAAAAACCAGCTCCCCTTAAAGTAGGCAAAAAGGGGGCACTCTGGTTACCAAAAATAATAATTGTCCCAGTATAGAGGGTTTCCCCTCCATTGACTGGTACAAATTATCTTAAGTGCAGCATCTGCCGGAACAGATGGTATTTATTTGCTCCCCCACCGAGCAAATTAGGCACAAGGCCGATTTTTAATGTGAGGAGTGAAGGGAGGGGGAAGGGAAAAAGGGGACCAGCTCCCGAGAGGTGGGAAATGGGAGCTGGTTAATGGTCAGGCATGTGGGGTTGCCCCCACATCTGGTGTTTGCTAGTCATAGCTAGTCATAGCTTGCAGTATCTGCCGGAACAGATGGTATTTATTTGCTCCCCCACTGAGCAAATTAGGCACAAGGCCGATTTTTAATGTGAGGAGTTAAGGGGAAATGGGGACCAACTCCCCGGGGAGTAAGGGAGCTGGATAGTGACAATTGGTATGAAGGGTTGCCCCTACATTGACCAAGGTCTTATATGTGGGGTCGCCCCCACATATGGTCTTTGCTTGCAGTATCTGTCGGAACAGATGCTACACTTTGATCTTGACCAAAAGGAACAAAAATACTCGAGCTGAGATCGAAATAAAAATTTGAAAAACAACGAGTCAAGTATGATAACCATTAGGCCAGCTTGACACGCTCTTTAAAGTGCTTTAAAACCTACTTGTTCTTACATGAGTAAACTATCATGTAATCGATTCGCGCATGCGTATTCGTGAAACAGTTCAAACAGATGAAAATTCGACGACGTCCACGAACTAATTTTTCAATTTTGTCCCTTTATTAGACTTTTTTTCCGGATTAAAACCGATTAAAAAGGTTTCCACATGACCATATACCAAATTTCAAGTCTGTAAATGAAAATCTGTTGAGTATATAGGTTGAGAAGTGTTCTCTCACACACGCATATGCTCACTTTTATAGATTGTTGTTTTTTTATATATAAGTAAGACACGCAACTAAGTGTACTAAGTTTTCTTTTTCAGCAACACACGATCCATGTTTATCAGAAGTCGTTATAAACGTTATTGAATTCCAACACTCATTTTCCCGAAACATGTTTCTCTGGAAACGTGACAACGACAACGTTAATAAAAAATTAAATTAAACCTACAAGAATTCTTTTTTAAATTGCTAAAAATATATATATATATATATAATAACGATAAACAAAGAAAAACTCCGGGGATCAATACAGATGCGGTACAAGAAATTTTGGTCACCGAAAAAAAAAAAGAAAGAATTCAAACAAGTTTATTTTTGTATTTATTTTTATTTTTATTTTGTTCGTTCCCTCCACCCTTCTACCATGTTAAACTTAAGACATAAAAACTTGTTCATGTGCAAAAAATAGACAACGAAAACTATAAAAAATTCAATTAACGGAAAGAAAAAAAATATTTCCTTTCGAGTCTAGCAAAAGAATTATTCAAATTTTATTTTCGTCAAATTTAATTTACCATTTCTTCAAGACAGAAACATTTGATCCACGTGCTATTTTTTATTTTTGGCGAAGGAAACTTTGTTCAGTATATGTTACAAACTTCTTCCTTTGCTTCTGATAAAATAAATAATTCATAGCATAAATTAAAAATGTCTCTCTCGTTCCCCTTCGTCTCATATATATATATATATATATATATATATATATATATATATATATATATATATATATATATATATATATATATATAAGATAGATAACTACTTAATTTACTCACATAAAATTAATATACGAAAGTATAGATTTATGCGTAAACTTAAAGTATTTACTTCAAAAGTGCTCAATACGTAGGTAGAGCTAGTTAGTAATTTATAAAATATATATGGCGATTAAGCTACACTGAATATTCCGCGTTTCATCCAGTCTAGGACTCTTCAGGCTTATGCGTGGATGAAACGCGGAATATTCAGTGTAGCTTAATCGCCATATATATTTTATAAATTACTATATATATATATATATATATATATATATATATATATATACACACTTTCTTATTGTACGCCCCTCGTATGCGTGTATATATATATATATATATATATATATATATATATATATATATATACACGAGGGGTGTGCAAAAAGTAATGCCCCTGATCCACTTCCAGTTGTCTGATTTAGCTGAAATTTTGCATGTGCAATGATTTATATCTCTACGGGTTATGCGACAAATTACAGCTCTGATCTAATTGTGGCTTCTGTTTTACAGGTGTTTTAACTGAGTCAGGTGTGAAATGGAGCCTGTTGAATGTCGAGCAGTGATCCGTATTTTTTATTTGAAAGGACGAACACCACAGGAGACTTTTGATGAAATGAAAGAAACTTATGGTGCTAATGCCCCATCATATGACCTTGTAAAACGCTGGCATTGTGAATTCAAACATGGCCGGAAGTCTACGGAAACAGCTCCCAAACCTGGTCGCCCCCCTTCTGCCATTGATGAGACAAGATAGCTCAAGATGTCAAGATTAGTGCAGGGTCTGTGGAAACTATCATTCATGACCATTTGCATAAGGTGTCTGCCAGATGGATTCCCAGGTTGCTCACACCATTCCAGAAGCAAGAACGCGTCGTGTGCTCGAGGATGAACTTGGAGATGTGCCAAGAAGATGAGTCAACGTTTTTCAAAAGACTGATTACATAGGATGAAACCTGGGTCCATCACTATGATCCAGAGACCAAAGCCCAGTCAATGCAGTGGAAGCACTTGGACTCACCACCTCCAAAGAAGGCAAGAGTGCAGCCCTCCGCTGGCAAATTCATGCTCACAGTCTTCTGGGACCAGGACGGAGTAGTGATGACAGATTTCCTGGCAAAGGGTACCACAATTACAGGAGCCTATTATGCTTCACTTTTGAGGAAATTAAGGTAAGCTATCAAAATCAAGAGGCGGGGCAAGATCAGCAAAGGTACTCTCCTCCTGCAAGACAACGCTCCAGTCCACAACTCGCATGTCACCAAATCAGAAGCACGGGCGTGTGATTATAAATTCCTGCCCCATCCTCCCTACTTTCCTGACCTTGCACCCTCTGACTTTCACCTCTTCCTGTCATGAAGTTTTTTTTTTAAAGGAATGCGTTTCCCAGATGATGCAGCCTTGATTTCTGAAGTCACGTCGTGATTGGAGGACCAACCTGGGATTTCTACAAAAACGGTCTCCAGAGATGCATCAAACGATGGGAGAAATGCATAGCTCTGCGTGAGTCCTATGTAGAGAAAGACTAATAACTGTGCCAAGTTTCGTTGCTCTACTGCTATGGGAAGTGAGTCAGGGGCATTACTTATTGCACGCGCCTCGTACATATATTAAGGCCTAAAACTCCACCGTTTGTTTATTTTCATCAGGATTTGACGTCCTCTGAGGACTTTGGGGGCTAAATGGGGCGGGCAAATGCTGAACTTAGAAATTTTTTTATGCCTCCTTCATTGTGCAGTCACGGAGAACCATGCATGCTTCACTTGTTTAAAAAGAATTTAACGTTACGTTTAATATTGGGCAACGCCTAAATAATCTACAAAAACTAGCAGGGCGAATTGGAGTTGCCTGGCTACCAAATAAATTTGTAAAAATGTAGGACTCAATATTTTTTGATTGGCAGTACGTGAGGTTTTCTCGTCTCTTTTTTCTCTTTTATCGTCTGGTCATATTGTCCATTTCTCCCCCCACACTCTCTATCGAGCGGGCCCTTTCTTTCTCTCCCTCTCTTTCTCTTTCTCCCTCTCTGGAGCTGCCGGTGGCTAATCGGTTAACGACACGAACTGGCAACTTAGGTTGTTAGAAAGAACATTTTGAGTGACATACTAAGGGATAGAGGTGAGCCCAGTGCAGAATTCCACAAAACCACATTTTCTGGGCTGAGATTTTCTGTCTTCGAGGTGTTATCATCAGCTTCGGTCGACTACTACAGGAGTGCATACAAAAAACAATAATCTGTAAAAACTAGCAGGGTGATCTAGAGTTGCCCGACTACTAAATAAAATGTAGGCCTAACTCTTTGTTGATTTGTACTACGCAGTGTTTTTCTCGCCTTTTCCCGTTCGTTTCGTCTTTCTTTTCCCTCTTTCTCTCACGCACTTTCTTTCTCTCTCTCTTTCCTTCCTTCTCTCTCTCTCTCCCTCTCTCTTTAGAGGTAACGTCGTCTAAGAGGTTAACGACACGGACTAACAACTTAGGTTGCTAGAATTGAACATTTTAAGTAATCTATATATAAAATTCATTATAAAATATTTATTTATGATAATTTTTTTTTTAATCCAGTACGTTTCAAGTAAATGATTAGCCTATATATAATATAGGTTACTTATTTACTTGAAACATTATCTTTCATCTAGCAATTAATGATATAGATATAAAATTTTCAATGTGCAACAGAATGTACATTACATAAAATAAATCCAAGGTAATTTTTTTATTCAATTTAAATTAAATTTTTATACCTTACTTTGTAAAATTTATAAACGTGCACTTTTAAGATAAATACATTTCATATTGAATCTTGTACCTTTAATTTTAAAGCCTATAGTAAAAACATTTTGTTTAAAAATTTTCATGTCTTGGATGAAATGCTTTTCTAACTTGTATATATATATATATATATATATATATATATATATATATATATATATATATATATATAAGTTAAGTGTTATACTCCAGGCTCTAAGTCATGTCGACTCTGCACCACCGAAGCTATAACTCTAATTACTTCCCCTTAAAGTAAAAATATAATAAATTCTAAAAACGAACTAATCTCTTTCTGCAAACATAAGTCCAAATTTAATTATGGTAATTTTTAAATTACATAGTTATTACTTTAAACTTTCAGATAGATAGATAATTTTTCTTTAACATTATCGTTTTTTTCTACATACTTTCTTAATTCTTTATAACTTAATAATCCTTTATTTTAATTCTGTATTTCTGCTTTGTTTGGCCGGTTTTTTATCTGCAGTTTCCGTCTTAGTATTTAAATATTCCTATCTATCTAATATATCAATCTACCCACACATCTATATCCTGTATGGAATATTTACTTATATTTTACTATATGCATTTACTTACATACTTACTTGTTTATACTGAATTTGCAGATACCGGCCATCCTCTCCCTTTAAACATTTGTTATGTTTTATTTTATATTTTATTTTTCTTTCTTCTTTCTTTTTTATATATTTTTTATTTGTTATTTATTTATTTATTATTTTTAATTAATTAATTTATTTCTTTTTTTCCATTTAGTGTCTTTTAACAACTCTGGCTAACATTTTCTTAAGTAATAACCTGTACATTTCAGTTGACCTATTTTTTTGCCCTATATTTTTTCGCGCCTTTTAACATCTTTTTGTCTTGGTCATTTGGACATTTGCTTTTCTATTTTATATTTATTTTTTTTTTTTAGAATATTTGGTAGTGGTAATTTTCAGACTTATGACCCTTGAAAATGTTAGTCTGAACGAAAAGCGCTTCGGGTGTATTTTAACGAACTTGTTTTTAATCGACTTATTTATTTTATTGAATTGTACATATAACTTGCCCCATTATTTTATTTTATTTTATTTATTTTTTTCTTTTTTTCTTTTCCTCACCCCGTTTTCCCTCTTATTTTAGTTGATTGGATTTACGCGATGGTTCACTTCTTTATAATATATATATATATATATATATATATATATATATATATGTATATATATATATATATGTATATATATATATATATATATATATATATATATATATATATATAGAGAGAGAGAGAGAGAAACAATAAGAATGGAATACGAAATCACAAAAACTATATATTGGTAAATATACAGTGGTTCATTTATTCAATAAGGTGTACAAGGTCTTATACAACTAAATTTAAGACTATGATAAAGACCCTATACATATTTTCGCATTAAACACTGTATAATACGCTCCTCCTTTATCGTAGATTTCGATATAACTTCCCTTTTATTGATTTTCTTCGTTCCTGATGAATCCCACGCTTGTCGTCGCATCCCAATTATGTTACCTAGCATCTTCTCTACTCTTCTGATGAGAAGCATAAGGCTTCGAAATGACTTGGCATAAACAGTCCCCTTCATCCCGCAACTAATTGTTTGTATACCCTTATTGAATAAATGATCCATTCTATATTCACCAATATATAGTTTTTGGGACTTCATTTTTCATTCTTATTGTTTTCCTTTATAAGTTCCAATGAAATTTGTTGAGCTTTATATTATCCTGATAAGTCTCTTCTTATGGAATAGAATCTACTCTACTTTCCTAAATCTTTAAGTTTTATATATATATATATATATATATATATATATATATATATATATATATATAGATAGATAGATAGATAGATAGATAGATAGATAGATAGATAGATAGAAAGAGAGAGGAGAGGCTGATTAATATATTGATTTTGCAGAGTATATAAACAATATTTCCACAGCTTTAAGATCATGTTTCGATTCGGTTCTGTTTTGTTTTTTCTGCTAAATATGGTAATGTTGTTTATGACCCTCAAAAGGTCATCGGTGATCCTACTATCAATAATAATGTCCAAACAAAATTGGGAAACAAAATCTCGCGGCGAAGAGGCGCTTTTCCTTATGCGTAATTTACCAATTTTAGACGCACACCAGGGGAGTTATTTATTCAAAGGTTTTGTTTCTTAAACTCCGTCCACGCCCATTTCTGAAAGGCGTTGTCTGTCAGTCGTCCCAGCGGTCTCTCACGTATTAATTTAAGCTTTATTCAACACTAAAAAAAAAAAATGCAGTATAGTTAACAGTCAAACAATTGATGAAAAAAGCATGTAACGAATAAATTTTTGTTCCAACCTACCAGCAATTATGTTTAATTATCTGCAAATACTATTTCAAACGTAAGCTTGATAGAGTGACAATCATTACATTTTAAACTTTAGTGTGACAGACCAAACAATTATATTTGAGAGTTGCTTTTTTTTTGTCGCTTTCGATTTGATTGAAAATTGGTCGATTTAACCGATTTCGATGAAAATATAAATATGGGAGCGCGAAATATTCGTTGATCATCATTCGATCCCGGACAATGTCGGGTTCCCTTGTTAGTATTCGTTGAATACGAATGCATTTTTGTCTGTTTTATGATTATTTCGGAAACTGCTACATTTTGGCACTTTTTGAAGAGCATTTAATTCAGGCACTGTCTTTTATCTTTCTTTTTTTTTATTAAGTTCGAACGTTGACATTTTTTTTTTTTTAAAGTTCGAACGTTGACATTTTTTTTTTTGAGATCCTTCATCTGTTTTGTGTTATTTATATTTTTTTCATACTGAACTGGTCGGTGACAGGTAGGCGTTTTTTTTTTTTTTTTTTTTTTTTTAATAATTTTTTATCTGATACGCATACTTGGCTCATTATACGTATTACCCACCGCAACTTTGTCTGCTACAATCTAAAGATTCGTTACAAGAACCCCTAGGCACTCTATTCATATAATGAGCTGACTAAGAATAACCCAACTAAATAAATAAATAAAGATATTTTTTTCTTTACATAGGACGTAGGAGGTGGCGAGATGAGGGAACAGGGGAGTATGGAGGAGCGGAGGCGTAAAATGACCGGAATCTTATTTCACGAAATTATCAGGTGAACTAACCAGCCGCAAATAATAATTTTTTTTTTCTGTTTTTTTTTTTTTTTTTTAACTTTTTTTCTCGCAAGGTGCTTTTTGCCTGAAGGGGGGTTACTGGCTCTTGGCTCAGCAGAGATACATCATTTTCAACAGCATTCCTTTTTATCATCAGCCATTAAATATTCGTACGCCTACGTAACCGCCCATCTCTCTCTCTCTCTCTCTCTCTCTCTCTCTCTCTATATATATATATATATATATATATATATATATATATATACATGTATATATATATACATATGTATATATATATATATATATATATATATATATATATGTATATATATACGGCATAATCACGTTGACACATCGGTTTCTGGCAGATCACTGAAGTTAAGCAACGTTGAGCTTAGTCAATACTGAAATATGTGACCATTCGGGAATTCCATGTGTTGTATGTGATCTCTGCTTATATCGGCATTGCTTCTAGTTTGTCTGTGGCATCTCCTTGCCATTGTACCCAATCAGTGCCGAGTAATGAGAAGTGTGGTTGTGAATTTTGCAACCTTTGCCTCACGATTTTACATCTCTCTCTCTCTCTTTCTCTCTCTCTCTCTCACACACTCTCTGTATATATATATATATATATATATATATATATATATATATATATACAGAGAGTGTGTGAGAAATATAGTTATAATGGAATAATTCCAGGAGGAAATCCGGGTATGAGAGCTCAATGTGGTAAACAGAGCAATAACATAAAAATATAATATTATTATATTATATATAATATAATAGACAATTATGTAATTTCCGTGTTATATTTTTATATTATATAACTACTTAATTTACCCACATAAAATTAATATACGAAAGTATAGATTTATGCGTAAACTTTAAGTATTTACTTCAAAATTGCTCAATTCGCGCATAAGCCTGAAGAGTCCTAGAGTGGATGAAACACAGAATATTCAGTGTAGCTTAATCGCCATATACATTTTATAACTTACTATATATAGATCCTTCTAAATATAACACGGAAATTATATAATAAATATGTATATATATATATACATATTTGTGTGTGTGCGTGTGTGTATGTGTGTGTATTATTGATTAATCCAGGTATATTGGTTATATATATATATATATATATATATATATATATATATATATATATATATATATATATATAACACGGAAATTGCATAATTGTCGATGCAATAATTTATTTCAACCTTATGGTATTTTCAAGCATCTAAACTAGACAATTACATTTTTGATAGTTTAGATGCTTGAAAATACCATAAGGTTGAAATAAATTATTGCATCGACAATTATGTAATTTCCGTGTTATATTTTATATATATATATCTATATCTATATCTATATCTATATATATATATATATATATATATATATATATATATATATATATATATATATATAAACAATATACCTGGATTAATCAATAATACACACACATACACACACGCACACACAAATATGTATATATATATCGCCTGAAGAGGTCTACTAGTAACTGATAACTAGCTGACCGAAACATACTCAAGAATGTGTAGCAACATATTCCTGCTTATATAAAAACAAATAAATAGTCTACCCTGCTCTACTTCTGTATTGAGCACTCTTGTATTAACCGCGTTTAACTACATTGGTTACTTTACTCCTGGAAAACAATAACCTCAGATTATATATATATATATATATATATATATATATATATATATATATATATATATATATATATATATATAGTCATCCACATACATTACTGTTTTACAGCTCACCAGTGCGGCTAGACAGGCAACTGCCTCAAGCCAGGATCGAAATCCGACCGCCCAAATGACAGTCAACGTTTCTCACAATTACGCTATACGGCTGCTGCTGTGTGGGTAATGAATTATCGATGTTTAGACATCGTCCAAATACAAAGTTTCATATCAAAGATTTTTTCATTATTCTATGTAAGACAAGAATACATTAGAAATATTTTAACTCCTTATCCTATAGGGGTTCGATGTCTACCATCTCTTCAGAGGAGAAAATATTAGCAAATAGCTATAATCGTACACACCCTATTTGTCAGTGAGACATGGAAAATTATAATTATAAATTGAATGAGTAATAAAAATTCATAGAGTAAATATTATAATTAGTTGCTAATATTTTCTCCTCTGAAGAGATGGTAGACATCGAAACTCTATAGGATAAGGAGTTAAAATATTTCTAATATATTCTTTGTCTTACATAGAATAATAAAAAAAAAATAATTTGGAATTTAACCATTTCACGTCATGAATTTTAAATTAATTAAATGACGAAAATTTGATTTATTTGCTCTACCTTGCATATTGAGCGTTTTTTTTATTCAGATAAGATTGTCCTTATAGAATATTAGTGCCAATAATAGTTTGTACGACCTATAATCACAGGCTTCCGTACAAGACGATTTGTTGGATAAATTTATTCTGAAGGGTATATATATATATATATATATATATATATATATATATATATATATATATATATATATATATGTATTAAATAGAATACACACATATATATATATATATTCTATTATATTTATATAAATGTATTCTATTATATTTATATTATATATACATATATATGTATTCTTTGTCTTACAAAAATAATAAAAATCTTTGACATTTATGTCAAACATCTCACGTTATTATTTTTTTTTAATTCAATGAATCACTAAAATTTATATATATATATATATATATATATATATATAATATTATTTTGTATTCCTGCACGTCACCAATTAAAAACGAATAAAGAAAAGTTATAAACTTTCATACTTTTCGTATTCTTTTTTTTATTCATATATATATTTAAATATGATTTTATTCATATATATATATATATATAATATAAAGCTGAACGTCTGTGTGTGTATGTGTCTGGTCACAAATAGGCTCCTATATGGTTGACTATTATAGAAAACTGATAACATATAATGATAGAAGACACAGGAATGGGTATGCTTGATTTGGCATAATAATGATTCATTAAAATTGTGAAGTCTGCGTACGCGCGTGGTCCACAAAATATGGAAATAAACATTTAAAATTAAAAAAAAAACGTTTACAACGTTTTTGATATAGATGTACATAAGAATACTTTGATAAGTATGTTTTAACTCAAATAGGCATAGTATAATAAAATTGTGGGGTCTGCGTTCGCGCCTGGCCTCCATGGAATGAAAATAGGCACAAACGTTAATAAAGACTTTTCATATATATCTGCGTAAGTATCTTTGATAATTATGTTTCAGTTTGCAGAAATATGGTATAATAAAATTATGGGGTGTTCGTTCACAACTGACCTCCATAGAATGGAAATATGTCACAAAGTTTAACAAGTTTTTTAATATAGATCCACAGAATATTGTGATAAGTGTGTCAGTGTGAACAGGTATGATATAATAAATTATGGGGTTTATCTATTTTATTTTTACTTTCAGCATATTTAGCTTTGGTTTTCATACCCCCAAATTCGAAGCTGTCTCTTTACAATCCTTCCTTTTCATAACCTATCATACTTTAATAAATCAGAGTCCATTTTCTGTAGGCTGTTTTTGAACCCAGTCAACGACGGATACTTTTGCTAGTATGTATATATATACACACACATATATATATATATATATATATATATATATATATATGTATACATATATATATATATATAAATAAATATATATATATATATATATAACAAAATAGACATTTTTGTATTTAAAAAATAAACATGAATGAAATGCGTGCGAATTTTTAGAAAACTACTTTTTTTCTTCTTTTAGATTTGGTCCTGAAATTACATTTGTCTGCCCCTGGCATGCACTCTCCCCATGTCCCAACGGAGAATCCAAACAATTGTACCGACGCACATTTTGTCACCGTTTTCACATTCAATTTTTTTTTTCTGAACCTCCATCAGTTTTTCTTCGACGTCAATAAAGGAAACGTTTCCCACGACCCTTGGTCTACGACTCCCATTCTGATTCCCATAATCGCTTGACACTCTTTATAAATTGCTACCACGTTTTCGGGAAACGAACTTTTAATCTTATATAATCCTCTCATAAATTTAGTCAGTCAAAGGTGCGAAATTCAGTCGAATGTTTCTGGTTGCGAAGGTCTTAATTCGGAGATCCAGAAAAAGGGGATTGTTAACAGTTTTAAAATTTAACGCGTACAAAAATCGAAATTCAATCACTTCGTTCGAGGTGATAATTGCCGTTTAATTCCTGCTTTGATTACATTCGGCCACAAATGATAGAAACACGACTCTGGTCTTCTTTCAGTGTTTGCCTCATTTATTATTCATCCGAGATGAAAAAGTTTCCATCTGTAATCTCCAGTTATATAGAGTAATCTCCCTTGGTTTGGTTTATCCGCAACGCAATACTATACACCACTGTCTCCCAACCTTATACAAATCATAACCCCCTTTCAAGCCAAATGCAGTTCTTTATGACACTCCTTCATGCCAACTTATATCTAAAATCGTCCCTTAATATTTTAAGAGAATATGAGTATTTATTTATCTCCTCTCAAGAAAGTTAGGCACAAAATGTCGGTTAAAAGTAAGTTTTTTTCAGTGGAGTGGACTCAATTCGATCCTTGCACATACAGGTTTCCAGTCCCTGTAGATGATCAGATACGATAGTATCGAATGAAATATTAACTGTATACATATCCCCTTTTGCAATCCTGTCTCTGCGCTATAATTATTTCCATTTCAAGTGCTCGACTGAACTCCAATCTATGGTTTCCCCTTGCCAAACTTTTATAAAAAAAACTGGCGATTATCTACAACCACTATATGTGATTTTTCCCACTCTCTGTCTGTGCCTAAATCTAAAAGCAGATTCCATGAAAAAAGCTTATTTCTCAGAAACAACCCGCCCGTGGAACACTGTTCTGCTGGCCTGCTTTCTAGCTAACTACAACATGGCATCCTTCAAATCCACTGCAAACAAGTTCTTATTAAATTGTTTCCATTAATGATAAACATCTGACGCAATTTACACTATTAGCAATCATTACACGATCATCTTACATTCATTAACCCTTTCCTTGAGTGGCTTTCGTACCTTGATAAGTGGGGACTCCCAAGTAAAAATATGAATTTATTTAGTTTAGCTTATTTAAAACTAGTAGGGAGGAGAACGCCCGGCTTTATCCGGTCGTAAAATACGCTTAAATATGATATTTTAATTCGTCCAGTACATATATATATATATATATATATATATATATATATATATATATATATATATATATATATATACTTGTTTATTGTTATATAAACATGCTCACATCCCGCTGCTACAAATAGCCACTTGTTTCAATCAAACAACAGATATCATCAGGCAGCGACTTGACTATTCAAAAGTTCAATGAATAACCTGAACTTTTGAATAGTCAAGTCGCTGCTTGATGATATCTGTTGTTTGATTGAAACAAGTGGCTATTTGTAGCAGCGGGATGTGGGCATGTTTATATAACAATAAACAAGTATTATCAGCTCCTTTTATTGAGCACTATCTAACAACCTCGTTGAATTCATTAGTCCATTACTTTTGAATATAAAAAACCCGAGTATATATATATATATATATATATATATATATATATATATATATGTATGTATGTATATATATATATATATATATATATATATATATATATATATATATATATATATATATATATATCGTCCAAAAGTTAAGGAACGGTCGGTCATTTTATTTTAAATGCCTTTTAACTTTATTTATAAAAAAGGGGAAAATCTTTGGTGAATTTTCACATTTTTAATAATGGTAGTTAAATAATTATTTTTGTTAATTTTTTATTTTGGATACATATTAGTTATTTACATATAAATAACATTAATGAAATTACTGGTGTCCAAAAGTTAAGGAACGGAGGAAATTATTAATAAAAGAAACCAGGAATCCTTTCAGTATATAGAGAAAAAGTCCCTTGTTTTCAATCACACTATGGCATCTTTTGCTGCAAGACAGAACTAATCGTTCACATGTTATAGGTGAGATATTGTTCTAGGATTTTCTTATACACTTCTATAAATTATTAAGATGTCTCTGATCACCAATAATTTTCCAAACATTTTCAATTGGCTTAAGGTCGGTTCTCTGAGCTGGCCAATCCATAACGCAAATATTAAATCTATTTAGCTCTTATAAAATTATTCTTTCTTTATGGCAGGGTGCGTTGTCTTGCATAAAGATATTAGAATCAGAAACATTAGGAAGCACATGTTCTCTAATCAATTTTCTGTACATTCAGGCATTAACTTTTCCATGAATCCTCACAAAGGGGCCAGTTCTTTTTGAAGATATCATGCCCCATACAATTATACTGCCCTCCTTCAAATTTTACTGTACTTTTAACGCACTTAGGGGGCAGTCTTTCTCCAGTTTTTCTTCAGACGTGTGGTCTTTTGTCTGATCCGAAAAGATTGAATTTAGATTCATCACTAAAATGAATCTTACCCTATATTTTTTTTCCCAAAACAAATGTTTTTCGGCGAATAAAAATCTGTCCTTTTTATTTTTAATAGAAATTAAAGGCTTTGAGTATGGACTTCTTGAAAGTAATCCAACTTCGTTTAATCTTCGTGAGATCGTTTGTCTGGAAATTTTTTGTCCAGTTTCGGATGTAAAATCCCGGGATATCGAAGCCGCAGTTTTAACGTGATCAAAACGAGATGAGTAAGTAATTTTTCTATCAAATTCTTAGTTGTTATTCCGGATCGGTCCGATTTTATTCTTTTCACTTTTCAGTGGTAAACCTGTTTTTTTCTATTTTCAATAACCCGAAAAACAACGCTTTTAAACCTGTTCAGTATTTTAGCAATCTCCCTATGGCCCTTTTTTCCATCATAATGGTCACAAATAAACTCTTTTTCTTGTATAGATAGCTTTTTTCAAATATTCGAAGTCGACATTTTGTTAAGTTGTTATTAAAATTGCTAAAGTTTGTATTAATCTTCCGCGTTCCTTAAGTTTTGGACGCCTAAAATTTAATTAAAATTATTTATATGTAAAAAAAAAAATAATATGTATTCAAAATGAAAAATTAAAAAAAAATACTTTTTATTTAACTACCATTATTAAACATTGGAAAATTCACCCCCCCCTAATTTTTTTTCCTTTTTTATAGATTAAGTTAGAAGCCACTCAATAAAAATGATCAACCGTTCCCTAACTGTTGGACGCCTTTCCGCTCGATCGAATCGTATTATTCATTACCATTCTCAACCTCTTCATTCATTTTGTGCATGCTTTTCGACAGCATGGACAAAATTCAAATCCGCACGATTTTCTCGTTCCAGTTTAAACTAAACCGAAAAAGCTGCCGAGATAGCTCGTGACATCAATGATGCCTTTGGTCCAGGAACCACTAACGAACGTGTGACACAACGGTGGCTGAAGAAACTTCGCAATGGTGACGAGAGACACCAAGATGAAGACGGTCGGGGCCGGCCGACTACGGTTGATAACGGACCTCTGAAAGCCTTAATTGAAGCCGATCCTCGACAAAATCACGCGAGAAATTCATGTTGAACTTGAGGTCGACCACTTAACAGTCGTTCGCGGTTTAAAGCAAATAGGGAAGCAAAAAAAGTTGGATAAATGGGTGACACATAAACCGAACAATAGTAAAAAGCTCGAGCAGATTGTGACGTGTGATGAGAAGTGGATCATCTACGACAACAAGCAACGTTCGGTACAGTCGTTTGATGCCGGAGAAGCTCCACAACACTTCCTGAAGCCACCAGAAACTCCAACATATGTCCCCGAGATTGGTCAATATAAAGTGACTAATTCTCATTCATGGCAACGCTCGTCCGCATTACCCTGCGGAAGCTGAACGAATTGAGCTACTAGGCTCTGCCTCATCCCCCATATTCACCGGACCTCTCGCCCACCGAATATCACTTTTTCAAGCATCTTAACAACTTCCTGCGCGAAAAATGCTTCAAAAGTCGAGATACTGCCGAATCAGCCGTCAACGGCTTCATCGCATCAAGAATTCCGGATTTCTATGCTCATGGGATGAATCAACTTGTTTCTCGTTGGCAAAAATGTGTCAATTCTAATGGTTCTTATTTCGATTAATAAAGTTTATTATGAAAGAAGTTATAACCTTTGAAGTTGAACGTCAAAAAACGACAGTATTTTTGCACCAACCTCATAAAAACAGAAATATATTTAGAGTCAGCAACAAATTGACAAACCAAATCAATTATCACTTAAAAAGCGAGGGTAGCCGAATTTTTTCTTATATATAAAATGCACCTTGTGTGTTTGATAGTTAGATTTCTATGGTCTTCAAAACTCTTTGGGTGATTTTTGAAAACTCTATATAAATGAACTTTATGTGTCTGGGAATGTTCTTGAATAGTTTTTTTTATCGGAATGCCTCTAATAAATATCGAAAAACGATAATCGAAAAATACAATTAAAGAAGAAACAATTTTGATCAAATTTAGCTAATTCGTACAGCGTTAAATCACAAAGTGCATTTGAAAAGCTTTCTCGCCGCACAAGAAGTAGGGCCCGGCGTATAAAATCAACAGTAGGCTTTTTGATAAGACAAAGGCGTATTCGAAATAAACGTTGCTGTTTAGACCACAATTTAAAAATGATATTTGACTTTTGCGTTTAAAATTGTATGCATGTCAGTATATAAAATATTTTTTTCATAAAATAAACAGTAGGTTCTCTAAAGTGTCATGTAGGCTACAATGTATTTTGGACTATGCCACTGTGGGGAGGCGTGTGAAGCTTTTTCCCCCATTGCACATCAGTAGGACATTCAAGTATTTAAGGCAATCGATCCATTTGATTAAAAATGTGTGATTTAACGGATTTCGATGACAATAAAATAGTGAAAGCTTGGAAGATTCGTCGGTCTTTTTTCAATCCCAAGTAAAGTCGTGTTTATCGATTATATGAACAAATGATTAATAAAACATGTTAAAAACATCTTGAAAAAGAGTTCAAAACATTTAATTTTAAAAAGGAAGCACAAGATAAGTGGATAGTCCTTAATCCGCGGAGTTTCGAAGAAATACTCTCCTTCTAATCAGAGGGCAGGAATTAGCAAAATGCGGGATCGGATTTTGCATGTAAAGGTATTTAATTAAACTACAAGTAAGTCACAGATTTACTTGGTTAAAAAAAAGGGCGAGGTAAGGGGAATAGGAGGTAAAAGAAAAATGATAAAAAGATTTCACATGAATGGATAGTCCGGTGAAGGGTAAAAAAATCCAAGAATGGTAAAATCAAAAACGGTCGAATTAAAAATTTCCAATCCAATGGGTAAGTTCCAAATTATATATATATATATATATATATATATATATATATATATATATATATATATATATTAAGTAATGTGATTTATAATTTAAAAGTTTTAAAATTTTTAAAAATTTAAAAATCAAAATTTAATTAAATTATTTATATATATATATATATATCAATTAAATTATTTATATATATATATATATATCAAAACAACGTCGCAGCACTCAAAAGCCATAAAAGCCAACAAACCGGAAATCCATGACTCGAGTTTCGCCCTTATTTGGGCTCAGCAGTTAGACATAACCGAACTCTAGATTCGAAACCCTAGCCTCTCACCTTCTGAAAATTATATATATATATATATATATATATATATGTATATATATGTACATATATATATATATGATATATATATATATGCATATATATATGTATATATATATGTATATATATATATATATATATATATATATATATATATATATATATATATATATATATATATATATATATATATATATATATATATATATATATATACACACATTCTTAATTCGCCCAGCCTTGACAGTCGGGTTTTAAATTTCTTCCATTTCTTTTTTCTACGCACATCTTATCTTTCTTTTAATAATATTATTTGAACTCATTCCCTTTTTTCCTTGTACCCATTTGTGAATTATTCCACGGGTTTCTGCCTTTTGGATTACTTTGGACCATCTTCCAATCAGGCGATTCCCTTGGATTTTACTTGTGGAAATGGAAATTTTACCACCTTTTTGGGATTCTGGATTTTTTTAATATTTTACCGTTATTGGATACTTTACCCTTCACCAGACTATCCATTTATGTTAAATCACGTTTTTATTCACCCTATTCTCTCTGCTTTACTATTTGTTACCAAGTAAGATCGATGACTTACTTGGACTTTCATTAAATACTTTTACAAGCAAAATCCGATCCCGCATTTTCGTAAATCCTACCCTCTGATGAGAAGGAATGCATTTCTTCGAAATTTCGCGGATTACGGACTATCCACTTATGTTGTGCTACCTTTTTAAAATTAAATATGAGTGGGAAAGGGTTCGTGTAGATGTCATATGTTTGACAAGTACAGAGTTCCATTTAAAATTTTCGTAGTCGCTATAAGTCGACTTGTTAATTTCTGTTTACAGTGGGTTATTTTTTAGGCAGTTAAGAGTTAATACATACGCTAACTCACGCGCAAATACGCATACATACAAATACACATATATGTACATTTCTACGCATCCATATACAGACACATAGGCACACACACATATATACAAACAATTTATATGCAGAAATAGGTGTATCCGAATTTTTGTAGGAATTTTTGACACCCCTAACACGAAACGGCGAATATAATATAAAAAACTCTAATTTCTCTTTTAAAAGTGTTTTTTTATATTTTCTTTATGGATTATACTTCCAAAATAAACTATTAAAGTTGTATAAAAAGTAATAGAAATATTATTTTTTTATTTAAAAAAAAACAGTAATGAAATTAATTGAATTTTACGAGTTCAGTATTTTTCAATTTTTAAACTTTAAAAATCTATCAAAATTTTTCTATTGATTGTATTTTTACGATATTTTCAGCGACAATGTGAAATTTTATGGTCTTTCCAATAAACCGAATATAATATTTTAGACAAACGTTTTCCCATTTTGAGATGTCTATTAAAAAGTAAATAATTTATTTACTCACCAAAGTTTTATATATCCCAAATTGAAGATAAAAGATCAATAAATAATATATTCAAATTAAAACAAAAAAAGTAGTGTTTTTTAGAAATTTACCTGCCAAGTCCGAAGTTTAAAACCTTTTTTATTTTAAAATCATGTTTTTTTTGTTGTTGAAACGTTAGTCCTTGCTCCTCTAATTGAAAAAAAAA
Organism: Euprymna scolopes; assembly: GCF_053919585.1. Classification (NCBI taxonomy): domain Eukaryota; kingdom Metazoa; phylum Mollusca; class Cephalopoda; order Sepiida; family Sepiolidae; genus Euprymna; species Euprymna scolopes. The sequence goes on along the minus strand of NC_136521.1, from coordinate 8,246,629 downwards.
AGGTTTGAACTACATTTTTCGAGTAGTTATATGCTTGGAAAGACAAGGGGGTCGAATTATTCAATATTTTTCACAAAGTTTCTGACACCTAATGCAGACATACATGCATCTACATGCAGACATACACACAAATACACACAACTCTTATACACATATACATACTCACATATCGACACATATAAATATATATATGTACTTGTAAAACACATGGAATCTACTCTAACCCTTTTCCCTCTCTCTCCCTCTCTTTCCCTCTCTCTCCCTCTCTCTCTGTCTCTAATCTACTTAATATACCTTGCTGAACAAGAAAAAAGCAGTCAAAATTTAAAACCTTACCCCCTCTCTTTTTTCTTTACCATCCTCTCTCTACCCCCCTCCCTATATCCATATATCTCCACCCACGCCTATCTGAATCTGCTACTCCCACACACACACTACAATCTAATGTATTTTTACCTTCAAAACTTAAATATTGTCGATACCCGTCTCCCTCCCCCTTATTATCTCCTACCCCCTTTTTTTGTAATACTTGTAAAACACTTCTTCCTTATATTAACAACCATTTCCATAAGGTCTGACGAGGCTGTTGGATCGTAAACATAGTCCAACATCCGATACATATGTAACCAAACAGATAAAACGGTAATAAAAAATAAAACACACACACACACACACACACACACACACACACACACACACACACACACACACACACACACACACACACACATATATATATATATATTAACCGAGGATAGATGAAGATTAATATAATTTTGTGCATCATTTTTGTTGTGTCTGCACAAATAATTAACAAGAACACGAAAGTAAAGGTATACAATAATATATTAGGAAGAAAAGTTATATACATATTTACATGTCTTCAGATATACTTCAGTTGGAAATTTTCCGGCAGGTGGCGTGTTGCATGTCTTACTGGAGGCAGCATAAGCGTCTTGCCTATTTGGCGGTCGTTGCCGGACTCCCCCGGTATTGGTGATTGATACCTTTATATATCTCACTCACCCGCCTATGTTAATTAGTGGGCGTCTCCACAACAATTTTCAAGATGGAGAACACAATAGAGCTTATGTTGATTCACGGACTTTTGAAAATTTACACTTTTCTTCTCAGAGGAATTAAATAGTTGAGTTATATAAAAAAAATGAACGCATTCTGATAATGAAAAATTGAAAGTGCGCTAAATTCGTAAGTCTTCATTCAATCCAGGGCAACGTCGTGTCTCCCTGCTAGTCTTGTTATAAAGTTCACTGATATCCAGGCCATCACAGACCCAATTCTAAAAGTTTAAAGTTTTATAAACAGCGGAATTGTTTTTTACTGACTGCGGCATAGATAATCCCAGCAGTCAAAACAAATTAGAATTTTAAAATGATCGCTGAATTCCGTTGAGAATTGTACACCTTTTTTAATTTAACATTTTAAACCATAAAACGGTTTCTTAAAATGCTAACTTCTTTTGAGTCTTTGAATTATTTCTGGCTTAGAGCCAGTATTATATATCTTTCTAGTTTGTAAACTATAGACTTTGTTTTGGTGTAGTCCAGGGATTCTCCTGTATGATGCACATATCATATTCTAAACATCACTTAACTTATAATAATTAGATAATTTTATTTATATGAATAAAAACATTTTAAAGCAAATAATGGGAATTCGTAGGCATTACAAAGTTGAAAAAACTAGGAAATTTCATTTATTTGGTATTATCTTCTTTGTTCATTAAATCTGAATACTAAATTACGTCCTGACACGTTATTTGTCTTGCCATAAATTGTTTTTTTTTCGTAATAAGATTAAAAAATGCCGTTTTTATTCCCAAAATACGCTATTTTTTGCTATAGAAAATGTGTACATCAAAAAGATTTTTCTTTGTTTGTCTTTCAATGAAAAGCCATAAAATTTGTTTTTCCATGAAAAGACATAATTTTGTTTTTTCTTTGAAAAGACATAACATTTGACTTTATGAAAAGATATACAATTTGTTTTTCCATGAAAAACATAAATTTGTCTTTCCATGATACACATGACATTTGTTTTTCCATGAAAAGACAGAAATTTGTTTTTGCATGAAAATACATAAACTTTATTTTCCCATAAAGACAACGACAACGACAACGTTGATTTTTCCATGAACAAACATAAATCATTTTTCCATGAAAGTCAGAAAATTTGCTTTTCCATAAAAAACATAAAATTGTTTTTGATAAAAAGACATAAAGTTTATTTTTTCATGAAACGTTAATCTTTCGATGAAAAGACATAAATTTGTTTTTCTATGTAAATACATAAAATTATTTTTCGATGAATAGAAATAAAATTTGTTTTCCATGAAAATACATTTGCATGAAAGACTTTTCCATGAATAGAAAGAAAATTTGCTTTTCTATGAATAGAATAAAATATTTTTCCATGTAAAAAAAAATTGTCCATGAAAAGTCATAAAATTTGTTTTTCCAGGATTAATATAAATTTGCTTTTCCATGAATAGAATAGAATATTTTTCCATGAAAATGATAAAAAATGTCCATGAAAAGTCATAAAATTTGTTTTTCCATGATTAATTTAAAATTTGCTTTTCCATGAATAGAATAGGATATTTTTCCATGAAAAAAGCTAAAAAAAGTTTTGGCAATGAAAAGTCATAAATTTGTTTTTCCATGATTAATTTAAAATTTGCTTTTCCATGAATAGAATAGAATAATTTTCCATGAAAAAAGATAAAAAAGTTTTGTCCATGAAAAGTCATAAAATTTGTTTTTCCATGATTAATTTAAAATTTGCTTTTCCATGAATAGAATAGAATATTTTTTCATGAAATTTGTTTTCTTATGAATAGACATAACTTTGTTTTTCAAGGAAAAAATATTAATTTGTTTTTTCCATAAAAAAGATCTAAAATTTGTTTTTTTATGAAAAGCCATGAATTTGTTTTTCCATAAATAGAAGTGCTCTTTTTCATGAAAAAAAAAACATAAAATCTTTGTTTTTCCATGAACAGATAAATCTGTTTTCCCCTGAAAAGGCATAACGTTAATTTTTCCATGAAAAGACATCCCATTTTTTGTTCCATGAAAAGACATAAAATTTGTTTTTCCATGAAAAGACATAAAAATGTTTGTTCCATGAAATGACATAAAATTAGTTTTTCCATAAAAAATATACAAACTTTTTTTCACCATGAAAAGACATAAGCATACACAATTTCAACTTTCTTTATATTTTCATACAGGAAAACATTGGACAAATTTTCTTTGCCATTTCAGTTTACCATGTTTTTTTTTTAAGCGCCACTTAAACGGAATGAACATGAACACGAAAAATAAGTGAGCACAAACTCCGCCACAAGGATAAAGAGCCACTTAAAAGTTTCTGCTCACTTATTTTTCGTGGTCATAACCGAAGCAAAATATGATGAAAGTAAAAATAAAATAGATAAACCCTATAATTTTGTTGTTGTTTGTATAGAAGAACTAGCCTTTTATATAATACTAACAAAAGTACCCGTCGTTGACTGGGTTCAAAAACAGCCTACAGTAAATGGACTCTGATTTATGAAAGTATGATAGGTTATGAAAAGGAAGGGTTGTAAAGAGATAGCTTCGAATTTGGGAGTACCAAAACCAAAGCTAAATATGATGAAAGTAAAAATAAAATAGATAAACCCTATAATTTTTTTGTTGTTTGTATAGAAGAACTAGCCTTTTATATAATACTAACAAAAGTACCCGTCGTTGACTGGGTTCAAAAACAGCCTACAGTAAATGGACTCTGATTTATGAAAGTATGATAGGTTATGAAAAGGAAGGGTTGTAAAGAGATAGCTTCGAATTTGGGAGTATCAAAACCAAAGCTAAATATGATGAAAGTAAAAATAAAATAGATAAACCCTATAATTTTTTTGTTGTTTATATAGAAGAACTAGCCTTTTATATAATACTAACAAAAGTACCCGTCGTTGACTGGGTTCAAAAACAGCCTACAGTAAATGGACTCTGATTTATGAAAGTATGATAGGTTATGAAAAGGAAGGGTTGTAAAGAGATAGCTTCGAATTTGGGAGTACCAAAACCAAAGCTAAATATGATGAAAGTAAAAATAAAATAGATAAACCCTATAATTTTTTTGTTGTTTGTATAGAAGAACTAGCCTTTTATATAATACTAACAAAAGTACCCGTCGTTGACTGGGTTCAAAAACAGCCTACAGTAAATGGACTCTGATTTATGAAAGTATGATAGGTTATGAAAAGGAAGGGTTGTAAAGAGATAGCTTCGAATTTGGGAGTACCAAAACCAAAGCTAAATATGATGAAAGTAAAAATAAAATAGATAAACCCTATAATTTTTTTGTTGTTTGTATAGAAGAACTAGCCTTTTATATAATACTAACAAAAGTACCCGTCGTTGACTGGGTTCAAAAACAGCCTACAGTAAATGGACTCTGATTTATGAAAGTATGATAGGTTATGAAAAGGAAGGGTTGTAAAGAGATAGCTTCGAATTTGGGAGTATCAAAACCAAAGCTAAATATGATGAAAGTAAAAATAAAATAGATAAACCCTATAATTTTTTTGTTGTTTATATAGAAGAACTAGCCTTTTATATAATACTAACAAAAGTACCCGTCGTTGACTGGGTTCAAAAACAGCCTACAGTAAATGGACTCTGATTTATGAAAGTATGATAGGTTATGAAAAGGAAGGGTTGTAAAGAGATAGCTTCGAATTTGGGAGTATCAAAACCAAAGCTAAATATGATGAAAGTAAAAATAAAATAGATAAACCCTATAATTTATTATACCATACCTGTTCACACTAGAACACTTATCACAATATTCTGTGGATCTATATTAAAAAAACCTTGTTCAAATTTGTGACATATTTCCATTCTATGGAGTTTAGGCACGAACGACACCCCCCATAATTTTATTATATCATATTTATTCAAACTGAAACATAATTATCAAAGTATACTTACGCAGATAGATATGAAAAGTCTTTATTAAAGTTTGTGCATATTTCCATTCTATGGAGGCCAGGCGCGAACGCAGACCCCACAATTATATTATACCACCCATATTTAAGTTAAAACATACTTATCAGAGTATTAGTATGTACATCTATATCAAAAACACTTGTAAACGTTTTTTTATTTTTAAATTTTTTATTTCTATACTTTGAAGACCAGGCGCGTACGCAGACCCCACAATTTCAATGAATCATCAATTTGCCAGTACCCATTCCTGTGTCTCGATACATCTACTATTATTATATATGATCGGTTTTCTATAATAGTCAACCATATAGGAGCCTTTTCGTAACCAGACAGACTCACATACGTTCAGCTTTATATTATATATATATATATATATATATATATATATATATATATATATATATATATATATATATATAAGTGAATTTAGTTTACAAACAAATGGCTACACATAAGCATACATGTTTCAGCGAAAACTCAGTAAGGGAATCGCTTCGTCAGGCCAAGGACAACTCTGAACTCTGGCTGTTTCAACTCAAACATTGCCAATTCATAACTAGGACTACATCATATTTAAGTGTAAAGGGGGAGACAGGATCTAAAGAGAAAGTATATACATTAAAATGTGATCATCCATTATGTTAATTATATTAATTTATTTTTTTATTATTTTCTTTATTTTATAGTGCGTCAAGAGTTTCAAGTAGAGTTTCAATATTATCAGTAAATTCCTAGTTCAGTAGGTAAGTTGTGTAGAATAGGAACCCAAGTTTAAAAAAAAGGGAACGGCTGTATTCAAATGTAATATGTACATAAGTATAATTATATATTAACATTAATATTAATCAGTTAAAATATATAGTTATCTGAATAATTCATTAGGCTACTAACGTTTAAAATAAAATAAATCGTTTACGTTTTTTTTGAAAAAAGTTTACGATGTAATGAATAATTAACGAAATAATGTCAGTTATATTATTCATTGTAAATGCTAACGTTAAAAAAAAACTTACGTATAAAATAAATGGTTAACTTGTAAATAAATTAGTGTCCGTATAATATTACTTTTGTAAATTCTAACGTTTCAAAAATTACGTATAAAAATAGGTGATTAAAGTATAAAAATAAAATAAATTAGGCTCGATGAGGTCACCATTGAAACCTACGTTAAACGATCATGAAAAGTATAATTATGGTAAGATTAAAGATAAATAAAATAAAAAATAGAAAATATCTTTAGTTAAAAATTTAATTTATTAGGTATAGGGTATGCTTATTTGATGTTCAAATACAAATGTTTAAAATAATTAACGTTTAGAATAGTTTCAGTATAGAATAAAATTAATTATGGGAAAAGGATAAAAGGGGCGGGGGAAACTGGATAAACTATAAAAATATTATTTACAAACTTAGGCGTTTTATAATCTTTTAAGCGTATGTATCTGAAAATGCTTGCAGGAGATGGCTGATTCTTGTTTTATATTTAAAAGTTTGTCACGGTCTTTAAAATTAGTAATCTCCATTTTCTCATGCAGGCATAAGAAACAAGGTGACTGCAAAGAGTAACATGCTTTAGCCTTTTTTATTATTTTCCAATGTATTCAAGGCGTTTTGTTTTCTCTAATTAACTTCCAATAGTGTATAGATAAGGAAGTATCTTTTTCGTAAGTTAGGTTATTCAACGATCTTTTATGCCCGTAGTATCTTCCTTTGAACGTTAATTTTGTACTCCCAATATAAAATTTTCTTCTGGGAATATTTTAGCTAGATACACTACCGAAGGTGTTAGGCACATTTTGTTTACGGGACAGGTCGTAGGAAATTTACAATTACAATTGTTAACTACTTTAGGATTATTAACTGTTGCAACATTAGATTTCATTAACATCTTATTGTTATGCTTTTTTATGATTCTTTCTAAGTTGTCGCAACAGCTGTAACTCACTTTTATGGTATTTCTGTTAAAAACCTTGTGTAGTAAATTACCTGGAGGAAAGTGTTTGTCGATTAATTGCAAAAACTTTTTTCCAATTTTAGTTTTTAGTGAGCTATTATACGTAGGTTAAAACCAAATCACTTTTCTAGATCTATTATTAGTATTCTTATTA
>NC_136521.1:8204503-8234503 GCF_053919585.1 Euprymna scolopes | reverse complement strand
CTGCCCAAGCAGTCTCCATATTTGGCGATTGTCCTGATAATTAACATGGACTAGCAGATCGTAAATTAGGAATATTCTTCCCAGCAAAATGAGATACGAAACCATAAACAGTATTATTCCTGGTTAATTTTATATTATACTAGCAGGGAGACCCGACGATGCCCGGGATTAAATGATGATTAACGAATGTTACACACGCCAATTTTCTGTTCTTTCTTTCATCCGATTGTTTCGACTAGCAATACTTATCGAAGTCATTCCGATACAAAACCTATCTAAGAACACTAGTACCTTCGTGTGAAATTTCATAAAAATCGCCCCAGCCATTTTCGAGTCCATAGGGAAGAAACTCATCACAAACACTCAGAATGACACTTCCTTATATATATATATATATATATATATATATATATATATATATATATATATATATATAATTATAAAACTCCAATGATCTTGTAACGATGTATGTAACCCACTTTCTGGTTTACGACATCCGGTTGCGCATGCGTGCATGACCTTCGCACTGAAATATTAACGTTATTATTTCGAAATTATTATTTAACATGGGAAGAGTGGGGGTTTAAATAACTTAAACGTAATACAGAAATAAACGATGTAAAAAAAGCAGATATATCAAAATTTGAAATTTGACTATAATAAGTATTATGGTATCTGTTCAGTGCACATTTACCTATAAGTATGTCAAACTACTTATAATTCAGTAACAGTAATTTTTTTTCAAAAATAATCAATTATAATAAACAGAACGACTCATAGAAATCTATCTATATTCTTTTTTCATTTTAATATACTTTCATAGAAATGTTTCTGTTATGTCAAAAAATATTTTCTTTACGTCACAAGTGTTACGCTCGTACATGAATTCCATAGCTTATCTAACATACTGACCCAATGGATTACGGGAAGTCTAGTATATATATATAAACTTCTTTCCAGTTAACAACAAAAAACAAAAAAACAAAACAAAAAACATGCGAACGAAGAAATGATTTGCGGCGATTTGATCTTCTTTTATTGTAAACTGAACTCATTAATAAGAAAAAAATAAAATAAATTGGTGAGGTACACTGGGGCTTGAATACGAGATCATTCGATCTGTAATCGAATGCTTTACAACTGAGTTATATCTCCAGATGTCAATGGCCCTGTCGGTGGGGCATTAGAATACGCCGACTGCCCCCCTGCAGAGGGTAAAAGTCCCTCAATGGGGATCCTGGATATGACCTTAAACTATATCTGATGGTGAGGCCCGAGCTTGCGGGATCTGGGGAGTGTTGAGCCACCCTTTAATTACCATTGCTCCCAGGTCCACTCTGACCCGGAGTGGTAGTACCTGTTAGGGTCCCAACTATGGGTTAAATAGAAACTGACTTGCAAAAAAACAAATATATTCTATTAAAAAAATTTTCTTCAAATTTACCGGATTCGGCATTAAATAACCTGAAAAGGGTTGATATGCCGTAAAACAAAAACAACCAACCAACCAGATGTCAATATTTCTTAATTGCTAAGATTGCATTATCTCCCTTAGCGGCGTGACGTACAAAAATTTTCCTGTTAAATTATCTTTTTTTATCTTTTAGACAAAAAAACTATTTTTAGGATCGGATTTTTTCCATTTACGATATTTATCGAATGAATTTCTGTAAAAAATAATAAAAAAAACATATCTAAGAACACTGCCAGATATATAAATTACCTTTGCGTGAAATTTTCAAAAAATAAGGGTAGCCGTTTTGGAACCTATGCGGAACAAACTCACACACAGAGACAAAGTTGCATTTCTATAATTGTAGAGATCAGTCATCTGCTGTCCAGCTGAAGTGGTGTCTCTCTATAGACTTGCGTAAGGAATCAGGTAAATATTTTTCCTTTCAAAATGAAACTGTCTCGCCACTCTATACAACGACTAGTATTCCCAAATTCTCCGCCATATTGTATAGATCATTGTTTTTTTAACTTCGGTGATCTGGCGGGAACAGGTGCGTAATGGTCTCAAATAGTTTCCACTGCCATCTCAGTGGCAATATCCTTTGTTTTTCATATGATACGTTCTTTTATCAGTATAATCACGTTGTGCACGGCATAATCACGTTGACACACCGATTCTTGTCAGATCACTGAAGTTAAGCAACGTTGAGCTTGGTCAGTCCCAGATAGGTAACCAATTGTGGAATTCATAGCGCTGTATGTAGGAGGACGTCGATAACTCCCTGCAAGAATTGCAAAAACCCAAGGTCGTCATTTCCCCTAACGGGGATATATGTTCGACCACAGACCGCATGCAAATTTCATACTCCAGTGGAAGTTTCTTCCTTTGGAGGAAGCCGGTTAAATCCGTTAGGGTTAGTACCGTTTCCATTCTATTTCCATACGCTGTTGTATCGAACGTGAAGCTAGAACTATAATGTATTTTCTTGGATATGATTAAAGTGTAGAACCTGTTATGTTCAAATAGGCTCAAACAATATTTTGGGATGTCCCTTTGCGCCGGATGTTCAAACAATGCACGGGAGGCAATGCACAAGAGAAGAAGGATACAACGGCGGAATTTCCACGGGTCCTGCTAGTCTAGAGTACTAATACACCAACCTATTTCATCATCGTACGTACGTTATCAGTAGGGCTATGACAACAGCATATTCTTAAAATTGTTTTGACTCTCGAATATATATCCGACACAGACACAGTTAATCAACCGAGAACCACATCACTCTATATAAAAGCAGATAAGATTTCAACGGATACACACTCTAGAGTAAAAACAATGAAAAGAATATGCTGTTGTCATAGCCCTAGTTATCACACACTTTAAAAAATCGAGACCGTCGGTTCAGTAAAGAAAAAAATCACAAGAGAGAATACGTCATACATGGGCGTATTGTGACCTTGTAGAGTACTCTCAGGCGTAAGTAATATCTAGCACCGTAAAAAGAGCCCACTTTATTAGCAGCAGCCTTGGCAATGCCCTCGATGTATCTGTTCCAGCTCATGTTCCCTGTGAACGTTAAGCCGAGGGGTTAGAACGAAGTGTTATATAATAGGGTACCGACCTGCATACATAAATATGTTCTTGCTACGGAGAGTTCATCTGAATGTGTGTACGTGTTAGGGTTAGGGTTGGGGTTGTGTACGTGCTACTAAATGTTTATAGTGGTTCTTCACTAATTGAACCCTAAATTACTATGTTGCTCGTGATGTGCATATACTCGTTTGCATGATATATACGTGGCTGAATGCCTGTTACGTTGTTGAGTCGACAGGTTGTAATACAAATACAATTCACAGTACCTTAATTTGTTACTTATCTTTTTCTGTTGGATGGTTCATTTCTTGCATCCTCCAAACGGCTGCAACAAAGAAGCATTCCCTCCGAACAGATAACATAACTCACCGGTTACAAAGAATATATATATTTATTATTTTGTTCTAGTCCAGTTGAGTCCCAAATCCTCGAAGGCCAGCGAACGCTTTCTTCCTACCCCATCTCTATTGCTTGTGCGCGTCCTGCACACCAATCCTTCTTCAATCTCGGATGTTAACTCTCTCAAATCTCAGATCTAACTAACTCCAAAAATCCCTTATCAGCTGACTGTTACGTCATACGTTTTTTTTTTACATGGAAGTCAACACTTATCAAGGCCCGGAGGCCACTCGGGGATAAGGGTTATTGCGTGTACAATAATCAATGGGATAATATCGTAGTAATCGTTAGTAATGGAGATTTGATAAAGTGTCTTACTTAAGGAGGCGGTTCATCAGGAATTTGTTTATGTTGGACTTGAAGACATACAAGTTGTAGTCAGGTGGGAAACAGGTAAACGGCAGAGAGTTCCACAGGCGTGTACTTCTAAGAAAGAAGCTTTGTTCATGGAATCTACGCTTTGATTTAGGCACAGATAAAAAGTGGGGAAAATTACTGACTGCGGTTTCAGCTAGACGGGTGTTTTTCGTGAAAGATTGGCGAGGGGGGACCAGAGATTGGAGCTCAGACGAGCAATTCCCATGGAAATAACGATGAAATAACAACAGTCTCGTAAATAACATGTATCCCTAACTCATCAGTTGTCAGGTCTAACCTAATTTTTATTCTATTTTTTTCAGCTAAAAATTCACAACTGTCTGTGCCTAAACCGAAACGTAGATTCCATGAACAAAGCTTCTTTCTTAGAACTGCACGCCTATGGAATTGTCTTTCGTTTTCCTGCTTTCCGGCTGACTACAATATGGTTGTCTTCAAGTCTAATGTAAACAAGTTTTTGATGAGCCGTTCCACATAAGGTTACACATTTACCGAATTTCCATTACTAACGATTACTATATTGTCCAATTTCTACTGTACAGTCTTTAACCTTTATCCACGAGTGACCTCTTGGCCTTGATAAGTGGCGATGCCTATGTAACCCCCCCAAAAAAAACTATAAATATAATTCTATTTTTAATAGTTTGTGAAAGAATGTTGCTACTTAATAAAATTCCTAACTAATTTATCCAAACTTAATTCTTAATAATTCTTATAATAAATGATATTTTTGGTGAAATCCTGACAATCGATGTATAGAGGTCAGAGTGCTTTATTCAACAGAAGTACTTTCAGGTAATGTATCTTTGGCCATAGCTATTAATGGTTGAGAAGATTTCTTGAGATTATTAAAGGAAACAAGCATAGTCTTGGCAGCATTGCATGTGGCCATCCATTTTTGACCCCAGTCCACTACAGATTGTCTTGGTATCCTTAGCAACTGAAATTAGACAAAACGTGTGTTAGTCCGCAAACAACGTTGTTCCAATCCAGAGTGCCTCTTTAGGGAGTTATATTTTCTTCCCACATTAAAATCAGAGCATGTGTCTAGTTCTGCTCTCATGGGGAGATAGAAAATGGGAGATTTGCTGAATGGAAGCACGCTCTTCGATATGTCAATATTTTACGACATGGAGGAAATCCGTTTTTTCTGGACTAGAAAAAATAGAATTCTATGAAAAGTCAAAATCTACTTGTATGTAAAAGGCACGTTGTCTGTGTGTATGTATGTGTGAGTGTGTCCCCATACAGACTCTAAAACGGCTGGGTCATTTTAAAAAAAAAATCACACACATATATTATGTGCTTGGGAGTGTTTTTAGGTTTTGTATCGGAATACCTCTGATAAGTATCAAAAATCGATAATCAAAGAAATCTAATTAAAGAAGAAGCATTCCAATTTTGGTCAAAGTTAACACTTTTATGCAGGCTACCAACATAATTGCATTCAAGAAATTTTATCACCACACAAGTAGAATGCTTCGGCCTATAAAATCAACAGTAGCTTCTTTGAAAAAATAGTGGCGCGTCCAAAATGAACGCTTCTATTTAGAGTGTACCTATTTACTATGCGTCCCCACGGGGCAGAGTTAAACACCAGGGTCGTTTTTTAACGTGGAGGAGTGTAACTGGATCATTGTACTTGACTTTTGCATTGTAAACTTAATTCAAGTCATTATATACAATTAAAAATTATTTCATAAAATCTACAGTAGGTTCTCTGCGGGGAGGCATGTGAAGCTTCCTCCTAGTGCACAACGGTGAGTTCCTGACTAGAGCAGGCAATCAATTGATTTGATTGACGAATGGGCGATTTCACCGATTTCGATGGCAATAAAAGTATTAGAAGTGTGGAACATTTATAAATTCTCTTTAAATCCCGTGTAACGTCGGATTGCCTTGCTAGTTACTCATAAATGTAAAAATTAAAAAAAAATATTTCCGTGGAAAAATTCACCTTAAAAAATTTTTTTAACACAAAATAATGTTTGCCCTCTATCATCCATTGTTAAGAAAAAAACTACTCAGAGAACAAACCAAACTATGTTCATCTTTCTCTTCCCATAAGCTGGGGTGATTCTGGCTGAAATGTGACGTATTCGTTACAGTTCAAACCTTTCTCGCCCCACCCCCACACTGTGTGGTACCATCGCAACGAAACAAGCAAACAAAAATAAATAAATCTGACTCAGCTTTTCTTTCTGTTTTAGCAAAAGGCATTTATCATCATTAGTTTTTCAAACACTGACTGTTTCTTATTTTTCTAACTGTTCATTTCGTCTGCCATGGGATTAACCCCAACCCCGCTGCCTTGACACCAGCTTAAATGTCACGCCACACATCCATCTCGCCCGTGTGTTTTTTTTTCTTGTCTTTCTTGTTCATTTGATCTGCCATGAAATTGACAAAACCTTACCGTCTCGATAATAGCTTAAAAGTCTCTCTCTGCAACTGCGGGCCACATGTCCACCTAACCTGTGGCGTTTTTCTTTCTTATCCACGACACATATCCAGCAATTTTTCTTAATCGAGTTTACATGTTCATCTTTTTGGACGCGCACTTAGCTTTTCCTCGACCACGTGTTGTCCTTTTTTTCTGTTTCTTGGCACGCATCCTAATTTGCTTATGTGCTTTTTCTTCGGCCACTGCTGTAAATATCTTCGAAATTTACCCACGCGCTCGTACGCGTTCTGTTTATGGCCACCCGATGTGACTTTGAGCCATTAATAAGACTAAAAATAAAAATGCCTAATCGTACGATTTTACAATTTTTACATACATTGTGGTTCAGCAGCAAATATTTACTGCAGAGTTGTTTACGCATTATTATTATTATTGTTATTATTATTATTATTATTATTATTAATAATAATTTATATTATTATTATTATTAATAATAATATAATATAATAATAATAATAATAATAATAATAATAATAATAATAATAATAATAATAATAATAATCATCATCATCAATTTCTTTAATGACAAAAAGTCTGCCTGGGCGGGGGCCAGAGTCACCTCAGCTTACGGTATACAGATTATGAAAGCGCAAATATACTAAGAGAAAAAAGCAAAACAAATAATAGTAAAGATTTATATATCTATAAAAGTGAGAATGTGAGTGTGTGAGGACACTTCTCAACCTATATACTCAACGAAATTGTAAAAATAATAATGTGTAAATAACATATAGTCTCTAAAGATAATTTCCAGGTTCTATATGATTTCATAATTTTACAGATGCATTATAGGTCCGCAGCAAATATTTACTGCAGAGTTATTTACTCATTACTATTATTAATCACAGCTATGGTTGATCTAATTATTTGCCCTATAATTTGGTAGTGTTTGAATATATGGTTAAGCGTCATTTAGAACTGCTTTAAAGCTTCACCGCTCACTAATTTTTCCGGCCATATTTTAAACAATTATTACAGTTTATAGATTACCGTTTCAGCTATATTGTGAAAAACAAAATTCAATTTTCGTTCAGTAAAACAAAAGTTATGATGAATTTTCTGGTGTTCGAAATCGTAAAAAAAGTAAGTAGGTGAGCGACGTTTTTTATGATTGGTTTCCATAAAAACCACGTCGCTTCAGCGACTACTGTTGCACCAACTCACCACTCTCGTGAAAGGAGAAGTAACAAGTGGAACGGAAAGAATGAAAGCATGAAAGGGAGATGATTGGGTGAATTCTATTGAAAGCAGACGAGTGCCGTGCATTGTTATTGCATATGTGTATGTTAAGTTTATTAGGGTAAAAAAATAAAACTGAAATTAAACAAAGAACTAGTGAATTTACTATAATCCTGGAAAAATCATTACAACACAATGAAAAGAATATGGATTACAATAGAAAATTTAAGCATGAAAAGTAATATGGTTAAGCTTAAACATGGAAAAGTAAAGGACTAGTTGTTAAAACTGGAAAAGACGATAAAAACAGTCAAACAAAAATTATGAATTTTCTGGTTTAGAAAATCGTAAAAATATGTAAGGAGGTGAGCGACGTTTTTTTATAACTGGTTTCCATGCAACCACGTTGCTTCAGCGACTAATGCTACTACTAATTCGAACTGAGCAGTAAAAAGTAAACTAGAGAATGAAAGCCTTAAAGGGAGATAATTGAGGGGATCTTATTGAAAGCAGAAGAGTGTTGGTTGGTTGGTTGTTTTTGTTTTACGGCATATCAACCCTTTCCGGATTATTTAATGCCGAATCCAAAGATTTTGAAGAAAATTTTTTTTAATAGAATATATTTGTTGTTTTCACGTTGGTTTCTATTTAACCCATAGTTGCGACCCTAACAGGTACTACCACTCCGGGTCAGAGTGGACCTGGGAGCAATGGTAATTAAAGGGTGGCTCCACACTCCCTAAAGCCCACAAGCTGGGGCCTCACCACTGGATATAGTTTATACATATCCAGGACCCCCATTGAGGGACTTTTACTCTCTACAGGGGGGCAGTCGGCGTATTCTAATGCCCCACCGACAGGGCCCAACAGAAGAGTGCTGTGCATTGTTATTAAATAAATGTTTATGGGGGCAAAAGAATAAGACATTAATTAAACAAAGAACAAGTGAATTTATTAGAAGCCTAGAAAATCATGGATTACAATAGAAAAATGTGAGCATGAAAAGTAAGATGGTTAAGCTTAAACATGGAAAAGTAAAGGACTAGTTTAAACTGGAAATGAAACGGACAAGATATTCTCGTAAAAAAATAAATTTAGAACTTAAAATATTGCAGTATTAAGAATTTTGTTGAAATCCAGTTTATAACATCATAATTCTTAATAGTGTAATAATTTAAATTACTTTTCATGCTCGCATTTTTTTCCATTGTGTTAAACAGAAGTTTATTTAAAAAAATGTTTGTGGGAAAACGTTCATAAAAATATGAACGTTAGTTTTTTTTTTTTTAAATTTTCAAGTTACACCTGGACAAACAAACACATATACACACGAAGATTTGCCTTTTATATAATTTCAGGTGGAATCTGATTATCTCACTGTAAAGAATGAACTACCTGAAGGATAACGTTCTTCTTCGTGTTCATCTTATGATTTGTCTTGAGGCGTAGGTTGGTATGTACAGAAATTTGTCCTTGAATCTGCTTTTGCGAAATGCTCCTTTGTAAAAAAAAATGAGATGCCTCTTTAAAAATAGCCAAGTTCCATGTCAGGAACGAGATTCAACGGTGTATATTAAGTATACGTTTTATCAATAGTTCCGGTGAGTGACACGACATGTACAAATGTGATTTATAATAAGGTACTGCGGATAATTCAAGCATGATTTTTTTTCTGGGTTCATTCGTATTATTATACTCATCATCTCTCTTTATACACACACATACACATATATATATATATATATATATATATATATATATATATATATATACTAGCAAAAGTACCCGTCGTTGACTGGGTTCAAAAACAGCCTACAGAAAATGGACTCTGATTTATGAAAGCATGATAGGTTATGAAAAGGAAGGGTTGTAAAGAGATATCTTCGAATTTGGGGGTATCAAAAACCAAACCAAAATATGATGAAAGTAAAAATAAAATAGATAAACTCCATAATTTATTATACCATAACTGTTCACACTGAAACACTTATCACAACATTCTGTGGATCTATATTAAAAGAAAACCTTGTTAAACTTTGTGACGTATTTCAATTCTATGGAGGTCAGGTGCGAACGAACATCCCATAATTTTATTATACAATATTTCTTCAAACTGAAACATAATTATCAAAGTATACTTACGCAGATAGACATGAAACGTCTTTATTAAGGTTTGTGCCTATTTCAATTCTATGGAGGCCAGGCGCAAACGCAGACCCCACACTTTTATTATCCCATCCCTATTTAAGTTAAAACATACTTATCAAAGTATTATTATGTACATCTATATCAAAAACACTTGTAAAGGTTTTTAAAAATTTTTTTATTTCCATAGTTTGTGGATCAGGCGCGTACGCAGACACCACAATTTTAATGAATCATCATTATGCCAGATCAAACATACCCATTTCTGTGTCTCGATACATCTTCTATCATTATATGTGATCAGTTTTCTATAATAGTCAACCATATAGGAGCCTATTCGTGACCAGACACACACAGACGTTCAGCTTTATATATATATATATATATATATATATATATATATATATATATATATATAATGTTATGTTGTGGGTGTATTATTTTTGAAGGTACCAAATCTGAGCGTATGTTACGTTGATCTTATTTAGATGCCGACTTATATATTTGTTGTAAGAGTCTTAGTGATAGATACAGTCTTTGGAGTGTTCATGTTGTTGGGTGTTCATATTTGTGGAGGCATAAACAGGCATATATATATGTAAGGACAGTGTACATGTTACTACAAGAGCACCCAACTAGAAGAGATAGACCGAGAGTGCGTTTGACATTTACGTTTTGACAGTTGTACATATAATATAAACACGTTACCTTTCTCGTTGTAATGATGGGCACAGAAAGACGGCAGTTATAAAAAACATGATCATTTATTCTTCGACCGGTCGGAAATGATTCTGTATTTCAGGGATTCAAAGTTGCTACATGGTTATTTCTAAACCCTCTTGCTTCCCAGAGGGTGCCTTGACTCTAACCGAGAATCGGTCTGAGCCTATCTGCTTCTCTGATCGGACTGATCTGATACCCCCTGCTTCTTCTCTCTGACTGATCCTGATACCCACTTATTTAACTAAATTTATAACTCATGACGTCATTGCATGACCGCGCACGTGTATATGAGACCCATGGCACGAATCCTTCTCTAACCTAATTTTACGTAACTCACTTTACAATAACATTTTCTATTCTCTTTGTTTAATAAAGGAATTTGACCTATTTGTTAATTCTGTAACCCATATTTCTATTATGTTTTCTTTCTAAGAATGTAAATAGTTTCCATCCAAATTGTATTGATTAAATATTTTAACAGAGTCATTAATTTAACTGGACATTCCATTTATAATAACATTCTGTGTTTATTTTAACTTATGATTGGAATTCTCAATTCCAAGTCTAATTTCGCAAGTTCGAATCCTTGACTATCATATTTACAGAAATTTGGCTGTCAAGGGGTGACACTCTACCAAACTCCTCCGTCAATTTTGGGACTAAACACTCTGAATTTTAAATCTAGGTTACTTGGACATGGTTCAAATATTTAATTCAATTTGAGCCCAAATAATAAATGTTAAGGGGTCAAAATTGGGTTCAAATAAAAAAAAAATTGACCTTTACGGTATCTACCAAATTACTCAGCCAATTTTGGTCTAAATATTTGAAATTTTACATAAAGTGTAATCAGGCATAGGGCAAGCTGTTTAATCGGTTTTGGCCGAAAATTTGGCTGCCAGTGGTCAAAGTTAAAAAGGTTTGACTTTTGCGGTCTCTAGCAAACTATTCAGCTACTTTTGGGACGAAACATTTGAAATTTTACATAAAGGGTATTCAGACATGCAGTAAGCTTTTTAATCAATTTTTGGACGAAAATTTGGCTACCAAGAGGTCAAAGTTGAAAGAGTTAACCTTTCCAGAGTCTATCAAACTCTTCCGCCAATTTTGGGTCCAAATACTTGAAATGTTAGATGTAGTTAACCTGAATATAAGTCAAACTGTTTACTCTATATGTACTTATGTACATATAGTTATGAACAGTATATAGGGCCTGATCATAGCTGGGCTGAATTGCTCGCTAGTATATATATATATAATGAATGAATGACAAAAAGTCTATATTATTTTTTCTTACATGGGGGGGTCACCACTTATCAAGGCCCGGAGGCAACTCAGGGATAAGGGTTATTGCGTGTACAGTAATCAATGAGATAGTATCGTAGTAATCATTAGTATTGGGGGTTTTGATAGAGTGTTTTACTTAAGAGGGTGGGGTGTCAGGAATTTGTTTATGTTGGATTTGAAGACATCCAAGTTGTAGTCAGGTGGGAAACAGGCGAACGGAAGAGAGTTCCGCAATCGTGCACTTCTGAGAAAGAAGCTCTGCCCATGGAATCTACGTTTGGATTTAGGCACAGATAAAGAGTGGGGAAAATTATTGACAGTAGTTTCAGCCAGACAGGTGTTTCTCGGGAAATATTGGTGAGGGGGGAAAATTGGAGCTCAGACGAGCACTTGTCATGGAAATAACGATAAAACAGAGACAGGCTCGCAACGTCTCTTCTTTGGGAGAGAGGTTGCAGGGAAGAGAAAAGGACATCCCCCACTAGACTACGAAGTCTATTTTGTACTGTCAAGGCAGGATAGGCTTTTTTTTAGCCGCTCCTGCCCAGATGTGGCAGCAGTACTCCATCCTTGGACGTACTTGGATTTTATACAGATAGAGAATTGCATCAGTAGTGAGATATCTTCTGGGGCAGTAGAAGGATCCCACCATTTTCCCAGCGTCCCTGGCAACAGATTTGATGTACGTGTTCCATTTCAGATCAGGAGTAAAGGTCAAACCCAGAAGCTTGTCAAAACATGGAGCCTCCCCAAGACGAGAGCCATCCATTTCAATTGATGCAAGATAGGGATCAGAGCGTTGATGATGTAAACATAGAAGCTTGGTTTTTGTATGCATTAAAAGTGACCAGCCACCTCTTCCCCATTGTACCACGCGCTCAAGATTAGAGGAGAGAGAATTAGAGAGAGCTTTGCCATTTACGGCTTTTGATGTGTTGCCGTAGATGGTCGTGTCCTCAGCATAGATGTCAACGAATGAGTTAAGTATGTGTTTTGGGAGATCATTGATGTAGATCAGGAAGAGAGTTGCGCCCAGGATGGACTCCTGGGGGACTCCTGCATTAATACTGTGGTCCTCTGATTTCTGCCCATCAGCCACTACTCTTATGAACCTATCAGAGAGAAATGATTTAATGATTGAGAAAACATTTCCAGTTATATCGTTGCTGGAAATCTTGTGAAGTAGGCCCTTATGTCATACCCTATCGAAGGCCTTCGATATATCAAGAGCAATTGCCCTGATGCTAATCATCTTACAATTAATTCCTTTAATTCAGTTAACATTTACAATTCTTGACAATATCTGTTTCGTAGCACAAAATCAATCACTTAATTATTATATGAATTAGTGGATCTATTTTGCCCTTAACTCATGAGAATAAATAGCAAGAATCAATCAACCAAAAGGAAATAAAATAAGTTTTGACATAATTAAAATCCGAAAATTGGAAAAGAAACTATAAATACCTTATAATATGATGGATTAATTGTTGATATTTCTTCTGATAAATTAAGGGCAAAATACATTCACTGTAAAAAAAAAACAAACAATTATTTACTAGCCTGGGTGTCCGGTGTTGCCCGGATGTTTGGAGGTGTGTGTTGAATAACAAAAAAAAAAAAAAAAGAAAAAAAAAGGAAGGCTCGAACCCGTACCGCAAAGGAAGAAAATAATGTGAAAATAAACGTGACGTTTTTACTGTTGCGCTCATGCTTTTGACAGGTTTACTCTAAACTCTTGTTGATTTCAAATGTCTTCACCCTCTTCCCATTCCTTATAGTAATGTAATCATGCTGAGCCCTTCGTCCTTCTTCCCCCTATCTGTACTTTTTTCATTCTTTTTTCTTTTTCTTTCTGTCTTTTCTATTTCCCTTTTTATTCCTCCATTTATCCTATTAAGTATTGACATTCTCCCCCCCCTCGCCTTCTACTTTGAGTCCTAATCTACCAGCCCTCCGATTTAAATTTAACGTTTTAATATTTTATTTTCATTTCAGAACCAGATGCATACTTATTTTTTTTACTTGATTACTTAATTTAAATGTTATTCTAGCAAATTGGAAGATTCTCATGGACTTTTGCATGGAATTCTCAGTTGGTTAAATAATTTAAAATAATGAAAAAATGAGTAACATTGTATTTTCAACTTAAACTTATTTTCTTATTTCGATTTTATTGTGCAATAGTTTATATCAGTATGTTTTATTACGTCCCCTGACTAGGATTTTTGGTTCTTGCATGTCCAGTGTAGTTACTATATAATATATGCCTATATAAATAAAAAATATTATATATATATATATATATATATATATATATATATAAATAATCTCTTGATTGTCAGTAATTACTATGTTTACACAGGTGATTGCGTAAGCATAACATACTAGGGTCTTTCTTAATATTTATTTTACAATATCACCTTTAAAGAGCCCTCTTAATAAACTAAATTTGAGTCCGTTTAAGGGAATTAAAAAAAGCAATTGCATATATATATATATATATATATATATATATATATATATATATATATATATATATATATATATATATATATACGTTTTATTTTTCCCCAGCTCTTCTCGCACCCCTTACCTGTTCACTCTTTCACTATTTCATCTCATAACAACGAACATTTCTGTAAAAGTCTGTGGAAGCTACAGACGGCCAAAAAACGGCCGGGTAGCTGAAACAATAATGTAACTTTACAGAAAGACACGGTAATAAAAAATAAAACGCATATTTGCTCTACAACAGTATTGAACACTTTCTTCAGTTTTTATTAATTACCATTTCTACTATATATATATATATATATATATATATATGTGTGTGCGTATGCATGTATATAAAAGTATATATATATATATGACATTACTATATATATATAAGTGTATATGCATGCATTTGAAAAAATATATATATATATGACATTACTATATATATATATATAATTGTGTATGCATGCATATAAAAGTATATATAGATGACATTACTATATATCTATCTATATATATATATATATATGCATATATATATATATATATATATATATATAACAGACAAAGAGGGAAAAAGAGACAGTGAGAGGGGAAGAAATAGATTGATATAGACAAGACATCCTAAAATAACCCTTGAGACAGGTTAATAAATCTTATCATGCGTAAATTTTATTGATCGATAAAGCCGAACCACTTATCGATTTATATCGATAAGTGCATTATGGCAAGGCACGGAGGAAATGCAGATACTGAACGGCATCGATTATCGACTTCTCTTCAGAACGCCGTCGTTAGACTTTGGCAATCAGCCGTCATCAATGACCTGGTGTCTCCAGTTTCGAATATTTTCCGAAGCAATTCACCCGTAAATACACGAACGCAATGACGTAAAGTCCTCTTTCTCTCGTCGCTTGAGTGGACGCGAAACAGGCGAGATTTACTGTCGGACACGTAGTTACACATTAAAAACTTACTAGTGGAGGAACTCGTCTACGCAGGAGTGCGATGACTAAATTTCAATCATTTATTGATAATAGCCAAAACAACGTCCATCTCAATTAATCTCTGTCTGCCTATCTGTCTTACACACACACACACACACACACACACACACACACACACACACACACACACACACACACACACACACACCAACACACACACACACAGAGTTTGTTTTGGCATACGGGAGCTACGTGAAAATAAACGAATCTGTCATAGCTGTTCACAGAGAATTTCTTCGTATTTTAACCTTAACCGGCATCAGGCAGTTCCCAAAAGAGACACATTTTTGAACTTGGTTTATTCTCTTCGCGCAGAAGGCTCACTGTAGAATAGAAAGCTTCTTGGGGCACAAAAGACAGTAAGAACCCCACATAATGTGGAGCGTGTTTGAGAAGCTATTCTCAGGAGTTCGAAAAAGAAAAGGAGTAAGAAAATCACGTTGTGCGTTTAGTGAAACTTTGAAGGAGCCGTGCATTTTGTGTTGGTTCCGAATGGTGGAGCCGTCAGTGCTGAAATTTACTGTAAGCAACTGGAGCGGGTCTGCGAAAAGTTGAAGCCAATGTACTCGGCTTTGATGCAACCGAATACGCGCTTTGATGCAACAGGACAGAAGGTAACGCTGGTATATTCTTTATTGTACTTGACGTTCTGTCTTTGCGTTTTGGTTTCGATCTCAGCTCGAGCTTATTTTTTTTTTTACTTACAAGAAAAAGAACGACTTAGAAAAAAAAAAAACACCATAATACTCGCATCCACATGTCTCAGTTTCTATATTAATTAATTTATAATATTTATGTGTAGTTTGCCAAGAAAACCAAAGACAAGTTTGAAAAGCTGAAACTAGTTGCACAGTGTTATTAGACAGAGGAACCTGAAATTTGATGCACAGTGTAAGCGGTGACTCAGTAGTAAAAATTATTCGCTTTCTCCCCTAACCCTAACCACGGTCGATCCATTTATCCATTTCGAAGAAAAGCTTGAGCAGATGATGTCCAGTTACATTTCCGGTCGCACGTCATTACCGGAAATTACGACTTCTCATTATCCTGCACTGAACTATCGAATTCTGCGTATAAATATGACAGTACGACTAATTTACATGTATATTATCATTGCTTTTTGGGGACATGATCTTAATATGACGAGATGATTGGTATTGACATGAAGTTATTTAATTAAATGTACGAGTCGTCGATTTAGCCACTAGATAATGCGATGTGAATACTTAATCACGTCTTATGATAAGATATCAAAATGTACAGGTTTTCTAATACAAATCGCATATATATATATATATATTTTATATATATATATATATATATATATATATATATATATATTTGCCTGTCTATCCGCACTGATGAGCTGTGAAACAGCGAAACAGTACTGTATGTGGATGACTATAATGCTCCTCACCTTGAGTTGAGCATATTGAGAAGTGAAACACGAATTACCATTAGCATATAAGCGACGCTCTTTGTGTAAACAAATCGAGCGGAGGTATTTCGGACGATGTCAAAACATCGTTAAACTCACTACTCGTTCAAGCAGCCGCCAATAGCGTAATGGTTGGGAGCCTTGACTGCCGTACGAACGGTCGGGTTTCAATCCTAGCTTGAGGTAGTTGCCTGTCTAGCCGCACTGATGAGCTGTGAAACAGCGAAACAGTACTGTATGTGGATGACTATATATATATATATATATATATATATATATATATATATATTCGTCTCTGTGTAAACAAAGAGAGTATACCAATAATTTGATACTTATAGATATTCACTGAGATTGTTTCCTTTTTTCCTATTCCCCTCACTAATAATTTACGGTCTTTGAACCACGTTTCTTCACGATGTTTTCTCCACCGTTGACAACGTTAATCTTGAAAAGTGTTGGCTGAAAGACGTCTCGATAGGGTATTTTTCCTGCCTAACCCCTTATTAAATCCTTTTAACTAATTTATGATTTTTAAACATGCAATTTGAGCTTATGAGAAGTATACTTTAGAAGTGTATTTTAGTTTTGTTTTCTTTGTAAAATTTTCTTTATGATGGTTTAGATTATAGAAAAAAAAAACTCAACAATTTGTAATGACACTATGTTCGTTGTTATTCAATTGTTTTATAAAATTATGTATCCTTAAAAATCTTCATATATATATATATATATATATATATATATATATATATATATATATATATATATATATATTCGCCATGCTCCATAATATGAGAAAAAATGGCGTTTAGGGTGTTTTTTGTTTTTATATGTCTCTTTTATGTTCGTACATTCTCTTGTCGAGATTGCGTTGTGTTTCGCCAAGGTATATATGTCCACAATCACGACAGGGTATGAAGTATATGCCAGCTGTGATCTTCAAATTATATTTTTTAAAATTATATTTTTGATTGGTGAGGAGGTTATTGCAGATATTTCAATGCATATTTGGTTTAGTTTTTTTTATATATGGCTTTGTTTTTACTATTTGTAGGTAGGATAATAGTTTTGGTAAGTGTTTTTTATTTAATTATGGGTCTGTCTTGATTGTGCTTAAAGATTTCTAGGGCTTATATTTTGGCGTTTAATAAGAAGTATGGCGAGTATTGTCATTCTTTAAAAGTACGTTCTATGTAGAGATCCTCCCCTAAATGTTCGTTATCACATAATCTTAAAACTCTGAGGCAGAAACCGATTATAGTACTTCTTTTCACACTACCGTTATGTATATATTAACCTTTATTAATCTGTTTGCGATGGACTTTATACTTCAATTTATTATTATTATTTATTATATTGATATTATTTATCAATGAAATACCTACAACTACTGGGCTGGTCTGATTAAAATATTGTATGATAACTCAAAGCGAACTGTACTATGATATCCCTTCGACGCACATTTAAGGATCCATCCAGCGTAGCCCCAGACAGGATTGAACTCACTACACGAATTTGTAGTATAATTCAATTCTTGTCGGTAGCTGAGTACTTGATGCTTCGCCAGGGCTATCAAGGGTATTTTTTTTATCGTGATGCTATGACAACATAGCTTAAGAGAGTCCCTCTAACGTTGAGAGGAGGATAAACCGCGCCAGTTTCTCACCTCGCGGTGCAGCGCCTCGCTTTCCTAAATGATCACCCATCTGGTACTGACCAGGCTCGAAGTTGCTTAACTTCGGTGATCTGGCGAGAAATTGTGCGCATTTAAGGATTATTGGAAATTAATGGACATTACTCACCACTACGCAACATTTACTGTAGAAATAACGTTTTTTCTGAAAATTTTTATACATTTACTCTAATCCTCCAGAGATTTTTGAGTTTGAAAGAGAGAGAGAGAGAGAGAGAGAGAGAGAGAGAGAGAGAGAGAGAGAGAGAGAGAGAGAGAGAGAGAGTGTGTGTGTGTTCCCAATGGATTCCGAATCGGTTGAACCGATTTTTATGAAATTTCACACAAATATAATTGGAGTGTTCCAAGGTTTCGTATCGGAATGTATCTGATAAATATCGAAAACCGTTAATCGATAATCGATTAAAGAAGAAACTTTGAACAAAGTTAACACCTTTTATAGTCTAACGTGACAATTTCCAAGCTTAATCACCGCACAAGTCGAAAGGCTCGGAATATAAAGTCAGTGGCAGGTTCTTTGATAGGACAGGTGTAACGCAGCTGTTACGCTTGGGCTGTGTTCGTTACAGTTTGCTTTCGTGTTTTTAACACGTGTTGTTTATTACCTTTCTTCTTTCTCCCCGTCTTGACACCAGCTTGAAGAATCCCCCCCTCTCTCTCTCTCTCCCTCTCTCTCTCTCTCTCTCTCTCACTGCCACTGCGGAGCCACATATCCATCTCGCATGATGGGCGGTTTTTGTTTCTGCTTTGGTACACGTCGGTTGTAGACAGTCATTTTCTCATCTTTGACATCCATCTTCTTCAACCGCATATTTTCTTCTGGACGACCACGTAATGTCCTCTCTCTCTCTCTCTTTTTCATCTCGAACACGTTCTAATTTGCATATGTGCTTTTTCAGCAAGCCAACTATCTTGCAGCTCCTGTTGATTTTTTCCCACGAACTGATACGCACTCTGTTACGGGGGGGGGCGTTTTTATTTTTGTTGTTACATTTTGATTGTGTTTTCACTCAAAACAAGGCACAGTGCCACTTTGGTGTCGGGGACTACTGTCTGGGACACTATGAATTAAGTTTAGCAGCACTTGAAATTCTGCATATCAGTAAAGTCAGGGAAACAGGGATCCGGAAGTGAATTCCAAAGTCTAGCGTGTCTGGGGAAGAAACTGTCGGAGTAGAAGGCTTGTTTGCACTTAGGGATCAACAGCATTTTAGGTTTTCCCTGAGCTTAGGTAATAATCAAAAGTCAGAAGGGGCAAGTTATTAATTGTAGGGAGGGTGAGGAACTGTCTTGATTCCCATCGTTGGCCTAACTCTTCTGCATCTTCAGTTCCTCGCGGATAATTGTGCCAGTTCCCACACTAATATCACACCGTGCACTTGTTGTCTCTATGGACACGACTGTCCTTATCCGTGCAATTCTTTATTTAGCCAATTAACTCTGGTGTTCTGGCAGCCTTACTTCTCCCACACCTCTCATCCTCCCTCACAGATTTCCTACCTTCCTTGAGTCTCTTATGCCACTTACACACTCGATTCATGCAAGATGGTCCAAAAGCAGTCTGAAGTACCTCCTACGTTTCTGTTGTATTTCGTCCAAATTTACAACACGTTTTTATGGCATATCTTCCCTCTAAAGTGTCCAGGTTGCATTTTGGAAATTCAGCAACTGTGAAAATACGGCTTTAGTAGGGTGTATTCCAATTTCTGTTGTAGCTGTGGATTTGAACCTGAAATCATAAAACTTGGTCAGTCATCTAATAAGATGCATAGCAATAACGTATTGGATTTTCTAAGTCTATGAAAATGTAAAAAGCTTGTACAAAAAGTCTGGAAACTTATTGAAGGCAACTCGTACTATTTCCTCCTAATTTATTAACTGTTATCCGCTGGGAGTTTCATTTGCTAAGCATATAACGCGCGTTTGTACTGTCGTATGATCAATCGATTTTTCTATTGGCTGAACGTTTTCCGTCATATTCCGACGGTCTTCACAGCTGCGGGGATATGCCGAAGCAACATTCACGTAAAGACGGATCAGTAAATAAAAATATTAATCGTTCGATTTAAATTTGTCTATTTAATTATTGTTAGCTTATTTCTCATATGAATATAACTAGCACGGTGACACAGAGTTGCCCGGGATTGAATGATTATCTTTATAAAAGCCAAGTACGTTCAAGGATGGAATACTGCTGCCACATCTAGACAGGAGCTGCTAAAAACAGCCTATCCTGCCTTGACAGAGTACAAAATAGACTTCGTGGCTTGGTGGGGGATGCCATTTTCTCTTCCCTGCAACCTCTTTCCCACAGAAGAGATGTAGCGAGCCTATCTTTGTTCTATCGTTATTTCCATGGCAAGTGCTCGTCTGAGCTCCATTTTCTGATCCCCTCTCGCCAATCTTTTTCAAAAAACACCCGAGTAGCTGAAACCACCGTCAATAATTTCCCCCACTCCTTATATGTGCCTAAATCAAAACGTAGATTCCATGAACACATCTTCTTTCTTAGAACTGCACGCCTGTGGAACTCTGTTCCGATTGCCTGTTTCCCTCCCAACCTGGATGTCTTCATGTCCAACACAAACAATTCCTGATGAACCGCCCCCCTAAGTAATGACACCTTATCAATTCTCCAATACTATTACTATACAATCCTATTGATTATTGTACACACAATAACCCTTATCCCCGAGTGGCGCTTGGGCCTTGATAAGTGGTGACCTCCATGTAAAAAAAAACAAAAAATATGTATATATATATTTACCCCACTTTTTATCTGTGCCTAAATCGAAACGTGGATTCCATGAACAAAACTTCTTTCTTAGAACTGCACGCCTGTGGAACTCTGTTCCGTCAGCCTGCTTCCCATCGGACTACAACTTGGATGTATTCAAGTCCAATGTTAACAAATTCCTAATGAACCGCCCCCTTAAGTAAACACTTCATCAAATCTCCACACTAACGTAATGTACTTGCAATAACCCTTATCCCTGAGTGGCTTCCGGGCCTTGATAAGTGGTGATCACTGTGTAAATATATATATATATATATATATATATATATATATATATATATATATATAATATAAAGCTGAACGTCTTTGTGTCTGTCTGGTTACGAATAGGCTCCTATATGGTTGACTATTATAGAAAACTGATCACATATAATGATAGAAGATGTATCGAGACACAGGAATGGGTACTGGCATAATAATGATTCATTAAAATTGTGGGGTCTGCGTACGCGCCTGGTCTGCAAAGTATGGAAATAAAAAATTTAAAAATAAAAAAACGTTTACAAGTGTTTTTGATATAGATGTACATATGAATACTTTGATAAGTATGTTTTAAGACTATATATATATATATATATATTTGCAAGAAATTTCTAGATCTTATTGAAAAAGACTTTCCCGCAACCAACCCCTTACAAAAAAACTTTATTAAAAATACCTTGAAGTTATCTTACAGTTGTTGCGAAAATTTAGAGATGGTAATTAAAGCACATAATAACAAAATACTAAATGAAAACAATGTAAACAACAACAAAATAAACAATAAAAAAAGTAGACACCAGGACAGAAATAAAACTAACACTAGCAGAAATAATAATAATAATAATAATAATAATAATAATAATAATAATAATAATAATAATAATAATAATAATAACAACAACAAACCAACCCCGGAAAAGAACAACCATACCATAAATAAAAATACTAATAACGAACAAGATAAATGCAACTGTAGACACCGCACAATTTGCCCAGTCCAAAATAAATGTCTAACAAAAAGTGTAGTTTATCAAGCAACAATATTTGCGAAAGAAAACCCGAATAACAAGAAATATTACATAGGCATGACTTCCTTAGATTTCAAAACCCGATACTATGACCACAAAAGTACATTCAAAAATAAAAAACACCGTATAAAAACAACACTAGCGAATAAATACTGGGAACTCAAAGAAAGCGGACATTCGCCGGTAGTCGAATGGAAAATAATGAGACAAGCTACCACGTGCAGACATTTAGACGACCCATGTAAATTATGCCTCCATGAAAAATTTGCTATCCTGTACTTTAAAGAACCTCAAAATCTATTAAACTGTAGACGAGAAATAGCAAACAACTTTGTTCACAAAATAAAACTTACTCTAGGATAGAGATACAAAATAGTTTTAAAACTAACAATAACAACAGAAAACAAACAAATAAATAAATTAAATAAACATGAATATACATAAACGACCACACATATATGTATATATATATATGTATATATATATGTGCATGTATGTGTGTACACATAGGTAT
Source organism: Euprymna scolopes (assembly GCF_053919585.1). NCBI lineage: Eukaryota > Metazoa > Mollusca > Cephalopoda > Sepiida > Sepiolidae > Euprymna > Euprymna scolopes. Next base: position 8,211,921 of record NC_136521.1, on the reverse strand, counting down.
ATTTATATATATATAAAAAGGAAGGAAAAGATCTATCTTAAATCACTAACCTAGTTCTAAAACAGATCCTTTGTTCGATAAAATGCATGCCCATTGGCTGATAGGAGGGGGCGCGGTGGATACTAGAAAGCTGATTGGCTAACTAGAAATCCTCAACATATACAAAAACAAGCAGCAACCACAAAATTCGCGCATAAGCCTGAAGAATCCTATAGTGGATGAAACGGAGAATATTCAGTGTAGCTTAATCGCCATATATATTTTATAAATTATATATATATATATATATATATATATATATATATATATATATATATATATATAGTCTTATTTGTAGTATTCCGAATTTTACTGGGTTTATATAATTCAGTAATCGTTCATACACCAATAAATTTTAAGCCAAAAAGAGATGACTTAAACTGTAAGCTACAAAATTATCATATTTCATAATTGAGCATTCATATATTGTTTTAACAAAAAAAAAAAGACTTCCATCTGTACCTTTATGTGAATAGTCTTGAAACAATTGTAACTAACGATGAAATATACTATTTGTTGCTCTGAACCCATTCTTTGAAATCTTGCTTTTTGTTAAAACAATATCTATAATATAAAGCTGCATCGCACGCGCGTGTGTGTGTGGTCACGAATAGGCTCCTATATGGTTGACTATTTAAAAAAACTGATTACATATAATGATAGAGGATGTATCGAGACACAGGAATGGGTATGTTTGATCTGGCAGAACGGTGGTTCATTAAAATTGTGGAGTCTGCGTTCGCTCCTGGTCCACAAAGTATGGAAATATAAAAGTAAAACATAAAACGTTTACAAGTGTTTTTGATATAGATGTACATAATAATACTTTGATAAGTATGTTTTAACTTAAATAGGGATGGTATAATAAAATTGTGGGGTCTGGCCTCCATAGAATAGAAATAGGCACAAACTGTAGTAAAGACTTTTCATATCTATCTGCGTAAGTATACTTTGATAATTATGTTTCAGTTTGAAGAAATGTGGTATAATAAAATTATGGGGTGTTCGATCGCACCTAACCTCCATAGAATGGAAATATGTCACAAAGTTTAACAAGTTTTTTTTTTAATATAGATCCGCAGAATTGTGTGATAAGTGTTTCAGTGTGAACATGTATGGTATAATAAAATATGGGGTTTATCTATTTTATTTTTACTTTCATCATATTTTGTTTTGGTTTTGATACCCCCAAACTCGAAGCTATCTCTTTACAACCCTTCCTTTTCATAACCTATCATACTTTCATAAATCAGTGTCCATTTTCTGTATGCTGTTTTTGAACACAGTCAACGACGGGTACTTTTGCTAGTATATATATATATATATATATATATATATATATATATATATATATATATATATATATATATATATATAATTCTATCATTTTCTATTTTTCATATTCATGTGATGAGTTTTTAATTTGCGTTTTGTTTCATTTTGTGCATTTTATTTTTATATCATCGCTATTGTTTGCCGGTTATTGGGTGAGAGTGAGGGTGTGGGGTCTGCCTTAGCGAGAATCAGCAGGTGTTTGACTCACGTTTTTTGTCGCGTTTTCGCACGATTCATCTCCTGCGAAAACGCGGACATCATCAATTTAGAAGTGTGGCTGTCACGTGACCACGCTGACCACCCCTTCCCCCTTTTTGGCACATCACCCCCACCCAAAACCCCCTACCGTTTGGTAAATTGCGATCACGCCGGGAGAAATAGTGAAGAGGGACAAGGAGCTGTGGTTTGCGTTTGGGAGAGAAGCGGCGAATAAAGATGGAAAGGAAGATAAAAAAAAAAAAAACGGAAAGAAAAGATGTTGACTGTGGCTCAAAAAAGTAGAAAGAATGAATAAGGGAGAAAAAAGTAAAAGAGAAAAAGGGAAATGGCAAAAATGGGGAAAAAGAAAGAAACGAACATGAAACGAAGGAAAAAGAGAAAATAGAAACAAAAGGAAAAAAGAAGATAAGAAAGAAAAAGAAGGGGAAAACGATAAAAACAAACGAAATTAAAAGAAAGAAAGAAAAAAAGGAAAGAACAAAGACGTGAAGACGACAAATCGCCCGGAAGAATTAAAAGAAAGAAAAAAAAAAACCCTGAAAATGGAATAAAAAGAAAATATAAAGAAAAAGAAACGGTAAAGCCTCTCCCCCAAATGTCTCAAATCTAATAGGTAGGACCCGCACTATTGACCAGACCCCAACCTCTGTCTGATCATCACTACGACTATGGTCCTGGATATTACCTTAAACTATAATCCAATGGTGAGGCCCGAGCTTACGGGCTTTGAGGAGTGTGGAGCAACCCTTTAATTGTCATTGCTCCCAGGTCCACTCTTACTCGAAGTGGTAGTACCTGTTAGGATCCCAACTATGGGTTAATAGAAACCGACTTAAAAAAACAAACAAACAAATATACTCTATTAAAAAATTGTTCTTCAAAATCACTGGATTCGGCATTAAATAACCTGAAAAGGTTTGATATGCCGTAAAACAAAAACAACCAACCAACCAACCAACCAACAAACTAGGGCTATGACAAGAGAATATTTTTTTCATTATATTGACTCTCGAGTATATATCAGTTAATATCCTGTATATTTTTAAAAAGATTGATGTGGTTCTTGATTGATTTACTGTGTCGGATATATACTCGAGAGTCAAATTATTACAAAATATATTCTCTTGTCATAGCCCTAATTATTATAGAGTTATAATTTTAAAAGTAAAAAAAAAATGTATTTAGAGCTAGAATCGAAACTGAAACTCTAGAATTCAAAGATGGTGACGTTACCACCGTAGCAACAACTTTGTATATACTCGAGAATCAAAACACGGATGAGAATCTTCTCTTGTCATAGTCGTAATAATCAGAATGTCGCATCCCTGTAGCACTTGTGCCCCTCTCAACATACACATTCTCGTATATTCCGAAAAATAAGCAAAATCTCACCCATTTACTGTTGACGTCCATAGAAGTCGGACAGCTTTAATAGTTTCTACTTTCGGACTGCTAGACTTTGGAATTATTTCCTCCACTCTTAATTTAATAACACGCAAAAATTTAAACGTAATGTGAACAAACATCTTACTCATCTTTTTTTACATGGTAGTCACCACTTATTAAGGCCCGGAAGCCACTCGGGGATAAGGATTATTGCATGTACAGTAATCAATGGGATAATATCGTAGTAAAGAATAAAATATATCTATATCTATATATCTATAAAAATGAAAGTGTCTGTTTGTCTGTCTGTCTGCGTGTGTACACTTCCCTACTAAATAACTCTGTCAATTTTCGGTCTAGAGACTCGAGATTTGAGATAAGGAGTATTGAGACTTAGGAAAATCTTTTTAATATAATTTCAGACAGAAATTTGGCTGTTAAGGATTCAAAATTCAACGATTTGACCTTTGAAATCTCTACCAAACTCCTCCGCCAATTTAAGGTCTAAAAACTTAAAATTTTAAATGTAGGTTACTTGGACATGGATCAAACTTTATAATTTGATTGAAGCTGAAAAAAATAAGTGTTAAGGGGCCAAAACTGGGGTGAAGGTTTAAAAAAATGACCTCTGCGATCTCTACGAAATTATTCAGACAAATTTTGGTCTAAACATTTGAAATTTTGCATAAAGTGTACGGTACAGGTATATAGGGCCCGAGCAAAGGCGGCTAAACTGCTAGTATCTATAAAAGTGAACATATATGTGTATGTGTGTGTGTGTGTGTGTGTGTTTTGCGCGTACATTTCCCTACCAAATAACTAGAGACTCGAAATTTGTACATAAGGTGTATTGAGATTTGGAAAAATATTTTTAATATGTTTTCAGCCAGAAATTTTTGCTGTCAAGGAGTTAAAGTTCGACGATTTATCTATCAACCTCCTCCTCCAATTTTTGGTCTAAACACTTAACATTTCAAATGTAGGTTACTTGGACATGGATCTAACTTTATAATTTGATTTGAGCCCAAGAAATAAATGCTAAGGAGTCAAAATTGGGGTCAAAGTTAAAAAAAAATTAACCTCTGCAGTCTCTTCCAAATTACTCATCAATTTTTGGTCTAAACATTTGAAAATTTACATAAAGGGTATTCAGAGATAAGGCAAGCTTTTTAACCGGTTTGGATCGAAAATTTGAGCTGCCAAGGGGTTAAAGTACAAAAGATTGTCTATCAAACTACTCAGCCGATTTTGGGTCTAAACATTTGACATGTATACATAACGGGTATTCAGACAGGCGGCAAGCATTTTAGTCAGTTCTGAGGAGAAAATTCTAATGTATATACTTAATAATGATTACGCACCTGGAGAAAACTCCCACGAAAAAAACACACAAAAAAATTCTACAACCATTTCGAAAATTAGACTTAATATCGACTGAACCTTTGACTCTTCCAAAACTTACGAACTAATTGACCCCTTATTCAAACCAGTAGTATGTCTTTTTTATTTCTTACACTGCTTCAATTTTACTTCTTTCTCTTTTTTCCAATTTTATTATTATTATTATTACTATCATTATTAATTAATTAACAACATTTGCTTACTTTCAATTTAATCATTATTTCAATAAACTCCACAAGGCAAAGATTCACTCCTCCATTCTGCGAAAAAAAAAATACATGTCAATAACAAGAAAATCCTGCAGAATACCGATTTGAGAAAACATCAATTACATAAAAAAAAAAAAAATTCTGATAAGAATGCACAAAGTCTTATCTCACCAACAATAAAACTCCAAATAACAAAACACAGTTTCGTGGAAACCCAATTTTGTCCACGTCATCAATTCTGGGCTGGTGCATCTATCACTAGTCTCTCCTTCTTTGAAAAAAAACCCCAAAAGAGTTGTCAATCTAATCGGTCCCACTTGATCAACTAACCTCCAGCCTCTGTCCCATCGCTGCAATGTTGCATCACTGTGCCTGTTTTACAAATATTTTAATGAAATGTGTTCTGATGAACTCGTTTCACTTGTACCCCCTCGACGTACATATCCCCGGCAAATCCGCTTAGCAATAAGATTTCACCCCCTTTACTGATGATGCCCCCAAATGCCAGAAATGTTCTATTCTAATAGTTTCTTCACTCAAACAGCTAGACTTTGGAATTCCATTCCTGTTGCCTGTTTCCATGGCTGTACTGATATGCAGAAGTTTAAATGTAACATAAACAAATATCGTGTTAATGTTTCCTAGACATGGTCCCAAATAGTAGCCCCTTACGTCCAAGTGGCGATATGCTTTGTCAGGGGTGAACATGAGTGTATAAAAGGCATGATATATCCTGTACATAGCAATCGGAATGCAGTACGAAAACAATCAAGGTGATGATACTCGACGGAATGCAACGGATTATAATTGCCGTTCGTTCAAGTCGTGGCAATTACATTGCCTATTTATTGTGTGCGACTTCATTCTGCCTTTTTTTTTCATCTCGCTTTTCGCTATCAAAATAAGCGAGATGTCTTTGTGCACACCAAGCCAATCATTGTCAACCGCCATTTGTTTTTGTTTTTTTTCCAATTATCGATTTATTTGTAATCAATTTCGTTTCTTGCCCGACGGCGAACAAACGATTTTTGGCATTATCCATCTTGTCGTAATTGAAACGAAACGGAAATATTTATAAAAGTCCTTTTTTTGGTGGGGGGGGGTACGTAAACATATTTCGCGATAAACAAATTGCGTTCATCCATTGTGGGCGTATTGCAAGGAAAATTATTGTCTTAGGTCGGTGCAAAAGTTTCTGCCGATTTAAAAGTTCATCTTGAAAATAAAAAAAAACTGCGTTATTCGTTGTTCTCCACTCGCACTTCCTTGCGTATTTTATTTTATTCAATTTAAATCAATGCTTCTATAACGGAACTCACATCCCTGACGTTAATCTTGCGTTGCCAACAACTGTTCCTGACATTCCAAAATACAGCCGCTGAGAGACAAAGCGCGGATCTTTATTACTGAGTTTTCTTTCTCCAACTTTAGAACATGGCAATAAAGAGGAAAAAGAAAAAAAGAGAGAAACAAGATACTGAGTATGGAGTTTGACTCTGACATATATTTAAACTAGCCTGGGTGCCTGGCATTACCCGAGTGTTTGGAGGTGTGTGTTGAGAAAAAAAAAGTGCAGGCTCGAACTCGTACCGCAAAAAAAGGAAAAGAATGAGAAAAAAGTGACGCCTTTGCTGTTGCACCTATCGCCAAACCGGAAGTGACATAGGTTTAAATTAAGACTAGTCAATCGAAAAGAGGAGATTACTTTCGAAAATATCGGCGAAAAAAGCGGCACCCTCCCTGTAGAAAAGTGCCCAGTGAAGGGTGAAGAAATTAATGTTTTTAGCCAATATTTCGATATTTGTTGTCCGAAGAGTCGAGCTTCAAAACAATATCGATGACTGGCAAATTTGCCGCCTCTGTCGAAAGTTTTAGGCAGACATACATACTGTTAAGTGTTGAGACATTATGTTGAACAAAGATGGCGGCCAATAATCAGTGCAGTCCCGATATTGAGTGTCCAGTAATTGCCAGTAACAAAGATGGCGGCGAAGAATCAAATGCGGTTCGTTACATAGCTAACGGCGAACTGATTGAATATAAAACTCGACAATTTTCATAGTAACTTTGGAAGATTTTCGTTGGTTGAATACCACAACCGGTGGTTAAAAAAACAATCGTCGAAATCATTAGTGCCATACCCCATTAGGGGCCCAAAACAGTTAACACATACATACATTTAAACAGACAGCTGAGGTTTATATTATAGACAATAAATTTTAAGCAAGTAAAATATTTGTTTATTTTAGTAAAATTGCGTTGTTATTCGGCTTTCAAGCGCATTGATGCGTGTTTTATTGTATTTAAAAAAACTGTTGCGTTTTCAGCTTTCTTCATAACAATAAACATACTAGGGTCGAGTGCGTATATCAGCCCCAGCTGAAATTACATGCTATTTTGCGCAAAGACTTGTGGCACAGTGGTTAGAAATACTTGGAAAATAAATTGTAAAAATGATATACCTCTGAAGGTTGAAGATACAATTCCTAGTGTAGGCGACCGAAACATACAATTGCGAATTACTTAGGACCTCTATAAATATAAATTTGGTTTAAGTACAATATTATAATAGTATTTTTCGATAAAACTCAGAGACACATACACATACATATACATATATATACATATACACATATACATATATATACATATACACATATACACATATACATAAATGCACATATATATATATAAATACACACATATATACATATACATATACATATATATACATAAAAACTATATATATATGTGCATTTCTGTATATGTGTATATGTGTATATATATATGTATATGTGTATGTGTGTATGCATATATGTATATGTATGT